>NC_091218.1:9009266-9342803 GCF_040958095.1 Procambarus clarkii | reverse complement strand
TGAAAAAATTAATAAAAAAAAAAAAAACTCCAGAATGTTCCAGGCTCCAGAACGACCTCTTATGTGGGACTCTGTCAAAAGCCATTTTTGTTAGGTCCATAGAGACACATGAAACCCAGTCACCACTTTCCTGTATTATCTCTGTGGTTCTATCATAAAAACTTAATAGATTTGTAACACAGGATCATCCGGTTCGAAAACCATTCCTTCTGTCCGTTATTACGTCATTACTCTCGAGGTGTTCAATCCATTTAGCTTTAATTATTTTTTCTAGTGTTTTCTTGACTACTTCGCTCACTAGTGATACGGGTCTATAATTTAGTAGATCCTCTCTCGACTACCATTTTTATAGATTGGTACTATGTTTGCCTTTTTCCATATATCTGCGAAGATTCCTGTGCACAAGGATTTCTGTAATATTAATTGGAGTGGAATGCTCAGCTCAGTTGCACATTCTTGCAGCAAGCCCACTGCTTTATTTCTTCCTAACCACTTGAGAAATTTTTTCACTTTGTCTTGAGATACCTCAATTGCGTGCTCTGGAATTGGTATTTGGTCCGGCTCTCTGAAATCCCCATTTTTGTACGAACACACTTTGCAACTGTTCATTTAGCATTTCACACATTTCCTTTTCCATTCTCTGCTTTATATTTGTCCGCTATACCTTTCCCAAAGTTCTTTTCTGCCTCCTCATCGCTGTGTAATTGCTTCTCCCTTGCTTGTATTGCTGGTATTTTGCAGGTATTGAACCTGTTCCGATAATGAACCAATTTTTTTACCTTGTCGTCTCTGGCCCTATCGCAATATATGTTGAACCAATCCTGTTTTCTGATCCTGCATCTCTGTTTTGATATAAATGTTGTGTTCCTTCATCGTATATTTCGCAAAATTTGGAATACATTTCACTTACTTCTTTGCCTAGGAACAAATCTGTCTATTTAAACTCATTAAAGATTTTCTAAGTTCCCCACAGTGTTCTCTCTTGAAATCGAGTTTAATAACTGTTTCAATGTCCAAATTCTATTATAGAATATATCGCAAAGCATATTTAATTTACAAGAGGACAAGATCACTCTTTCCCAAGGGAGGGTGGTACTAAATGTCAAATATCTCTTCTTCTTTCCTGATGAATATTAAATTCAGTATTGACGGAACATCCCCTTCTCTCATTCTTGTGGCCTGTTACGGACCCGAGCCCAGCGTCCGAGCACGGAGGAGTGACGACCACGCCATCTGTGGGTCAGCTCCCGAAACCCCCTCCAAATGGACGGCGCCATCAAGTGAGGACAGGAAATACCAGCCACAAGGGCTAGTTTCCCGTACTGATCAGCTCATAACACAGCCGCTGCTGACCTCTGGTGAGGTGGCAATTGGAAAGCAACGCCATCTATGGAGTGGATAGGTGGGCGTTTGTGTCTAAGCCAGTAAGTGAGGTGCCCTAGAGTGTCCCTAGTACTGATGACGTGTCTGATTACAGAGTCGACCTGGGACTGCTGTAACGAACGTTGGATCAGTCTACGGAAGGCAGCCGTCTTGTCTCCAGGTGTTTGCTGCAGCAGCTGTGAGTCGCCCCCCCCCCCCCCGGATGAACACTGTGGTGTTAGCCTGCCTGTGAAGTGGCAGTTGAGGGATTGTCATACCCGGGACTGACTGGTGGAGACGCTTAACCACTGGGGTGTTGTGGAAAGGAGAGTGACCTGTGAGATCACACGAGGCTCCTGACTAGGGCTCGCGACCTTAGTATCGATCGTGGAGTGGCCTAACCAGCGCTGCTGATTGGAACCTGCCAGCTACCGGCTGGACTTGTGGTTGATAGCCTCCACGATGGTGCCCCCAGTGGAACTGTGATTTGGCTGGCCTGTGGCCAGGGTAGACTCAAGAGGATCGAAGGATTTGTCGTGAAGCCACAAGAGGACCAAGAGCTTAGCACCGTTGAGCACCGTGAACGTCCAGAGTCTTCAGAGGAAGACTACGTTGTGTATAATAGTGTTTATACCCCCCCCCCCCGTGTAATCATTTATATAGTATTTATGGTGATGGTAATAATTATAGTATTAAGTTTTTGCCTTTATTTCCCTTCCCCTTTAATTTACTTGCGTTACGGATCACATCCCTTGAAAGCCACTATTAGCTTGGGGCCGGATACCCTACCTCTAACAACATCAGAGTAAGAACCCGGTTGCGACCCGAGAGGGCTGTAACATGGCCTGCTTGACGTGTTAATACATGAATGTCTCCAGAATGAGGCTTATAAATCTGATTGTCGAAATGTTCTCCGTTCTTGATTCATACGCCTCCCAGTCTATTGCTTTTAAATTGAAGTCGCCGAGGACCAACAATCGTCATTTATCTTTATCTGTTTTTACTATAATCTCTCTCATGACCATCATGTGGCCCCTCTCGTTTGTCATAGAGTTCCTCCGTTGTCCGTGTGTTGCTTGCTGGTGGGATGGGTGACCTCTGATGGCCCAGAGATCATAACAGTCGTGTCATGAGTGCTGGCTTTCATTCTTACCATAACAGGAGTGTTTTATTAAGATTTCTCTGTAAAGTACCATGAGGGTAGTTTTCACTCCTGTAAGGTTATCACTTCTTTCAGATGAATGTTCTAGATGTCACTGGAAAGTAAAGCGTATACATGGTCTCTCGGGGTCACTTAAGGTGATGGTCTATATAATACTTGGTGAGTATTGACTAATTAGGAAGAATCACAGTCTCAGAGTGGGGTCTGCCGCCTGTGGCCTGATGGTCGTCAGCTCGAGCCCACTTCATAAACAACTCTTCCTTTTTCTTTTTTCAACCTATATATATAAATTCCAAATACAGGAAATCAATTAATAAGTAGACACAAGGAGCTGCAACGTGGTTCCATATTATAATTTTTTCTCATAATATTTCATATGGAAAAAGTATTATTTCTAATTCAATAACAAAAAAAGGGTTGCAATAACACATACTGATGTTGAGAATGATTATTACGAAAGACGAGTCGACCAAGCTAAAACTCTTCTAAATTTAACTTTCTGGCAGGTTCTGAAGGCCCTAAACCGGTGCCCAACCAAGGTTTTACAGGCAACCCGACCAAACTCAGGCCTTTGGTAATGACGTTCACACTCTTACAATAGACTCAGATCGCTGTCACTCTAAATTATCAGACCCCTGTATTCCAGGTTCCCGTCTCCCTGAAGGACTACCGGACCGGTACAAGAAATGCCGTCTGTGACCAGCCATCAACGGTGCCACGACACAGGGAGGTGTCGATTCACCCCAGATCGCGCCTGTGCCGATCCTTACTCAAGACACGTTTGACGGTTATGCCCCTGATTAACATCTCAGTGAGGTTGTATGAAGTCACGTCAGGAAGGACATCAACTATGATCCTCAAGTTTTCCTTGTGCCAGAATCTCCCATTAGAGCAGTTTTGCAGACAAGACATCCTCGCCACTCCAGTCCATTGTGTATGTAAGTCCGTTTGGAGTTGTACCCACGTACTAATTTGGTTAGTTTTCTCTTTTATAGAAACCCAAACCAAATTCTTTTTGGTGGGGAGGTGTTACAGACCCGAGTCCAGCGTCGGAGCACGGAGCAGTGACGATAACGCCATCTGTGAGTCCGCTCCCGAAACCCCCTCCAAATGGACGACGCCATCTAGTGATGACGAGAGACGCCGGCAATACGTGCTAGATTCCCGTCTTAATTGGCTCGTGGGATAGCCGCTGCTGACCTCTGGTGAGGTGGCGCTTAGACAGCAACGCTATCTATGGAGTGAAGAGGTGGACGTTTGTGTCTAAGCCTGTAAGTGAGGTTCCCTAGAGCGTCCCAGTATTAATGACGTATCTGATTGCAGAGTCGACCTGGGACTGCTGTGTTGGACGATGGATCAGTCTACCCAATGCAGCCAAGGTCTCTTCATCAGTCTGCTTTGAAGAAGCTGTGAGCCATTCCTGGACGAACTCTGTTGAAAGTAATAGCCTGCCTGAGGAGTGGCAGTGTTGGGAATCGCCTTATCCAGGGCTGGCTGGTGGAAGAGACTAGCCACTGTGGTGTTTAGTGAGGAGAGTGATCAGCGGGTCACACGAGGCTCCTGCCAAGGGCTCGCAACCCTAGTATTGGTCGTGGAGTTACCTACGCAGCGGAGCTGATCGGTACCTGCCAGCTACAGGCTGGATTGTGGTTGAAGGCCTCCACGACGAAGCACCCAGTGGGACTGTGATTTGGCTGGCCTGTGGGCAGGGTAGATTCGTCATCGAGTCATAGTGGATTCATCGTGGGCCACGGAAGAAGGAACCAGGGCTACCCAGAGTGAGCACCGTTGAGCATCCAGTGTCTTCGGAAGAAGACGAACCTGTACATAATTGTGTAGATATATTCCCGTGTGTGACTGTTATTTATTTATACATGGTGGTGGAAATATATATCAGAAAAACTGAAACATTTGTATCCCCCCCCCCCTTTAATTTAACTTGCGTTACGGAACACACCCCTTGAAAGCCACTACTAACTTGGGGCCGGATTCCCAAACTCTACTACCATCAGAGAAGAACCTGGTTGCGTCCCAGTAGGGCCGTAACAACGTGATATATCAATGAATATCAGTTGTAGACAATGGAGTAGCTTGAACTCATCAAGTCACTACATTACCCCTAAATTATTTCCATTGATATATGATGCCATTCTGATTTTACTACAATGTTGGTTATTGTGGTGAATTTTAAGGGAGGGTTATTGTAGTAAATAATTTTGAAAGTTAAAGTGGTGAAGTATTATTAATAGTTTTAGTGTTAATTATTTAGAAGATTATTTCAGAAGATTATTTTGAAGGGTTATGGTGGTGGATTAATTCCTAGAATAATTGTGGTAGATCATTATGGAGATTTATTTTGGTGGATTATTATGGAAAGTTATTGTTATTGGTTATTATAACATGATAATAGGGTGTATTATTGCGGAGATTTATTGTTTTAGATTATTGTGGAGGGTTATTATGGTTTAATATAATTGAAGTTCATTTTAGTGTTTAATTAGGAAGGATTAATGTGGGGATTTATTATGTTGAGTTATTGAGGTGGATTATTGTTTATAGTTATTTTCGTTAACAAATATGGAGGATTATTGTGGAATATCATGAAGGAAATTATTGTAAGAAATTATTATTGTCAGTTATTGTGGATGGTTATTATGGTGAGTTATTGTGGATGGTCAATATGGTGAGTTATTGTGGATGTTTATTATGGTGAGTCATTGTGGATGATTATTAAGATGATTATTATATTTCATAATTATGGATTTTATTGGCGTGAATTTTGGTGGATTATTATAGAGGGTTATTCTTGAGGATTATTATGAACGGTAACTGTTGAAGATTACTATGGAGAGGTAATATGGTGGATTTCTATGAAAGGTTATTGTGATTTATTATTATGGAGGATTATTCTCATGTATTATTATGGAGTTTTTTAAGGGTTATTATTATGAAGGATTATTTTGGTGGGTTATTATTGAGGGTTATAGTGCTGGATAATTAAAAAGGGTTATTGTTGAGAATTATGAAAGACGGTTAATATTGTAGCTTATATCTGGTGAGCTATTTTTGTGATTATTGTGGAGGGCTATTTTGGTTGACTATTGCAGAGGATTATTGTTGAGGAGTATTAGACACGTTTATTGTAGTAGATAATTATTGATGGTTATTATGAATAATTAAAATGGACATTTATTGTGTTGGATTAATATTTAGAGTTATTGTGTTGGAATATTATTTATAGTTATTGTGTTGGATTATAATTTAAAGCTATTGTGTTGGATTATTATTTAAAGTGTTTGTGTTAGATTATTATTTAGATTTATTGTTTTGGATTATTATTTAGAGTTATTGTGTTGGATTATTATTTAAAAATAATGTATAGCATTATTATTTAAAGGTTTTGAGTTGGATTATTATTTAGGGTTATTGTGTTAGATTATTATTAAAAGTTATTGTGTTGGATTATTACAAAACGTCATTTTGGTAGATTAATATGGAATATTATTTTTTAGTATTATTGTGGTTGGCTTATTAATTAAGAGGATTATTATATTTCATAATTGTGGATTTTATTAACGTGAATTATTATGAGGAAAAATTTTGGTCGATTATTATAGAGGGTTATTCGTGAGGCTTATTATGAACGGTAACTGTTGAAGATTACTATGGAGAGGTATTATGGTGGATTTCTATGAAAGGTTATTGTGATGGATTATTATGGAGGATTATTCTCTTGTATTATTATGGAGTTTTTTTAAGGGTTATTAGTATGAAGGATTTCTTTGTTGCGTTATTATTGAAGGTTATAGTGCTGGATTATTGAAAAGGGTCATTGTTGAGGATTATGAAAGATGATTATTATTGTGGCTTATATCTGGTGATATATTTTTGTGACAATTGTGGAGGGCTATTTTGGTAGACTATTGCTTATTATTGTTTTTAAGGTTTATTGTTGAGGAGTATTAGCACGTTAATTGTAGTAGATAATTAATGATGGTTATTATGAAAAATTAATATGGACATTTATTGTGTTGGATTAATATTTAACGTTATTGTGTTGGATTATTATTTAAAGCTATTGTGTTGGATTATTATTTAGAGTTATTGTGTTAGATTATTATTTAGAGTTATTGTTTTGGATTATTATTTAGAGTTATTGTGTTGGATTATTATTTAGAATTATTTTATTGGAGTATTATTTAGAGGTTTTGATTTGGATTATTATTAAGAGTTATTGTGTTAGATTATTATTAAAAGTTATTGTGTTGGATTATTACAAAACGTTACTTTGGTTCATTAATATGGAGTATTATTTTTAAGTATTATTGTTGAGGGCTATTTTCGTGGATGATTAAGATAAGTTATTTGAGTGGATAATTTACAAATTCAATGCATTTGGAAGTGATGTGGTGGAGGCAGACTCCAAACAGAGTTACAAATGTAGATATGATGGAACCCAATAGGCCCACAAACATGTGAGTCAGCTGATTGACACTTAAGATGCGGGACCAAAGAGCAGTAGCTCAACCCTGCAATCACAATTAGGTAAGTACAATGTACATGACCACTTGGTTGTCAGACAAGCAGCTCTACAGTATACATGACCACTTGGTTGTCAGACAAGCAGCTCTACAGTATACATGACCACTTAGTTGTCAGACAAGCAGCTCCACAGTATACATGACCACTTGGTTGTCAGGCAAGAAGCTCCACAGTATACATGACCACTTGGTTGTCAGGCAAGCAGCTCCACAGTATACATGACCACTTGGTTGTCAGGCAAGCAGCTCCACAGTATACATGACCACTTATTTGTCAGACAAGCAGCTCTACAGTATACATGACCACTTGGTTGTCAGGCAAGAAGCTCCACAGTATACATGACCACTTGGTTGTCAGGCAAGCAGCTCCACAGTATACATGACCACTTGGTTGTCAGGCAAGCAGCTCCACAGTATACATGACCACTTATTTGTCAGACAAGCAGCTCTACAGTATACATGACCACTTGGTTGTCAGGCAAGCAGCTCCACAGTATACATGACCACTTGGTTGTCAGACAAGCAGCTCTACAGTATACATGACCACTTGGTTGTCAGACAAGCAGCTCCACAGTATACATGACCACTTGGTTGTCAGACAAGCAGCTCCACAGTATACATGACCACTTGGTTGTCAGACAAGCAGCTCTACAGTATACATGGCTACTTGGTTACCACCCAAGCTAATTACAAAAGCATATTTCCTTGATGATGCAGGTGCAGCAACTCCACATGACAACGTGGCTGTCAGTCCAGAGAGCTCTACGGTATACATGACTGTGTGATCACGTGGCTCTCTGACAATAAACTGGCTAAGTGATATCACGTGAAACTAGGTATCACGTAATATCATGAACAGTGAATATGACTGATATCTTAACAAAAAAGTACTTCGAATGTGGATTAATGGTAATATAAGTAAACACACACACACGGGTAACCTCTGATGACCCAGAGGTCATACCAGTCGTGTCACGAGTGATTGCTTTCATTCTTACCATAACAGGAGTGTTGTATTAAGATTTGTCTGCTAAGTACCATGAGGGCAGTTTTCACTCCTGTAAGGTTATCATTTCCTTCAGATGAATGTTCTAGGTGTCACTGGAAACTAAAGCGTATACATGGTCTCTCGGAGTCACTTAAGGAGAAGGTCTATTTAATACTTGGTGAGTATTGACTAATTAGGAAGAGTCACGGTCTCGGAGTGGGGTCTGCCGCCGATGGCCGGACTGTCATCAGCTCGAGCCCACTGCCCTAAGACCTCTCCCTTTTCCTTATTTCAACCTATAAATATTAATTCCAAACACAGGAAGTCAATTAATAAGTAGACACAAGGAGCTGCAACATGGTTCCATATTATATTTATTTTCTCACAATATTTAATATTGAAAAAGTATTATTTCTTATTCAATAACAGAGAAACGGGTTGCAATAACACATACTGATGTTGAGAAAGATTATTACGAAAGAGAAGTCGACCAAGCCAGAACGCTACAGAATTTAATGGAAGGTTGTGGAGGTCCCAAACTGGAGCCCAAGCAGGGTTTTACAGCTAACTCGTCCACACTCAGGCTTTCGGTAATGACGTTCACACTCTTACAATAGACTCAGATCACAATGAAATCACAATGACGTGATATATCAATGAATATCATTTTGAGACTATCAAGTGACTTAAACTCCACAAGTCACTATATTACCCCAAAATTATTTCCATTTATATATGATGCCATTGTGATTTTACTACAATGAGGGTGATGGTGATGAATTTTAAGGGAGGGTTATTGTAGTAAATAGAGGAAGTATAAGTAGAGTATCATAAGTAAGTGGTGAATTATTAATAATAGTGTTAGTGGTAATTATTTGGAAGATTATTTCAGAAGATTATTTTGAAGGGTTATTGTGGTGGATTATATCCTAGAGTTACTGTAGTAGATTATTAATGAGGTCTATTTTGGTGGATTATTCTGGAAAGTTATTGTTATTAGTTATTATAACAGCTTACTGTAGTGGATTATGAAGGAGAGTTATTGTTGTAGGTTAATGAGGATTGTTATTGTGGTTTAATATAATTGAGGGTTATTGTAGAGGCTTATTAGGAAGGGTAAATATGGGGAATTATTATGGAGAGTTACTGTGGTGGATTATTGTTGATGGTTAATTTGGTGCATTAATATGCAGTGTTATTGTAAATATCATGAAGGAGGTTATTGTAAGAAATTGCTTTGGTGAGGCATTGTTGATGGTTATTATTGTGAGTTATTGTGGATGATTAATAAGTGGATTATTATATAGAATAATTATGGATTTTATTTGGGTGAATAATTGTGAGGAAAATTTTTGGTGGATTATTATAGAGGGTTAATCTTGAGGCTTATTATGAACAGTAACTGTTGAAGATTACTATGAGGGGTAGTGTGGTGAACTCTTATGAAAGGTTATTATGATGGATTATTATGGAGGATTCTTCTCTTATATTATTGTGGAGGGGTTTAAAGCCTTATTATGAAGGATTACTTTGATGGATTTTAATTGAGGGTGCTGAAAGTGCTGGATTATTAAAGTGCTGGATTATTATAAAGGGTTATAGTGCTGGATTATTATAAAGGGTTGTAGTTGAGGATTATTATGGACGGTTATTATTGTGGCTTATATCTGGAGAGTTATTTTTGTGGTTATTCTGGAGGGCTATTTTGATTGAATATTGCGGAGGGTTATTGTTGTGGATTATTAGTTACGTTTATTGTAGTAGATAATTAGTGATGGTTATTATGAATAATTATTATGGACATTTCTTGTGTTGGATTTTTATTTAGATTTATTGTGTTAGATTATTGTTTAGAGTTAATGTGTTGGAATATTACAAAACGTTATTTTGGAAGATTAATATGGAGTATTATTTTTGAGGATTATATTAGAGGGCTATTTTCGTGGATTATTAAGATAAGTTACTTGCGTGGACAATTTACAAATGAAATGCATTTGGAAGCGATGTGGTGTAGGGAGACTCCAAACAGAGTTACAAATGTAGATATTGTGGAGCCCAGTAGGCCCACAAACATGTGAATCAGCTGATTTACAGTTGAGAGGCGGGACCAAAGAGCAGATTCTGATCCCCCTCCCCCTCGAATCACAACTTCGTAAGTACAATATACAAGACCGCTTTGTTGTCATACAAGCAGCTCGACAGTATACATGACCACACTTGGTTGTCATATATGCAACTCCACAGTATACATGACCACTTGGTTGCCACACAAGCTAATTACAAAAAAAAATATGACCTTGTTGATGCAGGAGCAGCAACTCCACCTGACCACGTGGCTGTCAGTCTAGAGAGCTCTACAGTATACATGACTGTGTGATCAAGTGGCTCACTGACTATAAACTGGCTAAGTGATACCACGTGAAACTAGATATCCCGTAATATCATGAACAGTTATTATGACTAATATCCTAATAAAAAGAGTAAATCCTTTGAATGTGTATTAATGGTAATATAAGTAAACATACACACGGGTGACCTCTGATGACCCAGAGGTCATAACAGTCGTGTCACGAGTGATCGTTCCATTCTTACCAAAACAGGAGTATTGAATTAGGATTTCTCTGTTAAGTACCATGAGAGCAGTTTTCACTCCTGTAAGGTTATCACTTCCTTTACATGAATGTTCTTGGTGTCACTGGAAATTAAAGCGTATACATGGTCTCTCGGGGTCACGTGAGGTGAAGGTCCATATAATGCTTGGTGAGTCTTGACTAATTAGGAAGAGTCACGGCCTCGGAGTGGGCTCTGCCGCTGGTAGCCGGACGGTCGACAGCTCGAGCCCAAACAACTGTACAATTCTTCCATTTTGTTTTTTTCATCATATGTCTGGAAAATTTTTTCAATGGATTACTATGTAAGATTATTCTGTAGGATTATTATGGAAGTATACTGTGGTGAGTTATCATTAGAATTGAATTATTATTGAAGGTGATTTTGGTAGATTATTGAAGCTTTTGTGGGAAATAAACATGGAGGGTCATTGTTTAGGGTTATTATGGAGCTTTATAGTGGAGGGTTATTATGTTGTCATTGTGATGGATTATTATGAAGGTGTTTTGTGCTTGATTATTATTGTGGGTTATTTTGGTGGTTTATTATGGAGGAATATTGTGGGTTATTATTATGGAGGGTGATTGTTGTGTGGTATTAAAGTTATTGTTGGTTAATATTATTATAAAAGTAATTGTTGAGTAGTAGTATTATTATATAGGGATAATGTTGTAGATTATTATTAAGGTTTAAAGTGAAGGATTATTTTGGTGATTATTCTGTTTGAAAATAATGTAGGCTGATTGTTATGGATTATTAAGGAACGCTATTGTTGAGGATTATTAAGAAGGGTTTTTGTTGAAGTTTATAATTAAAGGTTACTGTTGAGGATTATTATGGGGGCTTATTTTGGTGGATTAAGTTGTAGGTTTACTGTGCTGGATAATTATGGAGGGCTGACGATGATTGTTCAAGAACTAAACCTTTTGGTTCGCCACTAGTAACTCTCCTCAGATACATTGTCTCTGATTAATGCTCTCATCTGTCTGTCAGTTAGAAAACTTTTCATCCATGACTGAAGTCTCCCTGTCACCCCGCCGGCATGTTCCAGGTTCCAGAAATGCCTCTTATGTGGGACTCTGTCAAAAGCCATTTTTTTAGGTCCAGAGAGACACAGTCAACCAAGGCACCGCTTTCCTGTATTTTCTCTGTGGTTCTATCATAAAAAGTAAGTATATTTGTTACATTGGATTATCCGGTTCAAAAACCATTCTTTCTGTCCGTTATTATGTCATTACTCTCGAGGTGTTGAACCCATTTAGCTTTAACTATTTTTTCAAGTGTTTTGACTACCTCGCTTGTTAATGATACGGGTTTATAATTTGGAGGATCCTCTCAATTACCATTTTTATAGATTGATACTATGTTTACCTTTTTTAATATATCTGCGAAGATTTGTTTTTACAGTTAATGGTTATGGTAGGGCAGGATTTTCAGGATGAGAAATTTGTGCTTTAAAACAATTTACACACAAATTTCTTAATTTCCAAGGAGGGGGAGTTGTAATGATCTGGTGCTCAGATCATGGTTCTCCCCTCTCCCCTCCTTCCTTCTCATTTTCTCCCCTTTTCTCCAATCCCCTTGCCCGTCATTCGTCTACCCCTCTTCACCCCCCCTTCAACCATTTGTCAAGGGCCAAGAGGTTGACCTGAGGGTGGTCTTGCTAGCTGGCCCTCGTGGTACCTTTGCTTCCCCACTCAGATTTCCCTCTCCATCCACCTCTCAATTCCCTCTCTTCCCTTCTCATCGGTTCCTCCCTCCATACCAGGTAAGTCAAATGTCCCTACCCTTTATCTTGGAGGAGACGGGGTTGAACATAATTTATCAGTTTTGTAAACATTGCTCGGAGGTACAATAAGCTCGGGTAGTCCAATATAGAGGCGCCTTGTTCCCTTCAAATAGCTGGTGAGAGGTAACTCAATCTTCAAGAATTTCATGTATCCCTTAACCGCTGATCATAGAAGGTGGTTGGCGGTAGATAAGTGCCAAGTCTGTATTGGCCCTAGAGAGCCAGATCTCAGGCCTAGTTTTAAATGGTTGGCCATAGCTAAATAATGGGTGGTGCCCTGGGGGCTATACTAGATTTTGGGAGGAGCAATCCTTGCCTCCGGTAAGTGAAACAAAATTTCAGTAGTGTGTTCTGGGAGAGGATAGGGAATAGGGACTCGGGCCCACATCAAAGAGGCTGAAGGCAGCCATCGACATCGTGGCCTCAGTGCAGTTTAAGGTATTGTGCACTTGAGTATTCATGTCCTCGGTAGATATCCACTTTGCCTCTTAGGATAATAGAGTAGAGTATATGTTCATTTGATTTCAATATATGTGCTAAATTTATTTAATTTAAATAAAGTATCAAAGTTTTTGATTGTTTAGTAATCTCGGTTCCTTATGTACTTAAAGTTTTGCAGTTTTTCAATTGCGTTATATATATGTGTGGTACTTGGAAACCCCCATGTTCTCTTCCATTTAATAGATATTAAAGTTGCCCTTGGATTTAAATAAGCAAAGTAAATTAAACAAACTAATTCCCAAGATTTATTACTAAAGTATCTATTACCCGGGAGTTCTTTGATTACTGATTCCATGCCTTTCTGGGGGATTGATGAAAGACACATTTAAGTATGGTTAATTGGGAAGGTGGTGGCAGTGACTAATGAGCTATTAATTATTATTTATTAGTTATAAATTAATAACCCCTATTCTTGTTGTGCCCTCCTCATTTAATATTCAGCTTATATTCGTGGCAGTTCAGTGAGGGGGTCATACCATACCATACCATATCATACCATACCATACCATACCAGCTCATTTAAGAATTTTCTAAGTTCCTCACAGTGTTCTCTCTCTTGAAATTGAGTTAAATAGCTGTTTCAATGTCCCAATTCTATTACCGAATATATCGCAAAGCATATTTAATTTACAACAGTACACGATCACTCTTTCCCAAGGGAGGCTGGTACCGGATGTCATATATCTCTTCTTCTTTCCAAATGAATATTAGATTCAGTATTGACGGAACATCCCCTTCCCTCATTCTTGTGGCCTGCTTTACGTGTTGAAACATGAATGTCTCCAGAATGAGGCATACAAATCTGATTGTCGAAATGTTATCCGTTCTTGCATCTTACGCCTCCCAGTCTATTGGTTTGAAGTTGAAGTCCCCGAGGACCAAGAATCGTCATTTATCTTTATCTGTTTTTACTATAATCTCTCTCATGACCATCATGAGGCCCCTCTCGTTTGTCACAGAGTTCCTCCTTAGTCCGTGTGTTGGTTGCTGGTGGGATAAGTGACCTGTGATCACCCAGAGGTCAAAACAGTCGTGCCAGGAGTGATCGCTTTCATTCTTATCATAACAAGAGTGTTGTATTAGAATTTCTCTGCTAAGTACCATGAGGGCAGTTTTTACTCCTGTAAGGTTATCACTTCCTTCATAAGAATGTTCTTCGTGTCACTGGAAATTATAGCGTATACATGGTTTCTCGGGGTCACTTGAGGTGAAGGTGTATATAATATTTAATGAGTCTAGACTAATTAGGAAGAGTCACAGCCTCAGAGTGGGGTCTGCCGCCGGTGGCCGGACGGTCGTCAGCTCGAGCCCATTTCATTTACGGTGATCTTCCTTTTTCTTTTTTCAACCTATTAATATAAATTCCAAACACAGGAAATCAATTAATAAGTAGATGCAAGGAGCTGCAACATGGTTCCATATTATAATTTTTATCTCATAATATTTCATTTGGAAAAAGTAATATTTCCTTTTTAATAACAAAGAAACGGATTGCAATAACACCTACTGATGATGAGAAAGATAATTACGAAAGATAATTACGACCAAGCCAGACCTCTACTGAATTTAATGGAAGGTTCTGGAGGCCCCAAACTGGAGCCCAACCAGGGTTTTACAGCCAACCAGACCACACTCTGGCCTTCGGTAATGACGTTCACACTCTTACAATAGGCTCAGATCACAATGAAATCAAAATGACGTGATATATCAATGAATATCATATTAAGACAATGGAGTGACTTGAACTCCACAAGTCACTACATTACCCCAAAATTATTTCCATTAATATATCATGCCATTGTTATTTTATTACAATGGTGGTTTTTTGAAGAGGGTTCAAGGGAGGGTTATTGTAGTAAATAATTTTGGAAGTTAAAGTGGTGAATAATTATTTATAGTTTTAGTGGTAATTATTTAGAAGATAATTTCAGAAGATTATTTTGAAGGGTTATTGTGGTGGATTAATTCCTAGAAGTATTGTGGTAGATTATTATGACGGGTTATTTTGGTGGATTATTATGGAAAGTAATTGTTATTGGATATTATAACAGGTTTATGTGGTGGATTATTGCGGAGAGTTATCGTTGTCGATTATTGAGGAGGGTTATTGTGGTTTAATATAATTGAGGTTTATTGTAGTGGCTAATTAGGAAGGGTTAATGTGGGATTTATTATGGAGAGTTATTGTGGTGGATTATTGTTGATAGTTTTTTCGTGAATTAATAATGAGGATTATTGTGGAATATCATGAAGGAGATTCTTGTAAGAAATTATTATTGTGAGTTATTGTCGATGGTTATTATGGTGAGTTATTGTTGGTGATTATTAAGAAGATTATTATATTTCATAATTATGGATTTTATTGGTGTGAATTACTATGAGGAAAAATTTTGGTGGATTATTATAGAGGGTTATTCTTGAGGCTTATTATGAACAGTAACTGTTGAAGATTACTATGGAGAGGTAATATGGTGGATTTCTATGAAAAGTTATGGTGATGGAGTATTATGGAGGATTATTCTCCTGTATTGTTATGGAGTTTTTTAAGGGTTATTATTATTAAGGATTACTTTGGTGGGTTATTATTGAGGGTGGGTTATGAAAAAGAGTTATTGTTGAGAATTATGAAAGACGGTTATTATTTTGGCTTATATCTGGAAAGTTATTTTTGTGATTATTGTGGAGGGCTTATTTGGTTGACTATTGCGGAGGATTATTATTGACCAGTATTAGGCACGTTTATTGTAGTAGGTAATTATTGATGGTTATTATGAATAATTAATACGGACATTCATTGTGTTGGATTAATATTTAAAGTTATTGTGTTGGATTATTTTTTATAGTTATTGTGTTGGATTATTATTTAAAGCTATTGTGTTGGATTATTATTTAGAATTATTTTGTTAGATTAATATTTAGAGTTATTGTTTTAGATTATTATTTTGAGTTATTGTGTTGAATTATTATTTAGAATTATTGTATTGGACTATTTTTTAGAGGTCTTGAGGTGGATTATTATTTCGAGGTATTGTGTTAGATTATTATTAAAAGTTATTGTGTTGGATTATTGCAAAACGTTATTTTGATTGATAATTAGGGAGTATTATTTTTTATTATTATTGTGCAGGGCTATTTTCGTGGATGATTAAGATTAGATATTTGCGTGGATAATTTACAAGTGGAATGCATTTGGAAGTGATGTGGAGGAGGCAGACTCCAAACAGAGTTACAAATGTAGATATGATAGAACCCAACAGGCCCACAAAAATGTGAATCAGCTGATTGACAGTTGAGATGCGGGACCAAAGAGCAAAAGCTCAACCCCCGCAATCACAACTTGGTAAGTACAATATACATGACCACTTTGTTGTCAGACAAGCAACTCCACAGTATTCATGACCACTTGGTTGTCAGACAAACAGCTCCACAGTATACATGACCACTTGGTTGTCAGACAAGCAGCTCTAAAGTATACATGACCATTTGGTTGTCAGACAAGCAGCTCTAAAGTATACATGACCATTTGGTTGTCAGACAAGCAGCTCCACAGTTTATATGACCATTTAGTTGTCAAACAAGCAGCTCCACAGTATACATGACCTTTTGGTGGTCAGACAAGCTAATTACAAAAACTTATGACCTTAGGGATGAGACAACCAACTGCACATGACCACGTGGCTGTCAGTCCAGAGAACTCTACAGTATACATGACTGTGTGATCACGTGGATGTCTGACAATAAACTTCCTGTGTGATATCACGTGAAACAAGATATCACTTAATATCATTAACGGTGGTTATGACTGATTTCTTAATAAAAAGAGTAAATCCTTCGCATGTTGATTAATGGTAATATAAGTAAACACACACAACACGGGTGACCTCTGATGACCCAGAAGGTCATAACAGTCGTGTCACGAGTGATCGCCTTCATTCTTACCTATAACAGAAGTGTTGTATTTAGATTTCTCTGATAAGTATTGAAGACAGTTTTCACTCCTGTAAGGTTATCACTTCCTTCAGATGAATGCTCTTGGTGTCACATGAAATTAAAGCATATACATGGTCTCTCGGGGGTGACTTGAAGTGAAGGTCTATATAATACTTGGTGAGTCGTGACTAATTAGGAAGAGTCATGGCCTCAGAGTGGGGTCTGCCGCCGGTGGCTGGACGGTCGTCAGCTCGAGCCCAAACTATCCTATGACTCTTTCTTTTTGTTTTTTTTCATCCTATGTCTAGAAAAGTTTTATTATGGACTACTATTGATTATTATTATGTTGGATTTTTATGGAAGTTTATTGTTGTGAATTATTATTAGAATTTTATTATTATTGAAGGTGATTTTGGTAAATTATTGAAGTTATTGTGGGAAATAAACATGGAGGGTCATTGTTTAGGGTTATTATGAAGATTTATTCTTGAGGGTTATTATGTAGCGTTATTGTGATGAATTATTATGAAGGTGTATTGTGCTTGATTATTATTGAGAGTTATTTTGGAGGTTTATTAAGGAGGATTATTGTGTGTTATTATTATGGAGGGTGATGGCTGTGTGTTATTAGAGAGTTATTGTTGATTATTATTATAGAGGTAATTGTTGAGTATTAGAATTAATAAATATTGTTATTGTTGTGAATTACTATTAAGGGTTATTGCTTAGGATTATTTTGGTGATTATTGTGTTGGAAAATTATGGAGGATAATTGTTATGGATTATTATGGAGGATTATTGTTACGGATTATTATGGAGGATTACTGTTGAGGATGATTATATAGGATTATTGTTGAAGTTTATTATTAAAAGTTAATGTTGGAGTTTATTATTAAAGGTTAATGTTGAAGTTTATTATTAAAGGTTAATGTTGAAGTTTATTATTGAAGGTTAATGTTGAAGTTTATTATTAAAGGTTAATGTTGAGGATTATTATGGGGCTTATTTTTATGGATTAAGATGTAGGTTTACTGTGCTGGATTATTAATAGGTAAGACCATTCTTGTTCAAAAACTAAACCCTGTGGTTCTCCACTAGTAACTCTCCTCCGGTCAGATACATTGTCTCTGATTAATGCCCTCATCAGTCTGTCAGTTAGAACATTTTTTATCCATGACAGAAGTCTCCCTTTCACCCCGCCATCATGTTCCAGTTTCCAGAACCGCCTTTTATGTGGGACTCCGTCAAAAGCCATTTTTTAAGGTCCAGAGAGAGACACAGTCAACCCATGCACCGCTTTCCTGTGTTATCTCTGTGGCTTTATCATAAAAACTAAGTAGATTTGTTACACAGGATCAACCGGTTCGAAAACCGTTCTTCTTGTCCGTTATTATGGCATTACTCTCGAGGTGTTCAATCCATATAGCTTTAACATTTTTTTCTAATGTTTTGACTAACTCGCTTGTTAATGATACGGGTCTATAATTTAGAGAATCCTCTCGACTATCATTTTTATAGATTGGTACTATGTTTACCTTTTTCCATATATCTGTTAAGATACCTGTGCACAAGGATATCTGAAATATTATTTAGAGTGGAATGCTCAGTTCAGTTGCACATTCTCGCAGCAAGGCAACTGCTTTATTTCCTCCTAGCCCCTTCAGTAACTTTTTCACTTTGTCTTGAGATACCTGAATTGCGTGCTCTGGAACTGGTATTTGGTCCGGCTCTCTGAAATCCTCATTTTGTGGAGATACACTTTGGAACTGTTCATTTAGCATTTCACACATTTATTTTTCTATTCTCAATTGTCCTGTTCCCCCGTTCTCATTCTATGGATTTTATCCTTTACGAGCAGCATGCTTTTAATTAATTTAAAAAATGCCTAGATCTGTTTTATATATGTCCGCTATACCTTTCTTAAAGTTGTTTTCTACCTCCTCACCGCTGTGTAATTGTTTCTTCCTTGCTTGTATTGCTGGCATGTTTGGAGGTATTGAACTTGTTTCGATATTGAATCAATTTTCTTACCTTGTTTTCTCTGACCCTATCACATTTTATGTTGAACCAAACCTGTTTTCTGATCCTGCATCTCTGTTTTGATATAAATGTTGTGTTCCTTCATCGTATATTTCGCATAATTTGGAATACATTTCACTTACTTCCTTGCCCTAGCAAGGAGTCTGTCCATTTAAACTCATTAAAAATTTTTCTAAGTTCCCCACAGTGTTCTCTCTTGAAATCGAGTTTAATAACTGTTTCAATGTCCCAATTCTATTATAGAATATATCGCAAAGCATATTTAATTTACAACACAACACGATCACTCTTTCCCAAGGGAAGGTGGTACTGGATGTCAAATATCTCTTCTTCTTTCCTGATGAATATTAAATTCAGTATTGACAGAACATCCCCTTCCCTCATTCTCGTGGCCTGCTTGACGTGTTAATACATGAATGTCTCCAGAATGAGGCTTACAAATCTGATCGAAATGTTCTCCGTTCTTGCACCGTACGCCTCCCAGTTTATTGGTTTGAAGTTGAAGTCCCCGAGGACCAACAATCGTCATTTATCTTTTTTTACTATAATCTCTCTCATGACCATCATGAGGCCCCTCTCGTTTGTCATAGAGTTCCTCCTTTCTCCGTGTGTTTCTTGCTGGTGGGATGGGTGACCTGGGGTGATCCAGAGGTCATAACAGTCGTGTCACGAGTGATCGCTTTCATTCATACCATACAAGGAGTGTTGTATTAAGATTTCTCTGTTAAGTACCACGAGGGAAGTTTTTACTCCTGTAAGGTTATCACTTCCTTCAGATGAATGTTCTTGGTGTCACTGGAAATTAAAGCGTATACATGGTCTGTCAGGGTCACTTAAGGTGAAGGTCTATATAATATTTGGTGAGTATTAACTAATTAGGAAGAGTCACAGCCTCAGAGTGGGGTCTGCCGCCGGTGGCCGAACGGTCGTCAGCTTGAGCCCCTATTACTAAGACTTCTCCCTTTTTCTAATTTCAACCTATAAAAATTAATTCCAAACAGAGGAAGTCAATTAATAAATAGACACAAGGAGCTGCAACATGGTTCCATATCTAAATTTTTTTTTCTCGTAATATTTCTTATGGAAAAAGTATTTTTTTCTTATTCAATAAAAAAAAACGGGTTGCAATTACACACACTGATGTTGAGAAAGACTATTACGAATTATAAGTCGACCAAGCTAGAACTCTACTGAATTTAATGGAAGGCTCTCGAGGGCCCCAAACCGGAGCCCAACCAGGATTTTCCAGCCCGACCACACTCACTCCTCCGGTAATGACGTTCACACTCTTCCAATACACTCACATCACAATGAAATCACAATGACAAGATATATCAATGATTATAATTTGAGACAATGGAGTGACTTGAACTCCTCAAGTCACTACATTACCCCACAATGATTTCCATTGATATATGACGCCATTGTGATTTTACTACAATGAAGGTTATTGTTGTGAATTTTAAGGGAGGGTTATTGAAGTAAATAATTTGGAAAGTTAAAGTGGTGAATTATTATTAATAGTGTTAGTGGTAATTACTTACAAGGTTATTTCAGAAAATTATTTTGAAGGGATATTGTGGTGGATTAATTCCTAGTTATAGTGGTAGATTATTATGGAGGTTTATTTTGGTGGATTATTCTGGAAAGTTATTGTTATTAGTTATTATAACAGGTTATTCAGGTGGATTATTACGGAGAGTTATTGTTGTATATTATTGAGGAGGGTTATTGTGGTTTAATATAATTGAGGATTATTGTAGTGGCTTATTAGGAAGGGTTAATGGTAGGGAATTATTATGGAGAGTTATTGTGGTGGATTATTGTTGATGGTTATTTTTGTGAATTAATATAGAAGGTTATTGTAGAACATCACGAAGGAGATTATTGTAAGAAATTATTATGGTGAGTTATTGTGGATGGTTATTATGGTGAGGTATTGTGGATGATTATTATTAGGTTTATTATATTGCATAATTATGTATTATATTAAGGGTGAATTATTATCAGGAAAAATTTTGGTGGATTATTATAGAGGGTTAATCTTGAGGCTTATTATGAATGGTAATTGTTGAAGATTACTGTAGAGAGGTATTGAGGTGGATTATTATGAGGATTTATTATTGTATTATTATGGAGTTTTTTTGGAGGCTTATTACAAAGGATTACTTTGGTGGGTTATTATTGAGGGTTATAGTGCTGGATATTAAAAAGGGTTATTGTTGAGGGTTATTATGAACGGTTATTATTGTGGCTTACATCTGGGGAGTTATTTTTATAATTATTCTGGAGGGCTATTTTGGTTGTCTAGTTCGGAGGGTTATTGTTATGGATTATTAAGTACGTTTATTGTAGTTGATAATTACTGAAGTGTATTATGAATAATTATTATGGGCATTTCCTTTGTGGGATTATTATTTAGAGTTATTGTGTTGGATTATTATTTAGAGTTATTGTGTTGGATTATTGTTTAGAGTTATTGTGTTGGATTATTATTTAGAGTTATTGTTTCGGATTACTACAAAACGTTTTATTGGTAGATTAATATTGAGTATTATTAGTTAAAATTATTGTAAAGGGCTATTTTCGTGGATTATTAAGATAAGTTATTTGCGTGGATAATTTACAAATGGAATGCATTTGGAAGTGATGTGGTGGAGGCAAACTCCTAACAGAGTTACAAATGTAGATATTATGGAGCCCAATACGCCCAGAAACATGTGAATCAGCTGATTGACAGTTGAGATGCGGGACAAAAAAGCAGATGCTCAACGCCCCCCCCCCCCTAAACCCCCACACCTCCGCCCGCAATCAAAACTAGATAAGTACAATATACAAGATCGCCTGGTTGTCAGACAAGCAGCTCTCCAGTATACATGACTATGTGATCCCGTGGCTGAATGACAATTACTGTCCACGAGATATCTACAACGTTTATGACGGATCTCTTATTAAAATGTAAATCCTTCGAATGTTCATTAATGGTAATATAAGTAAACACACACACGGGTGATCTCTGATGACCCAGAGGTCATAACAGTCGTGTGACGAGTGATTGCTCTCAATCGAAATTAAAGAGAATTTCTCTTAATTAAAGAATTAAAATTAAAGAATTTCTCTAATGCGAAATTAAAGCGTATACATGGTCTCTCGGGGTCTCTTGAGGTGAAGGTCTATATAATACTTTGTGAGTCTCGACTAACTAGGAAGAGTCACGGCCTCAGAGTGGGGTCTGCAGCCGGTGGCCGGACGGTCGACAGCTCGAACCCAAACCAGTGTACAATTCTTCCTTTTTGTTTTTTTCATCCTATGTCTGGAAAAGTATTATAATAGATTACTATGGAGGCTTATTCTGTTCGATTTTTATGGAAGTTTATTGTGGTGAATTATTAGTAGAATTGTATTATTGTTGAAGGTGATTTTGGTAGATTATTGAAGGTATTGTGGGAAAATAACATGGAGGGTCATTGTTTAGGGTTATTATGGGGGTTTATTGTTGAGGGTTAATATGCAGGGTTATTGTACTTGATTATTATGAAGGAGAATTGTGCTTGATTATTATTGAGGGTTATTTTGGTGGTTTATTAAGGAGGAATATTGCGGGTTACTATTATGGTGGGGTGATTATTGTGTGTTATTAGAGAGAATAATTGTTGATAATTATTACTATTCTGTATGAACATTTTGGAGGATTATTGTTATGGATTATTATTTAACGTTATTGTTGAGGATGATTATAAAGGGTTATTGTTGAGGATGATTATAAAGGGTTATTGTTGAAGTTTATAATTAAAGGTTAATGTTGAAGATTATTGTTGGGGCTTATTTTTGTGGATTAAGTTGTAGGTTTACTGTGCTGGATAATTGTGAAGGTAAGACGATGTTTGTTCAAGAACTAAACCCTGTGGTTCTCCACTACTAACTCTCCTCCAGTCAGATACATTGTCTCTGATTAATGCCCTCGTCAATCTGTCAGTTAGAACATTTTTCATCCTTGTCAGTAGTCGCCCTGTCACTCCTGATGTGAATAAGTGCTTAATTGCACACTAGTTTCTTTATCAGCTATCTCACCCTGTCAGAGTAAATGAGACAGATGTATGTGAATGCATGTGTGTGTATATATGTATGTATATGTGTGTGTGTGTATGTATATGTATGGGTATAATGTATTTATGGAAGCTGATCAGAATTACATTTCACCTTTGTGAATGTACATTAATGACACTATGTAAAAGACACATCAAACACTTTATGTAGGGCATACGTAAATCTGTGTATCTATTTATTTACGTATGTAGGTTAGCTTAGCATTTTAAAAGCACCGAATCACCGAATCAGCATTGTTAATGTGTGGCCACGTCTGTGGTAGAAAATAATAATAAAAAAAAACTCCTGTTGATATGCTTGCTAAGACAACCTGCAGAAAACCAGTGGTAGAAATTGATATGGGTGTTTCATTAGTAGTGACGAAGAGAATACTTAAACAAATATCTAATGAAAATCTCACCGACCTTATAAATTCTCAAAGACCTGAAAGTTGTAGCATTAAATATTATAATAGATATCGTGAGGAGACATTCACATATGGGACTAATAGAACAAGAACCCGGCAATGTGATGTTATAGTGGCCAGAATACGTCTTGGGTATAGACGTATCTGGCAGCTTTCTCAAAACCCAAATGTCGAGTACACAATGTGTCAACTTTGTGAAAGAGAAAACATGCACTCTCTTGAACCTTATATTGTAGAATGTCCCATACTGACTGACTTTCGCCCTCCTGGGCTAAGGTATGCTGAACTGTAATTACTATATGAGTACTGGAACACTTGATGATATATTGGACTTGTATCCAAGATTGACCATGTAATATATCAATCATACAATGTATATATATGATGTAACTATATAACCTGAGCTTGTAAAAGCACCTTCATCACCTTCAGTGATTAAGTGCTTAATTTCACACTAGTTTCTTTATCAGCTATCTCACCCTGTCAGAGTATATGAGACAAATGTATGTGAATGCATATGTGTGTGTATATATGTATGTATTGTTACAGTGCCCTCTCCTATTTCTTTCGTTTGCCTGCTGTAAGAGTCATATCAGCTCTCCCTACTGATTCTCTGAGGTTCAGGGAGTCTATTGATATATGTGGTGACCAGACCGGTTGCCAGTTAATGGAGAAAGTTACATTATAAGTTGTAAGTAAGGGGAAATTGGCACCCTGATATAAAATGAAAGAGTATCCCCTACTGCAGATATGACGTTTTGGAAGGGACACTAGCCGATCGCGGATTGGCCGACTTAGGTCGCGGGCGATCAATCAGGGCCTGCCATGACGTCACCGAGTGCCCCGGGCGGCGCCAACGTCAGAGTTGACCTGACCTCGGAAGCGAGAGGACGCGCCTCGGTCTGCTCTCAAGGATTAGAGGCTCTACAAGGCTTTCTTAGTGGATTAGTGCTGGCTATCGCAGCCCATCTGAGGTATTGGAGACCCCGCGCTCTTGGGAAGCAAAAAGGAACCAAGTTTATTGAGCGAAAGAGTGCCAAACTTGGAAAATATTCGGCGACGACGCTGGGCGGCGACGCTGTACGTTGAGGGTCTGAAAAGGTGTGGCGGGAAGCCTAGCTGTGACCGGGTCACATCCACTTAGGGTTTTGGAAGGACGACACCGTGCCTAGGACAATTAGCAACGCCTTGTGGAAGGGGCGAGTGTGGGAAAATAGTGGTTAGCTCAGCGCCCATCGATGAACCAGGATTGGGGTAGCTGATTCTCAGGGATTGGAACGGCGACGACGTGAAGGCTCCACGACACCTGAGGACCTGTGGAACGTTCCTGGATCGTCGAGGATCAACTCAGGAAGCGTGGGAACCTCACACCATCGAGGGACAGGCGTCATGAGCCAGGAATGTAAGGTAGATCATTTTCCCTCCCATTACCCCTTGTGTGAGTAGGCTAGTTAGGCCACAATATTTACTCATGTATGTGAATAGGCTGCAAGGCAGCTTGTGTCCAGGACTGTCAGAGGGGGCAGTGTGTATGGATGGCAGGACAGTGAAGAAGAGGCGCCGACGTGGTGAAGAGGCCCTCCTGTGAGAGAGTGTGGGACTCCTGTCTTTCTGCCCAGTTGAAGGAGTGTTGGAGGTCGTGTAAGAAGGGGCTGACGATCTCCAGACTTGTTATCCTTATTTCCATATTCATGTATTACTTGTGATTGTATGCGTGTTCATGTAATTTGCGTCAGTAAATTCACACATTTTATCATTGTGTTTAAGTGTGCCTCCATTTATAATATTTCTCTATGAGCATACACGAAGGTTATCATAGTACCACCTAGGGAACACTACGTTCTCTATAGAAGTTCTTTTTGCCTGGAGAGTGGTAAAGACAGCACGGACCTATATAAAAGTGTACCCTTAGCCATCCGATCAGTATCAGTGCCTGAATGGTAGCAACTAGTAACGTAGTGGCTAGAGAGAGGTAAAGCCACACAGCCCTTCCTTGGAGAGTACCCTGGGCCGACAGTCTAGTAGCAGATGTATGGAAGTAGCAATCTTCTGGTTACAAACAATATATAATACACCCACTGAACTGCACTGCTGAGGTGCAGATATAATAACCCAGCTGGAGACCTTGTTAAGAAGAAGATAGAGAAGACAGGCGGGAAAGGAGTTCCTGCAAACTTTTTGTCTGGCAGGCAAGCCTCAGGGAGGTTATGGTTATAAGGTAAGCCTGAGTCTTCCTTCACTCCTCCACGGGTCTAGGCCGGAACTGTTAACAGCAGTTTTCCCGTGTTTGACTGAAGAGCTTCCAGGGTGTATCAGTGGCACCCCTTTTGTGGTGGAAGCAAAGACCTGCGGAGGTGGGCATTGTTGGTCCTCTTCTGTGTGACCAAAGGACTCCGGTGAATCCCGGGAGTCGGAGGGGCTGAGTATTCGGCCTTTTGAGCCCCTAGCAGCTGAGTGCTAGCAGAGCCCCGGCCCACCTCCACGTGACAGTATATGTATGTGTGTATGTATATGTATGGGTATAAAGTATATATGGAAGCTGATCAGAATTACATTTCACCTTTGTGAATGTACATTAATGACACTATGTAAAAGACACATCAAACACTTTATGTAGAGCATAGGTAAATCTGCGTATCTATGTATTTACGTATGTAGTTTAGCTTAGCATTTTAAAAGCACCGAATCACCTTCTGTGGTTGAGTGTTCAACAAACCCTTGAACTATATGTTTAACACTTCTCTAACCCTGTCCATGAAGGACAGAAGAAAATTTATATATGCTGGTTAGCATTGTAAATGTGTGGCCACGTCTGTGGTAAAAAATAATAAAAAAAAAAATAAAAAAAAAAAATAATAAAAAAAAAAAAACCTCCTCCAGCATGTTCCAGGTTCCAGAACCGCCTCTTATGTGGGACTCTGTCAAAAGCCATTTTTGTTAGGTCCATAGAGACACATGAAACCCAGTCACCGCTTTCCTGTATTATCTCTGTGGTTCTATCATAAAAACTTAATAGATTTGTAACACAGGATCATCCGGTTCGAAAACCATTCGTTCTGTCCGTTATTACGTCATTACTCTCGAGGTGTTTAATCCATTTAGCTTTAATTATTTTTTCTAGTGTTTTCTTGACTACTTCGCTCACTAGTGATACGGGTCTATAATTTAGTAGATCCTCTCTCGACTACCATTTTTATAGATTGGTACTATGTTTGCCTTTTTCCATATATCTGCGAAGATTCCTGTGCACAAGGATTTCTGTAATATTAATTGGAGTGGAATGCTCAGCTCAGTTGCACATTCTCGCAGCAAGCCAACTGCTTTATTTCTTCCAAGCCACTTGAGAAATTTTTTCACTTTGTCTTGAGATACCTCAATTGCGAGCTCTGGAATTGGTATTTGGTCCGGCTCTCTGAAATCCCCATTTTTGTACGAACACACTTTGCAACTGTTCATTTAGCATTTCACACATTTCCTTTTCCATTATCTGCTTTATATTTGTCCGCTATACATTTCCCAAAGTTCTTTTCTGCCTCCTCACCGCTGTGTAATTGCTTCTCCCTTGCTTGTATTGCTGGTATTTTGCAGGTATTGAACCTGTTCCGATAATGAACCAATTTTTTTACCTTGTCGTCTCTGGCCCTATCGCAATTTATGTTGAACCAATCCTGTTTTCTGATCCTGCATCTCTGTTTTGATATAAATGTTGTGTTCCTTCATTGTATATTTCGCAAAATTTGGAATACATTTCACTTACTTCTTTGCCTAGCAACAAATCTGTCTATTTAAACTCATTAAAGAACTTTTTAAGTTCCCCACAGTGTTCTTTGTCTTGAAATCGAGTTTAATAACTGTTTCAATGTCCCAATTCTATTATAGAATGTATCGCAAAGCATATTAAATTTACGAGAGGACAAGATCACTTTTTCCCAAGGGAGGGTGGTACTAGATGTCAAATATCTCTTCTTCTTTCCTGATGAATATTAAATTCAGTATTGATGGAACATCCCCTTCCCTCATTCTTGTGGCCTGCTTGACGTGTTAATACATAAATGTCTCCAGAATGAGGCTTATAAATCTGATTGTCGAAATCTTCTCCGTTCTTGATTCATACGCCTCCCAGTCTATTGCTTTCAAATGGAAGACCCCAAGGACCAACAATCGTCATTTATCTTTATCTGTTTCTACTATAATCTCTCTCATGACCATCATGTGGCCCGTCAAGTTTGTCATACAGTTCCTCCTTTGTCCGTGTGTTGCTTGCTGGTGGGATGGGTGACCTCTGATGACCCAGACATCATAACAGTCGTGTCATGAGTGACCGCTTTCATTCTTACCATAACAGGAGTGTTTTATTAGGATTTCTCTGTTAAGTACCATGAGAGCAGTTTTCACTCCTGTAAGGTTATAACTTCTTTCAGATGAATGTTCTAGATGTCACTGGAAAGTAAAGCGTATATATGGTCTCTCGGGGTAACTTAAGGTGAAGGTCTATATAATACTTGGTGAGTATTGACTAATTAGGAAGAGTCACGGCCTCAGAGTGGGTTCTGCCGCCTGTGGCCTGACGGTCGTCAGCTCGAGCCCACTTTATAAACAAACTCTTCCTTTTTTTTTTCAACCTATATATATAAATTCCAAACACAGGAAATCAATTAATAAGTAGACACAAGGAGCTGCAACGTGGTTCCATATTATATTTTTTTCTCATAATATTTCATATGGAAAAGTATTTTTTCTTATTCAATAACAAAAAAATCGGGTTGCAATAACACATACTGATGTTGAGAATGATTATTACGAAAGACGAGTCGACCAAGCTAAAACTCTTCTAAATTTAACTTTCTGGCAGGTTCTGGAGGCCCTAAACCGGTGCCCAACCAGGGTTTTACAGGCAACCCGAGCAAACTCAGGCCTTTGGTAATGACGTTCACACTCTTACAATAGACTCAGAACACGATGAAATCACAATGACGTGATATATCAATGAATATCATTTTGAGACAATGGAGTGACTTGAACTCCACAAGTCACTACATTACCCCAAAATTATTTCCATTGATATATGATTCCATTGTGATTTTATTAGAATGTTTGTTATTGTGGTGAATTTTAAGGGTTATCTTGAGGTTATCTTGAGATGATTTCGGGGCTTTAGTGTCCCCGCGGCCCGGTCCTCGACCAGGCCTCCACCCCCAGGAAGCAGCCCGTGACAGCTGACTAACACCCAGGTACCTATTTACTGCTAGGTAACATGGGCATTCAGGGTGAAAGAAACTTTGCCATTTGTTTCTGCCTCGTGCGGGAATCGAACCCGCGCCACAGAATTACGAGTCCTGCGCACTATCACCAGGCTACGAGGCCCCCCGAGTTTTTTTCAGACGATTATTTTGAAGGGATATTGTGGTGGATTAATTCCTAGTTATTGTGGTAGATTATAATAGAGGTTTATTTTGGTGGATTATTCTGGAAAGTTATTGTTATTAGTTATTATAACAGGTTATTGTGGTGGATTATTACGGAGAGTTATTGTTATTGATTATTGAGGAGTGTTATTGTCGTTTAATATAATTGAGGATTATTCTAGTGGCTTATTAGGAAGGGGTAATGTGGGGAATTATTATAGTGTTATTGTGGTGGATTATTGTTGATGGTTAGTTTGGTGAATTAATATGGAGGGTTATTGTGAAATATCATGAAGGAGGTTATTGTAAGAAATTATTATGGTGAGTTATTGTGGATGGTTATTATGGTGAGTTATTGTGGATGAATATTAAGAGGATTACTATATTGCTTAATTATGGATTTTATTTGGGTGAATTATTATGAGGAAAAATTTTGGTGGATTACTATAGAGGGTTATTCTTGAGGCTTATTATGCCGGTAACTGTTGAAGATTACTATCGAGAGGTTTTGTGGTGCATTCCTATGAAAGGTTATTTTGGTAGATTATTATGAGGATTATTCTCTTGTATTATTGTGTAGTTTTTTTTTGGAGGCTTGTTATAAAGGATTCCTCTGCTGGGTTTTTTTTGAGAGTTATAGTGCTGGATTATTAGAAAGGGTTATTGTTGAGGTTTATTATGGACGGATATTATTGTAGCTTATATCTGGAGAGTAATTTTAGTGATTATTCAGGACGGCTATTTTGCTTGAGTATTGCGGAGGGTTTTTGTTGTGGATTATTAGGTACGTTTATTGTAGTAGATAATTATTGATGGTTATTATGAATAATTATTATGGATAATTATTGTGTTGGATTATTATTTTGAGTTATTGCGAGTTATTACTCGCTTTGCATGTGAGAGGCCCCGGGTTCTATCCCCGGCACTTCCAAGTATGGTTTGCCTGAAACGCTTTGCCTAATAGTGGCTTTAGGTTTTGAATGTACTAGCTCTATCTATAAATCCATCAAAGTTTGTATCTCACCTTGTATGTATCTACTTTACCTGAATAAACATTTGATTTTGATTTGATTTGACATTTTACTGTGTTGGATTATTTTTTACAGTTATTGTGTTGGATTATTACAGAACATAATTTTGGTTGATTAATATGGAATATTATTTTGGGGGATTATTGTGGAGGTCTATTTTCGTGGATTATTATGATAAGTTATTTGTGTGGATTATTTACAAATGGAATGCATTTATAAGTGACGTGGTGGAGGCAGACTCCAAACAGAGTAACAAATGTGAATATGATACAGTCAAATAGGCTTACAAACATGTGAATCTGCTGATTGACAGTTGAGATGCGGGACCAGAGAGCAGAAGCTTAACTCCCACTATCATACCTAGATAAGTACAATATACATGATCACTTGGTCGTCAGACAAGCAGCTCCACAGTATTCATGACCACTTGGTTGTCAGACAAACAGCTCCATAGTATACATGACCACTTGGTTGCCAGACAAGCAGCTCCACAGTATACATGACCACTTGGTCGTCAGACAAGCAGCTCCACAGTATACATGACCACTTGGTTGTCAGACAAACAGCTCCATAGTATACATGACCACTTGGCTGCCAGACAAGCAGCTCCACAGTATACATGACCATTTGGTCGTCAGACAAGCAGCTCCACAATATACATGACCACTTGGTTACCACACAAGCTAATTACAAAAACATATGACCTTTTTGAAGAAGGAGCAGCATCTCCACACGACCACGTGTCTGTCAGTCCAGAGAGCCCTACGGTATACATGACTGTGTGATTACGTGGCTCCCTGACAATAAACTGGCTAAGTGATATCACGTGAAACTAGATATCACGTAATATTATGAACAGTGATTATGACTGATATCTTAATAAACAGAGTAAATCCTTTGAATGTTGATTAATGGTAATATAAGTAAACACACACAGGGGTGACCTCTGATGACCCAGATGTCATAACAGTCGTGTCACGAGTGATCGCTTTTATTCTTACATAACAGGTGTGTAGTATTAAGATTTCTCTGTTAAGAACCATGAGGGCAATTTTCACTCCTGTAAGGTTATCACTTCCTTCAGATGAATGTTCTTGGTGTCACTGGAAATTAAAGAGTATACATAGTCTTTCGGGGTCACTTGAGGCGAAGGTCTATATAATACTTGGCGCGTCTTGACAAATTTGGAAAAGTCACAGCAACAGAGTGGGGTCTGCCGCCAGTGGCTTGACGGTCATCAGCACGAGCCCAAGTCATGAGATACTCTTCCTCTTTCTTTTTTCTACCAATTAATATAAATTCCAAACACAGGAAATCAATGATGAGTAAACACAAGGAGCTGCAACATGGTTCTATATTAAAAAAATATTCTCGTAATATATCATATTGTTACGGCCCTATTGGGTCGCAACTGGGTTCTTCTCTGATGTTATTAGAGTTTGGGTATCCGGCCCCAAGTTAGTAGTGGCTTTCAAGGGGTGTGTTCCTGTAACGCAAGTAAATTAAAGGGGAAGGGATACAAATGCACTGCTTTTGTATATATATTGCTACCACCACCATAAATAAATATAACAGAGTCACACGCGGGGTTGTTATAACTACACCTATTATATAAAGATTAGTCTTCCTCTGAAGACACAGGATGCTCCACGGTGCTCAAGATGAGTAGCCTGGTTCTCTTCGTCGTGGCCCACGATGAATCCTCTGATTCTCTCGGCGAATCTACCCTGGCCTCAGGCCAGCCAAATCACAGTCCCCCCGGGTGCACCGTCGTGGAGGCCTTCAACCACAAATCCAGCCTGTAGCTAGCAGGTTCCAATCAGCTCCGCTGTGTAGGCCACTCCACGACCGATACTAGGGTTGCGAGCCCTAGGCAGGAGCCTCGTGTGATTCCGCAGATCACTCTCCTCTCTCCGCATCACAGTGGCAAGTCTCTTCCACCAGCCAGCCCCCAGATAAGACGATTCCTGGTACTGCCATGTCACAGGCAGGCTAACACACTCAACAGTGTTCGTCCGGGGGTAACCCACAGCTTCTGCTGCAAATACGTGGAGAGACTTTGGCTGCCTTGGGTAGACTGATCCACCGTCCAATACAGCAGTCCCAGGTCGACTCTGTAATCAGACACGTCATCAGTACTAGGGACGCTCTCGGGCACCTCACTTACAGGCTTAGACACAAATGTCCACCTATCCACTCCATAGATGGCGTTGCTGTCTAAGTGCCACCTCACCAGAGGTCAGCAGCGGGATGTTATGAGCTGATTAAGACGGGAAACCAGCCCCTGTGGCCGGTATATCCTGTCCTCACTAGATGGCGCTGTCCATGTGGAGGGAGTTTCGGGAGCAGACTGGCAGTTGGCGTTGTCGTCACTGCTCCGTGCTAGGACGCTGGACTCGGGTCCGTAACACCTCCCCACCAAAAAGAACTTGGTTTGAGTCTCTAAGAAAAAAGAAACAAATTAGTACGTGGGTACAACTCCAAATGGACTCACATAAACTATGAACTAAAGTGGCGAGGATGTCTTGTCCACAGAACTGTCCTAATGAGAGACTCTGGCATAAAAGAAACTCGAAGATGTAATGCAATGACCTGCCTGATGAAACTTCCCACACCTTCGCTGAGATGTCAAGCAGGGGCATAATCTCACGTGCCGCGAGTAAGGATCGGTATAGACGCGATCTGGGGTGACTCGACACTTCCCTGTGTCGTGGCACTGATGATGGCTGGTCACAGACGGCATGTCTGGTACTGGTCCGGTAGTCCTTCAGGGAGACGGGAATCTGGAATACAGGGGTCTGATAATTTAGAGTGACAGTGATAGTTAAATCAGTACTCACAGCATCACCGTTTACTAGGCCCACACCTAGTCCAAACAGAGCGGCTTGTACAACGAAGATGGTGTTTGCTCTGCCACCGTCAGGTCGACCAACGTTCCACATAACACTGCATCCAGGCTCAGCAATCACGCGGGGCGTGTCAACCTGTTGGAAACAGTTACTCATAATTTCCTTTCCCATACCTCCTGCATCTACCATCACCTTCCAGGTCCCTTCTTTGACTGCAACACTCGCAGTGCAAATCTCCAATCCCTGGCATCTCTTCACGATTTTCATGGGAGCCATCATCTGTCGGGTCGTCCACTGGTCCTTACTGAGAACACACACAAGAACAAAAAATACCGCTAAGAAACATTCAGCTAACTTAGGGATAAGTTTCATGAGTTTGTAATGTCCATAGCCAGCTATATCCATTAGCCTGGTTCGGACCGAAGAGGGCACTATAACCTTCGCACATACCTCACATACCTCTGACGTCTGGGGAATCTCTGGCCGGTTCAATGAACGTTGTACCTTGCCATACCGCAAGTACTCAGGTGCCTTCCCTCCAGACTCTGCGGTATCCGTGGGTGTTTGTACACGAGGCCTCTCTTCTCGCTCAGTCGTTTCTGCCACCATAACCTAATGCTTCTTGTCGGTAGAAGAATCAGGAGACTCTGCTAGAATACTCTCGATCTGTCGGGTAGAGGAAGGATTAAACATATTATCTAATTCCGGGTCTGTCTGTACCTGGATATTACCACTGTCTCCTGTTACCTCGGACCTTGCTGTTCTGGCTGACTCGTCCACAATCTTGGGATGATTGTTGCTCCAATCTGTCACCAAGTTGTTGGCTAGTATCACGTTAATCCCAGCTATATGGAGGGTATCAACTACTGCCAACGCACAAGTGCCGCTGAAGTAAGGCGAGTCTAGATGTACCGACACTAAGGGGGCGACGTACTGCGTCCTAAGAAACCCAACCAGGACAACCTTTTGTCTCCCATCCACACTCACTCCCTCGGGTAACGAGTTTCTCACGATCAGGGACTGGGCTGCTCCACTATCTCTGAGCACTACAACTGATCTACCAGTATGATCACTCGATACATACCCGCTTGAAGTGTGAGGGGAAAACAATCTTGGTTCTTCCTGAGTAGTCATAGACTGGCTTCCTGCTGGTGGTGTTACACAGCTCATCAACATCACCTCCCTACGTGGGCCGCTACCTCTTCTGCCTCGGCACATAGCAGCTACATGCCCTTTTTGCCCACAAGTCGAACACACCATATTCCTCCTCGGACTCCAGTGATTCAGACTGTTAGGACTGGTCCTTCGAGGGCTACTTGGGGGCGTCTTCACAGCGCTTTGTGGGACGGGTCTCTCTTCGTCATGACGAGGTTTGCCAAACAGACGTGGGTAATTCCTCGGGACATACTTATTGGAAGGCCTATGCGTCAAGATGTACTCCTCAGCCATGGTGGCTGCTGCACTCAAGGACTCCACCTGCTGTTCCTCTAAGTACGTCTTCAGATCTCCAGACAGACAGTCTTTGAAGTCCTCTAACAGTATGAGCTGCTCGAGGTCTTCTTTGATCTCCACCTTCCGAGAAGCACACCACTCTTGGAAAAGCCGTTCCTTGATGGTCGCGAATTCGGTAAATGTGTGCTCCGAGGTCTTTTTCAGGTTCCTGAACTTCTGCCTGTAAGCCTCAGGTACCAATTGGTACGCCATGAGCACTACCTTCTTCACCTTGTCATAATCGCCGGAGTCGTCAAGGGACAACGTGGAGTAGGCGATTTGGGCCTTCCCAGTCAAGACTGACTGTATCATGATGGCCCAATTCTCCCTTGGCCACTCCAAAGAGGCGGCGACTTTCTCGAAGGCCGCGAAGAACTTCGACACTTCCTTCTCATTGAATTTTGGGACCATTTTTATGTTCCTTACCGGATCGAAAATACTTGTTTCCATTCTTTGCCTCCCACCGCCTAACCACAATACTTCTAGCTCATGTTGTCTCTCCTTTTCTTTTTCTTCTCTCTCTCGCTCTTCTCTTTCTCGTTTCTCTTCTCTTTCTCGCTCTTCTCTTTCTCGTTTCTCTTTTCTTTCTTGCTCTTCTCTGTCTCGTTTCTCTTCCCTTTCTCGCTCTTCTCTTTCTCGTTTCTCTTCCCTTTCTCGCTCTTCTCTTTCTCTTTCTCGTTCTTCTCTCTCTCGTTTCTCTTCTCTTTCTCGCTCTTCTCTTCTTTCTTCTGCTTCTAATTCTAAACGCCTCATCGCCAATTCTTTATCTTTCATCTCCATTTCTTTATCTTTTAATTCTCGTTCTATTTCTAATTTCTTCCATTCTATCTCACGATTTATTTCCAAGGCACGCATTTTGACTGTAGGTAAACTTATATTTAGCTCACCTGCATCACTGTCAATGTCACTGCCTTTATCTTCCTGTTCAGTGGAAGCTACTTCCTCACTCTCTTTTGTACCTTGTGCCTCACTTTCCTGTTTCTCATCGGCCTTCAAATGCCGGTGAACCTTGGACAAGATCTCCACACGGGAATCACTGGCACGTATCTTGATCTCCAGGTAGGCACTCACCAGTACGAGTTCCTGTTTGCCCAGATATTTTAATCTGGCAAGACAGTCCTCCCTGTTCAGAAAAGCCTGAACATCGTCCAGATCGTCGATGGTCGATTTTTCTGCCATTGTCACTTGGTACACTAGCACTTAACACACCGCTTTCACTTTAGCACTTAATGTATCGAGCACTGTTCTACGTCAATATTGCACTTTATCGCGCCAAACACTGCACTTGCCAATATTGCACGTAATTACTCCGGGCACCGCGCTACACAATATTGCACTTAATCACAGCGAGCACATCGCTCTACAATATAACCCTGAACCACACCAAGCACCGCACTACACAATATTGCACTTAATCACAGCGAACACCGCACTGCACAATATTGCACTTAGTCACTCCGAGCACCGCACAGGACGTATAACGTCCTAATAGTCACACACAGGGGGAATTATTTACAGGGATCACGCTACTTCACCACCCCTGTCAAACATACTTGACATGGGGTCGGATCCTGCTGGGGATGCCAATTATGTTACGGCCCTCTCGGGTCGCAACCGGGTTCTTTCTCTGATGTAAGTAGAGTTTGGGTATCCGGCCCCAAGCTAGTAGTGGATTTCAAGGGATGTGATCCGTAACGCAAGTAAATTAAAGAGGAAGGGAAATAAAGGCAAAAACTTAACAATATAATTATTACCGTCACCATAAATAATATATAAAAGGTTACACAAGGGTGGGGGGGGGGGGGTTAAACACTATTATATACAACGTAGTCTTCTTCTGAAGACTCTGGACGTTCACGGTGCTCAACGATGCTAAGCTCTTGGTCCTCTTGTGGCCTCACGACGAATCCTTCGATTCTCTTGAGTCTACCCTGGCCACAGGCCAGCCAAATCACAGTTCCACTGGGGGCACCGTCGTGGAGGCCATCAACCACAAGTCCAGCCGCTAGCTGGCAGGTTCCAATCAGCAACGCTGGTTAGGCCACTCCACGACCGATACTAGGGAGCTAGCCCTAGTCAGGAGCCTCGTGTGATCCCACAGACCACTCTCCTTGCCACAACACCCCAGTGGTTAATCGTCTCCACCAGTCAGTCCCGGGTACGACCATCCCTCAGCTGCCTCGTCACAGACAGGCTAACACCACAGTGTTCATCCGGGGGGGGGGGGGGTGACTCACAGCTGCTGCAGCAAACACTTGGAGACAAGACGGCTGCCTTGGGTAGACTGATCCACTATCCGATTCAGCAGTCCCTGGTCGACTCTGTATTCAGACACGTCATCAGTAATAGGGACACTCTAGGGCACGTCACTTACCGGCTCAGACCCAAACGCCCATCTATCCACTCCATAGATGGCGTTGCTGTCTAAGCGCCACCTCACCAGAGGTCAGCAACGGCTGTGTTATGAGCTGATCAGGACGGGAAACTAGCCGTTGTGGCTGGTATTTCCTGTCCTCACTTGATGGCGCCATCCATTTGGAGGGGGTTTCTGGAGCTGACCCACAGATGGCGTGGTCGTCACTGCTCCGTGCCTGACTCTGGGCTCGGGTCCGTAACAGTTATTATGGAGGGTTATTGGGATGGAATTATTATGAAGCAGTATTGTGCTTGCTCATTATTGAGGGTTATTTTTGTGGTTTATGAAGGAAGAATATTGTTGGTTATTATTATGGAGGGTGATTGTTGTGTGTTATTAGAGATGTTATTATTTATTATTATTATTGATTATTATTATTATAGAGATATTTGTTGAGTATCTTTATTATTATATAGGATTATTGTTGTGGATTACTATTAAGGGTTATTGTTGTGATTAATATTAAGGGTTGTTGTGAAGGATTATTTTTGATGATTATTCTGTTGGAAAATTGTGGAGAGTTATTGTTATGGATTATTATGGAAGGTTATTGTTGAGGATGATTATGAAGGGTTATTGTTGAAGATTATTATTAAAGGTTAATGTTGAAGTTTATTATTAAAGGTTAATGTTGAAGTTTATTATTAAAGGTTAAGGTTGAAGTTTATTATTAAAGGTTAATGTTGAAGTTTATTATTGAAGGTTAATGTTGAAGTTTATTATTAAATGTTAATATTGAAGTTTATAATTAAAGGTTAGTGTTGAAGTTTATTATTAAAGGTTAAGGTTGAAGTTTATTATTAAAGATTAATGTTGAAGTTTATTATTGAAGGTTAATATTGAAGTTTATTATTAATGGTTAATGTTGAGGATTATTATTGGGGCTTATTTTGGTGGATTATGTTGTAAGTTTACTGTGCTGGATTTAATATTAAGGAGGTAAGACGATGCTTGTTCAAGAACTAAACCCTGTGGTTCTCCACTAGTAACTCTCCTCCAGTCAGATACATTGTCTCTGATTACTACCCTCATCAATCTGTCAGTTAGAACATTTTTCATCCATGACAGAAGTCTCCCTGTCACCCCGCTGGCATGTTCCAGGTTCCAGAACCGCCTTTTATGTGGAACTGTCAAAAGCAATTTTTTTTAGGTCCAGAGAGAGACACTGTCAACCCAGGTACCGTTTTCCTGTATTATCTCTGTGGCTCTATCGTAAAAAGTAAGTAGATTTGTTACACAGGATCATCCGGTTCGAAAACCATTCTTTTTGTCTGTTATTTTGTCATTACTCCCGAGGTGTTCAATCCATATAGCTTTAACTATTTTTTCTAGTGTTTTGACTACTTCGCTTGTTAGTGATACGGGTCTATAATTTAGAGGATCCTCTCGACTATCATTTCTATAGATTTATTTATTTATTTTATTTATTTATTTATTTATTTATTTATTTAATTATTTATTTATATTATATACAAGAAGGCACATTGGGTTTGTGAGAATACGTAGCATAGTACAGTATTTACACTCTTGTAAAGCCACTAGTACGCGCAGCGTTTCGGGCAGGTCTTTAATCTAATAGATAATTTTAAGTAGGTAAATTCTATCAGATTTAGTAATTTGATAACAACTACATTGCAAGAAAAAAATGAGATGAGAGAGATTAGAGAATATATTAAAGCACATTGGTATATTAGAGCTCTGATTGATTACATTGACAGCTTGATTGGTAATTTAAACAGGATTAATAGACACCATACAGCAGATTGACAGCACATATAAGAAGACAGCAATGATCGCAATGATAAAGATGTTCAGATTGGGTACAAAAAGATTGAGAGATTGGGTAGCAATATATACAATACAATTTTAGGCAAAAGGTAAAAAACTATGAAGATGAAATTAGTTACATTTTAGTATTGTTTTTGAATGACGCAAAAGTTGGACAGCTTTTCAATTCAATAAGGAGTAAGTTCCATAGACTGGGTCCCTTTATGTGCATGGAGTGTTTACACATATTAAGTTTGACTCTGGGGATATCAGAGAGATATTTATTTCTGGTGTGGTGATAATGGGTCCTAATACATCTGTCCAGGGAGCGTTTCAGAGCAGGATTTGCATTTAAGAACAGGGTTTTGTAAATGTAGTTGACACAAGAGAATTTGTGGAGTGAGATTATGTTTAGCATGTCTAGGGAGTTAAACAAGGGGGCTGAGTGTTGTCTGAAAGCAGAATTTGTTATTATTCTGATAGCAGATTTTTGCTGGGTGATGATGGACTTGAGGTGGTTTGCAGTGGTTGAACCCCATGCACAGATACCATAATTAAGATAGGGATAGATTAGTGCATAATATAGAGAGATGAGATCAGAGTTAGGTACATAATATCTGATTTTGGAGAGTATACCAACTGTTTAAGAGACTTTCTTAGTTATGTGTTATATGTGGGAACTGAAGTTGAGTCTCTTGTCTAGGAATAGGCCGAGAAACTTTCCTTCATTTTTATTGCTAATGTTTACATTGTCTATCTGAAGTTGAATTGCATTTGTAGATTTGCTTCCAAATAAGATGTAGTAGGTATTTTCTATGTTAAGTGTTAGTTTGTTGGTTGACATCCATAAGTGAACTTTTTTTAGTTCATTATTATCAACATTATTTAGAGTATGTGGGTTGGGGTTAGAGTACATGAGGGTAGTATCATCATCAAACAAAATATGTTTCAGAATGTTAGAGACATTAGGCAGATCATTGATGTATATAACAAATAGCAGAGGTCCCAAAATGCTGCCCTGTGGCACTCCAACTGTTATTGGTAGAGTGGGAGAGGTTATATTATTGATGGCTACACATTGGTGTCCATCACTAAGATAGCATTGGATATAGTCCAGTGTATGGCCTCGGATTCCATAATGATGGAGTTTACGTAAGAGGTAATTGTGATTAACAGTATCAAGGCCTTTCTCAGGTCAATGAAGAGTCCAATCGGAAACTCATTTTTGTCAAGGGCTGAGTAAATTATATCAAGGAGACTAATAATTGCATCGTTGGTACTCTTTTGGGAGCTGAAGCCAAACTGACAGGGGCTAAGAATGTCGAATTTTACGAGGTAGGAGTAGAGCTGTTTGTAGATAATTTTTTCAAATATTTTTGATAGTATGGGTAGGTTTGATATTGGTCCATAATTGTTTATGTCTGCCGGATTATCTCCTTTATGAACTGGCGTTACTCTTGTTTTTTATAGATATCAGGGAAGGTATGACACTCAAGGGATTTGTTGAACAGCAGAGCTATAGGTTGCGCAAGGGCATGGGAGGCGCTCTTGAATACAATGGATGGTATTTCACTGATGTTCCCAGCTTTGGTTTTTAGTGAGTGTATGATGGACACAACATCTGTCGGGCTGACTGGTGAAAGGAAAAGAGAGTTTGGATAGCTGCCTGACAGATATTTATTGGTATGTACTCGTACTGGTACTATGTTTGCCCTTTTCCATATGTCTGCTAAGATTCCTGTGCACAAGAATTTCTGAAATATTAATTGTGAGGAATGTTCATCTCAGTTGCACATTCTCGCAGCAAGCCAACTGCTTTATTTCTTCCTAGCCCCTTGAGTAATTTTTTCACTTTGTCTTGAGATACCCCAATTCTGTGCTCTGGAATTGGTATTTGGTGCGGCTCTCTGAAATCCCCATTTTTGTACACACACACTTTGGAACTGTTCATTTAGCATTTCACACATTTCTTTTTCCATTCTCAATTGTCCTGTTCCCTGTTCTCACTATCTGGATTTTATCCTTTACATGCAGCTTGCTTTTATTTAAATAAAAAAAAATCTGGATCTGTTTTATATTTGTCCGCTATATCTTTCCCAAAGATCTTTTCTACCTCATCACCGCTGTGTAATTGTTTCTACCATGCTTATATTGCTGGTATATTTGCAGGTATTGAACCTGTTCTGATAATGAACCAATTTTCTTACCTTATCCTCTCTGACCCTATCACAATTTATGTTGAACAAATCCTGTTTTCTGGTCCTGCATCTCTGTTTTGATATAAAAGTTGTGTTCCTTCATCGTATATTTCGCAAAATTTGGAATACATTTCACTTACTTCCTTGCCTAGCAACAAGTCTGTCCACTTAAACTTATTAAAGAATTTTCTAAGTTCCCCACAGTGTTCTCTCTTGAAATCGAGTTTAATAACTGTTTCAAAGTCCCAATTCTTTCATAGCACATATCGCAAAGAATTTAATTTACGACACGACACGATCACTCTTTCCCAAGGGAGGGCGGAACTAGATGTCAAATATCTCTTCTTCTTTCCTGATGAATATTAAATCCAGTATTGACGGATCATCCCCTTCCCTCATTCTCGTGGCCTGCTTGACGTGTTAATACATGAATGTCTCCAGAATGAGGCTTACAAATCTAATTGTCGAAATGTTCTCCGTTCTTGCTTCGTACGCCTCCCAGCCAATTGCTTTTAAATTGAAGTCCCCGAGGACCAACAATCCTCATTTATTTTTATCTGTTTTTACTATAACCTCTCTCATGACCTTCATGAGGCTCCTCTCGTTTATCATATAGTTCCTCCTTTGTCCGTGTGTTGCTTGCTGAAGGATGGGTGATCTGTGATGACCCAGAGGTCATAACAGTCGAGTCACGAGTGATCGCTTTCATTCCTACCATAACAGGAGTGTTGTATTAAGATTTCTCTGTTCAGTACCATGAGGGCAGTTTTCTTTCCTGTAAGGTTATCACTTCCTTCAGATGAATGTTCTTGGTGTCACTGGAAATTAAAGCGTATACATGGTCTCTCGGGGACACTTAAGGTGAAGGTCTATTTAATACATGGTGAGTATTGACTAATTAGGAAGAGTCACGGCCTCAGAGTGGGGTCTGCCGCCGGTGGCCGGACGGTCGTCAGCTCGAGCCCACTTCGCGGAGACGCTTCCTTTTTCTTATTTCAACCTATAAATATTAATTCCAAACACAGGAAATCAATTATATTATAAGTAGAAACAAGGAGCTGCAACATGGTTCCATATTATAATTATTTTCTCATAATATTTAATATTGAAAAAGTATTATTTCTTATTCAATAACAAAGAAACGGGTTGCAATATTACATACTGATGTTGAGAAAGATTACTACGAAAGATAAGTCGACTAAGCCAGAACTCTACAGAATTTAATTGAAGGTTGTGGAGGCCCAAAACCGGATCAGAACCAGGGTTTTACAGCCAACCCGACCACACTCAGGCCTTCGGTAATGACGTTCACACTCTTACAATAGACTCAGATCACAATGAAATCACAATGATGTGATATATAAATGAATATCATTTTGAGACAGTGGAGTGACTTGAACTCCACAAGTCACTATATTACCCCAAAATTATTTCCATTGATATATGATGCCATTGTGATTTTACTACAATGAGGGTGATGGTGGTGAATTTTAAGGGAGGGTTATTGTAGTAAATAATTTTGAAATTTAATGTGGTGAATTATTATTAATAGTGTTAGGTGTAATTATTTAGAAGATTATTTCAGAGATTATTTTGAAGGGTTATTGTGGTGGATTATTTCCTAGAGTTATTGTGGTAGAATATTATTGAGGTCTATTTTAGTAGATTATTCTGGAAAGTTATTGTTATTAGTTATAATAACAGCTTACTGTGGTGGATTATGAAGGAGAGTTATTGTTGTAGGTTAATGAGGAGGGTTATTGTGGTTTAATATAATTGAGGGTTATTGTTGAGGCTTATTAGGAAGGGAAAATATGTGGAATTATTATGGAGAGTTACTGTGGTGGATTATTGTTGATGGTTATTTTGGTGAATTAATATGCAGGGTTATTATGAAATATCATGAAGGAGGTTATTGTAAGAAACTACTATGGTGAGTTATTGAGGATGGTTATTATTGTGAGTTGTTGTGGATGATTAATATGAGGATGATTATATAGAATAATTATGGATTTTATTGGGGTGAATAATTATGAGGAAAAATTTTGGTGGATTATTATAGAGGGTTAATCTTGAGGCTTATTAAGAACAGTAACTATTGAAAATTACTATGAGAGGTAGTGTGGTGAATTCTTATGAAAGGTTATTTTGATGCATTATTTTGGAGGATAATTCTCTTATGATATTGTGGAGGGGTTTTGGAGCCTTATTATGAAGGATTACTTTGGTGGATTTTTATTGAGGGTTATAGTGCTGGATTATTAGTATAAAGAGTTATAGTACTAAATTATTATAAAGGGTTATAGTTGAGGATTATTATGGATGGTTATTATTGAGGCTTATATCAGGAGAGTTATTTTTGTGATTAATTTAGAGGGCGATTTTGGTTGAATATTGCGGAGGGTTATTGTTGTGGATTATTACGTTTATTGTATCAGATAATTAATGATGGTTATTATGAGTAATTATTATGGACATTTCTTGTGTTGGATTTTTATTTAGATTTTTGTTAGATTATTATTTAGAGTTATTGTATTGAATTATTATTTTGAGTTATTGTGTTGGATTATTACAAAACGTTATTTTGGTAGATTAATATGGAGTATTATTTTTGAGGATTATATTAGAGGGCTATTTTCGTGGATTATTAAGATAAGTTATTTGTGTGGATAATTTACAAATGGAATGCATTTGGAAGTGATGTGGTGGAGGCAGACTCTAAACAGAGTTACAAATGTTGATATTATGGAGCCCAATAGGCCCACAAACATGTGAATCAGCTGATTGACAGTTGAGAGGCGGGACCATAGAGCAGATGCTAAACCCCCCCCCCCCCCCCCCCGAATCACAACTACGTAAGTACAATATACAAGACCGCTTGGTTGTCAGACAAGCAGCTCGACAGTATACATAACCACACTTGGTCGTTAGGGTTATTATGGAGCTTCATGGTTGAGGGTTATTATGTAGGGTCATTGTGATGGATTATTAGGAAGGTGTATTGTGCTTGATTATTATTGTGGGTTATTTTGGTGGTTTATTAAGGAGGAATGTTCAGGGTGATTGTTGTGTGGTATTAGCGAGATTGTTGATTATTATTATTATTAAAGTAATTGTTGAGTAGTAGTATTATTATATAGGGATATTGTTGTGGATTACTATTATGGTTTAATGTGAACGATTATTTTGATGATTATTTTGGTAAAAAATTATGGATGCTTATTGTTATGGATTATTATGGAACGTTATTGTTGCGGATTATTACGAATGGATATTGTTGAAGTTTATTATTAAAGGTTACTATTGAGGATTATTATGGGGGCATTTTGGTGGATTAAGTTGTAGGTTTACTGTGCTGGATAATTATGGAGGGCTGACGATGATTCTTCAAGAACTAAACCCTTTGGTTCGCCACTAGTAACTCTCCTCAGATACATTGTCTCTGATTAATGCTCTCATCTGTCTGTCAGTTAGAAAACTTTTCATCCATGACTGAAGTCTCCCTGTCACCCCGCCGGCATGTTCCAGGTTCCAGAAATGCCTCTTATGTGGGACTCTGTCAAAAGCCATTTTTTTTAGGTCCAGAGAGACACAGTCAACCCAGGCACCGTCTTCTTGTATTATCTCTGTGGTTCTATCATAGAAAGTAAGTAGATTTGTTACACAGGATCATTCGGTTCGAAAACCATTCTTTTTGTCCGTTATTATGTCATTACTCTCGAGGTGTTCAACCCTTTTAAATTTAACTATTTTTTCTTGTGTTTTGACTACCTCGCTTGTTAATGATACTGGTCTATAATTTGGAGGATCCTCTCGATTACCATTCTTATACATTGATACTATGTTTACCTTTTTCCATATATCTGCGAAGATTTGTTTTTAGAGTTTATGGTTATGGTACGGCAGGATTCTCAGGATAAGAAATTTGTGCTTTAAAACACTTTACACACAAATTTCTTAATTTCCGAGGAGGGGGAGTTGTAATGATCTGGTGCTCAGATCATGGTTCTCCCCTCTCCCCTCCTTCCTTCTCCTTTTCTCCCCTCCCCTTACCCGTCATTCGTCTCCCCTTCTTCACCTCCCCTTCATCCATTTATCAAGGGCCAAGAGGTTGACCTGAGGGTGGTCTTGCTAGCTGGCCCTTGTGGTACCTTTGCTTCCCCACTCAATTCTCCCCACTCAGATTTCCCTCTCCATCCACCTCTCAATTCCCTCTCTTCCCCTCTCACAGGTTCTTCCCTCCATACCAGGCGAGTCAAATGTCCCTACCCTTTATCTTGGAGGAGACGGGGTTGAACATAATATATCAGTTTTGTAAACATTGCTCAGAGGTACACTAGGCTCGGGTAGTCCAATATAGAGGCGCCTTGTTCCCTTCAAATAGCTGGTGAGAGGTAACTCAATCTTCAAGAATTTCATTTATCCTTTAACCGCTAATCATAGAAGGTGATTGGCGGTAGATAAGTGCCAAGACCTTATTGGCCCTAGAGAGCCAGACCTCAGGCCTAGTTTTAAATGGTTGGCCATAGCTAAATAATGGGTGGAGCCCTGGGGGCTGTACTAGATTGTGGGAGGAGCAATCCTTGCCTCCGGTAAGTTGGTGAAACAAAATTTCAGTAGTGTGTTCTGGGAGAGTATTGGGAATAGGGACTCGGGCCCGCATCATAGGGGCTGAGGGCAGCAATCGACATCTTGGCCTCAGTGCGGTTTAAGGTATTGTGCACTTGAGTATTCATGTCCTCGGTAGATATCCACTTTTCCTCTTAGGATAATAGAGTAGAGTATATGTTCATTTGATTTCAATATATGTGTTAAATTTATTTAATTTAAATAAAGTATCAAAGTTTTTTATTGTTTAGTAATCTCGGTTCCTTATGTAATTTTTTTTCCTTATGTAATTTTTTTTAGATTTTAGTAAAGCTGATTTTAATAACCTAAGAAATTTTTTGGGTCAAATAGATTGGAAACTCTTGGGTATGAGGTGTGGGCCGGTCTTAGAGCGAGACATGAACCCAGCGATAGGTGACGTAAAAGGGGATTTCGATGTGGATTTAATATATAACTTATTTATGAATATTCTAAACAAAGCACAGGAACGTAGTATACCATACAAATTGAATAGGTCGAATACTAATGACCCAAAGTGGATAACAAATAATTTAATGAACCTTATAGGTAAAAAGAGAGCTTGGTACAAAAGGATTAAGAATGGGGAAGTCAGGTTAGAACAGGAATTCATACAACTGGTTAGAAATGTTAAAAAAGAGATTAGGAAAGCGAAAAGAAACTATGAAGTTCGCATAGCAGAGCAAGCAAAGTCAAATCCTAAAGGGTTTTTTCATTTATATCGAACTAAGACTAGGGAAAGGATAGGTCCATTAAAATCTGAGACAGGTCAAATAACGGATAATGACAAGGAGATGAGTAGTATTTTTAACAAATATTTTATATCTTTATTTACTAAAGAAGAACTTAACAATATGCCTTCAGCCGAACAAGTCTATGTGGGTGAGGATGAGGACAGGTTGACTAGTTTTGCAGTTACCGGGGAGGATGTAATTAAACAATTAGAAAAACTAAAACCAAACAAATCCCCAGGGCCGGATGAAGTGTTTGCCAGGGTGCTTAAAGAATGCAAAGAGGAGCTTTCCGAGCCACTGTCTACCATATTTAATAAATCAATAGAGTCAGGCAGAGTGCCAGAGTCATGGAAGGTAGCTAATGTGGTACCAATTTTTAAGAAAGGAGATAGATCACTTGCGTCAAACTATCGGCCAATTAGCCTAACGTCTATTGTGGGAAAGTTACTTGAATCAATAATTGCAAATACAATTCGTCTCCATCTTGAAAAACATAAATTAATAAATGAGTCGCAACATGGTTTTACAAATGGCCGTTCATGTTTAACAAATTTGCTAACTTTTTATTCCAGCATAGTTGAGGCAGTTGATAGTGGTAAGTATTGTGATGTTGTGTACCTTGACTTTAGCAAAGCTTTTGATACAGTGCCACATGAAAGACTAATTAAAAAAATAGAAGCTCATGGTATTGGTGGTGCTATACTAACTTGGATTAGGGCATGGCTATTCCAAAGGAAACAGAGAGTTAGTATAAATGGGGTTAAGTCAGGGTGGGATAATGTTGTTAGTGGAGTACCTCAGGGCTCTGTCCTGGGACCTCTGTTGTTTATATTATATATAAATGATTTAGATTCAGGTTTGAGTAGCAACATTTGCAAATTTGCCGATGATACGAAAATCGGTAGGGAAATTAATTCGGAGGAGGACTCACTATCACTTCAAGTTGATCTAGATAGGGTTTTGAAATTATCAAAGGATTGGCAAATGCAGTTTAATGCTGATAAATGTAAAGTTCTGAGGCTAGGTAATAATGATAGAGTTACAAGATACGAGCTAGAGAAAAGTTACAAGATACGGTGTTGAGATTGCGAAGTCGGATTGCGAAAGGGATCTGGGAGTTATGATTACGTTTTGGACGTTTTGGAGGACGAGTGCTGTGGAGAGACTGTGGATCGCGCAAAAGGGAAAGCAACGAAGAGAAAGGAAGCGCAGGCCCCTCAGAAAGTAAAGGAAGTACCTAAGCAAACATTAGTTGTGGGAGATTCCCAGATAAGGTATTTGGATAGAACGTTTTGTGCTAGAGATAGGAGGAACAGGTTAAGGGTTTGCTATCCCGGAGCTGGCATTGGTGATATTATAAACAACATGAATGATATTATGGCTGGTAATGGGAACAATCCCATTATTTGCATTAGCGTGGGAGGAAATGATGTTGGTCGAGTTAGGAGTGAGGAACTGATTCAGAGGTATAAAACAGCCATAGAGTTAGTTAGGAGCAAGGGAGGAATCCCGATCATATGTGGCATTCTTCCAAGAAAGGGAGTGGGAAATGAATGGATATCGAGGGCACTTGGTGTCAATTGCCGGCTGGAAAGATATTGCAAATCAAATGCAATATCTTTCATAGACAACTGGGAACACTTCTATGGAAGAAATGAAATGTATGCTCGTGATGGGGTGCATCTATCGAGAGCTGGGGTTGTTGCTGTTGCGAACTCGTTAGAAGAAGTGGTTAGAGGTGTTTGGGTTTAAACTGTTAGTAGATAGAGGTATGGGAATTGATTGTGAGGAAGGAGGTAATAAAAGTATGTGTTTGTGGGAGAAAGGAATTGGCAAAACGATCAGGGAAAGAGAAGGTCCGCAAAATAACAATTCACTTAGGGTATATTACACTAACAGTAGAAGTCTAAGAAATAAAATTAACGAATTAAATGCTCTTGTCTGCACAGAAAAAATAGATATTATTGCACTTACCGAAACGTGGATGAATGTAGAAAATAGAGAACTATTAGCTGAATATCAAATATATGGATTTAAACTATTTCACACAGATAGATATATTAGACGAGGAGGTGGAGTAGCCATATATGTTAGGGACAATTTGAAATGTAGTCTCAAAGAGGGAATCAAAACAGAGCCACACACAGAAACTATTTGGATTGAATTAAACGAAAAAGCTAATAATATTATAATAGGAGTAATATATAGGCCACCAAATTTAGACAGAATGGAAGCAAAGCATCTATGGGATGAAATATCTAGAGCATCTAGATCTAACAGTATTTATGTCATGGGTGACTTTAATTTTAGCGGAATAAACTGGTTGAACAAAACAGGGAATAGTGAAGCAGAAGATTTTCTAGAATTAATTGACGATTGCTTTCTTACGCAACACATTAAGGAACCAACACGGGAAAATAATATTTTAGATTTAGTGTTAACTAACAGGGAAACGCAAATTAATGACATCGAAATAGGGAGTGAGCTAGGGAGCAGTGATCACAAAGAAATCAGATTTAGCATAGAATGGAATAGACCAGTAGGAGAAAATTCTGTTAAAGTGCCAGATTTTCGAAAAGCTGATTTTAATAGCCTAAGAATTTTTTTGGGTCAAATTGATTGGAAAGTCTTGGGTATGGGGTGTGGGCCGGTCTTGGAGCGAGACATGAACCCAGCGATAGGTGACTTAAATGGGGATTTCGATGTGGATTCAATATATAACTTATTTAAGAATATTCTAAACAAAGCACAGGAACGTAGTATACCATACAAATTGAATAGATCGAATACTAATGACCCAAAGTGGATAACAAAGAATTTGAAGAACCTTATAGGTAAAAAGAGAGCTTGGTACAAAAGGATTATAAATGGGGAGGTCACTTTAGAACAGGAATTCGTACAACTGGTTAGAAATGTTAAAAAAGAGATAAGGAAAGCAAAAAGAAACTATGTAGTTCGCATAGCAGGGCAAGCAAAGACAAATCCTAAAGGGTTTTTTCAGTTATATCGTACTAAGACTAGGGAAAGGATAGGTCCATTAAAAACTGAGACAGGTCAAATAACAGATAGTGATGAAGAGATGAGTAGTATTTTTAATAAATATTTTGTATCTGTATTTACTAAAGAGGAACTTAACAATATGCCTTCAGCCGAACAAGTCTATGTGGGTGGGGACGAGGACAGGTTGACGAGTTTAACAGTTACCAGGGAGGATGTTCTTAAACAAATAGTAAAACTCAAACCAAACAAATCCCCAGGGCCGGATGAAGTGTTTGCCAGGGTGCTTAAAGAATGCAAAGAGGAGCTTTGTGACCCACTGTCAACCATATTTAATAAATCAATAGAGTCAGGCAGAGTGCCAGAGTTTTGGAAAGTTGCTAATGTGATACCAGTTTTTAAGAAAGGAGATAGATCACTTGCGTCTAACTATCGACCAATTAGCCTAACGTCTATTGTGGGAAAGTTACTCGAATCTATAATAGCAAATAAAATTCGTCTTCATCTTGAAAAACATAAATTAATAATTGAGTCGCAACATGGTTTTATAAATGGCCGTTCATGTTTAACAAATTTGTTATCTTTTTATTCTAGCATTGTTGAGGCAGTTGATAGTGGTAAGGATTGCGATGTTGTATACCTTGACTTTAGCAAAGCTTTTGATACAGTGCCACATGAAAGACTGATTAAAAAGATAGAGTCTCATGGTATTGGGGGTGCTATATTAAGCTGGATTAGGGCATGGCTATACCAAAGGAAACAGAGAGTTAGTATAAATGGAATCAAGTCAGAGTGGGAAAATGTTGTAAGTGGAGTGCCTCAAGGCTCTGTCCTGGGACCTCTGTTGTTTATAATATATATAAATGATTTAGATTCAGGTTTGAGTAGCAACATTTGCAAATTTGCCGATGATACGAAAATCGGTAGGGAAATTAATTCGGAAGAGGACTCACTATCACTTCAAGTTGATCTAGATAGGGTTTTGAAATGGTCAAAGGATTGGCAGATGCAGTTTAATGCTGATAAATGTAAAGTTCTGAGGTTAGGTAATGATGATAGAGTTACAAGATACGAGCTAGATGGTGTTGTGATTGCGAAGTCGGATTGCGAAAGGGATCTGGGAGTTATGATTAGTAAGAATTTAAAACAAAAGGATCAATGCATAAATGTTCGTAATAAGGCAAATCGGACACTTGGATTTATTAAACGCAGCGTTAGTAACAAGACACCTGGTGTGGTTCTCAAGCTATATCTTGCTCTAGTTAGGCCCCATTTAGATTATGCAGTTCAGTTTTGGTCGCCATATTATAGAATGGATATAAATTCACTTGAACGTGTCCAGCGTAGGATGACTAAGTTAATTCCCCAAATTAGAAATCTTTCATATAAAGAAAGATTAACAAAGCTTAAGTTGCATTCACTGGAAAGGCGAAGAGTTAGGGGTGACATGATAGAGGTTTACAAGTGGATGAATGGACATAACCGGGGGGATATTAATAGGGTATTAAAAGTATCAACACAGGACAGAACACGAAACAATGGGTATAAATTGGATAAGTTTAGATTTAGGAAAGACTTGGGTAAATACTGGTTCAGTAACAGGGTTGTTGATTTGTGGAACCAATTGCCGCGTAACATTGTGGAGGTGGGGTCCCTCGATTGTTTCAAGCACGGGTTGGACAAGTATATGAGTGGGATTGGGTGGTTATAGAATAGGAGCTGCCTCGTATGGGCCAATAGGCCTTCTGCAGTTACCTTTGTTCTTATGTTCTTATTAGTAAGAATTTAAAACAAAAGGATCAATGCATGAATGTTCATAATAAGGCGAATAGGACACTGGGATTTATTAATCGAAGCGTTAGTAACAAGACACCTGGTGTGGTTCTTAAGCTATATCTTGCTCTGGTTAGGCCCCATTTAGATTATGCAGCTCAGTTTTGGTCGCCGTATTATAGAATGGATATAAATTCACTTGAACGTGTCCAACGTAGGATGACTAAGTTAATTCCTCAAATTAGAAATCTTTCATATGAAAAAAGATTAACAAAGCTTAAGTTGCATTCACTGGAAAGGCGAAGAGTTAGGGGTGACATGATCGAGGTTTACAAGTGGGTGAATGGACATAACAAAGGGGATATTAATAGGGTATTAAAAGTATCAACACAAGACAGAACACGAAACAATGGGTATAAATTGGATAAGTTTAAATTTAGGAAAGACTTGGGTAAATACTGGTTCAGTAACAGGGTTGTTGATTTGTGGAACCAATTGCCGCGTAACATTGTGGAGGTGGGATCCCTCGATTGTTTCAAGCGCGGGTTGGACAAGTATATGAGTGGGATTGGGTGGTTATAAATAGGAGCTGCCTCGTATGGGCCAACAGGCCTTCTGCAGTTGCCTTTGTTCTTATGTACTTAAAGTTTTGCAGTTTTTCAATTGCGGTATATATATGTGTGGTACTTGAAAACCCCCATGTTCTCTTCCATTTAATACATATTAAAGTTGCCCATGGATTTAAATAAGCAAAGTAAATTAAACAAACTAATTCCCAAGATTTATTACTAAAGTACGTATTACCCGGGAGTTCTTTGATTACTGATTCCATGCCTTTCTGGGGGATTGGTGAAAGACACATTTAAGTATGGTTGATTGGGAAGGTGGTGGCAATGACTAATGAGTTATTAATTATTAGTTATTAGTTATAAATTAATAACCCCTATTCTTGTTGTGCCCTCCTCATTTAATATTCAGCTTATATTCGTGGCAGTTCAGTGAGGGGGTCATACCATACCATACCATACATATCATACCATACCAGCTCATTAAAGAATTTTCTAAGTTCCCCACAGTGTTCTCTCTCTTGAAATTGAGTTAAATAGCTGTTTCAATGTCCCAATTCTATTATCGAATATATCGCAAAGCATATTTAATTTACAACAGTACACGATCACTCTTTCCCAAGGGAGGGCGGTACCGGATGTCAAATATCTCTTCTTCTTTCCTAATGAATATTAAATTCAGTATTGACGGAACATCCCCTTCCCTCATTCTTGTGGCCTGCTTGACGTGTTAAGAACATAAGAACATAAGAACAAAGGTAACTGCAGAAGGCCTATTGGCCCATACGAGGCAGCTCCTATCTATAACCACCCAATCCCACTCATATACTTGTCCAACCCGCGCTTGAAGCAATCGAGGGACCCCACCTCCACCACGTTACGCGGCAATTGGTTCCACAAATCAACAACCCTGCTACTGAACCAGTATTTACCCAAGTCTTTCCTAAATCTAAACTTATCCAATTTATACCCATTGTTTCGTGTTCTGTCTTGTAATGATATTTTTACTACCCTATTGATATCCTCCCTGTTATGTCCATTCATCCACTTGTAAACCTCTATCATGTCACCCCCTAACTCTTCGCCTTTCCAGTGAATGCAACTTAAGCTTTGTTAATCTTTCTTCGTATGAAAGATTTCTAATTTTGGGAATTATCTTAGTCATCCTACGTTGAACACGTTCAAGTGAATTTATATCCATTCTATAATACGGCGTCCAAAACTGAACTGCATAATCTAAATGGGGCCTAACCAGAGCATGATATAGCTTAAGAACCACACCAGGAGTCTTGTTACTAACACTTCGATTAATAAATCCCAGTGTCCTATTCGCCTTATTACGAACATTCATGCATTGATCCTTTTGTTTTATATTCTTACTAATCATAACTCCCAGATCCCTTTCGCAATCCGACTTCGCAATCTCAACACCATCTAGCTCGTATCTTGTAACTCTATCATCATTACCTAGCCTCAGAACTTTACATTTATCAGCATTAAACTGCATTTGCCAATCCTTTGACCATTTCAAAACCCTATCTAGATCAACTTGAAATGATAGTGAGTCCTCCTCCGAATTAATTTCCCTACCGATTTTCGTATCATCGGCAAATTTGCAAATGTTGCTACTCAAACCTGAATCTAAATCATTTATATATATTATAAACAACAGAGGTCCCAGGACAGAGCCCTGAGGTACTCCACTAACAACATTATCCCACTCTGACTTAACCCCATTTATACTAACTCTCTGTTTCCTTTGGAATAGCCATGCCCTAATCCAAGTTAATATAGCACCCCTAATACCATGAGCTTCTATTTTTTTAATTAGTCTTTCATGTGGCACTGTATCAAAAGCTTTGCTAAAGTCAAGGTACACAACATCACAATCCTTACCACTATCAACTGTCTCAACTATGCTGAAATAAAAAGTTAGCAAATTTGTTAAACATGAACGGCCATTTGTAAAACCATGTTGCGACTCATTTATTAATTTATGTTTTTCAAGATGGAGACGAATTGTATTTGCAATTATTGATTCAAGTAACTTTCCCACAATAGACGTTAGGCTAATTGGTCGATAGTTTGATGCAAGTGATCTATTTCCTTTCTTAAAAATTGGTACCACATTAGCTACCTTCCATGACTCTGGCACTCTGCCTGACTCTATTGATTTATTAAATATGGTAGACAGTGGCTCGGAAAGCTCCTCTTTGCATTCTTTAAGCACCCTGGCAAACACTTCATCCGGCCCTGGGGATTTGTTTGGTTTTAGTTTTTCTAATTGTTTAATTACATCCTCACTGGTAACTGCTAAACTAGTCAACCTGTCCTAGTTTATTGTTACCACTATCAACTGCCTCAACCTATTGTTGAGGCAGTTGATAGTGGTAAGGATTGCGATGTTGTATACCTTGACTTTAGCAAAGCTTTTGATACAGTGCCACATGAAAGACTGATTAAAAAGATAGAGTCTCATGGTATTGGGGGTGCTATATTAAGCTGGATTAGGGCATGGCTATACCAAAGGAAACAGAGAGTTAGTATAAATGGAATCAAGTCAGAGTGGGAAAATGTTGTAAGTGGAGTGCCTCAAGGCTCTGTCCTGGGACCTCTGTTGTTTATAATATATATAAATGATTTAGATTCAGGTTTGAGTAGCAACATTTGCAAATTTGCCGATGATACGAAAATCGGTAGGGAAATTAATTCGGAGGAGGACTCACTATCACTTCAAGTTGATCTAGATTGGGTTTTGAAATGGTCAAAGGATTGGCAGATGCAGTTTAATGCTGATAAATGTAAAGTTCTGAGGTTAGGTAATGATGATAGAGTTACAAGATACGAGCTAGATGGTGTTGTGATTGCGAAGTCGGATTGCGAAAGGGATCTGGGAGTTATGATTAGTAAGAATTTAAAACAAAAGGATCAATGCATAAATGTTCGTAATAAGGCAAATCGGACACTTGGATTTATTAATCGCAGCGTTAGTAACAAGACACCTGGTGTGGTTCTCAAGCTATATCTTGCTCTAGTTAGGCCCCATTTAGATTATGCAGTTCAGTTTTGGTCGCCATATTATAGAATGGATATAAATTCACTTGAACGTGTCCAGCGTAGGATGACTAAGTTAATTCCTCAAATTAGAAATCTTTCATATGAAAAAAGATTAACAAAGCTTAAGTTGCATTCACTGGAAAGGCGAAGAGTTAGGGGTGACATGATCGAGGTTTACAAGTGGGTGAATGGACATAACAAAGGGGATATTAATAGGGTATTAAAAGTATCAACACAAGACAGAACACGAAACAATGGGTATAAATTGGATAAGTTTAAATTTAGGAAAGACTTGGGTAAATACTGGTTCAGTAACAGGGTTGTTGATTTGTGGAACCAATTGCCGCGTAACATTGTGGAGGTGGGATCCCTCGATTGTTTCAAGCGCGGGTTGGACAAGTATATGAGTGGGATTGGGTGGTTATAAATAGGAGCTGCCTCGTATGGGCCAACAGGCCTTCTGCAGTTGCCTTTGTTCTTATGTTCTTATGTACTTAAAGTTTTGCAGTTTTTCAATTGCGGTATATATGTGTGGTACTTGAAAACCCCCATGTTCTCTTCCATTTAATACATATTAAAGTTGCCCATGGATTTAAATAAGCAAAGTAAATTAAACAAACTAATTCCCAAGATTTATTACTAAAGTACGTATTACCCGGGAGTTCTTTGATTACTGATTCCATGCCTTTCTGGGGGATTGGTGAAAGACACATTTAAGTATGGTTGATTGGGAAGGTGGTGGCAATGACTAATGAGTTATTAATTATTAGTTATTAGTTATAAATTAATAACCCCTATTCTTGTTGTGCCCTCCTCATTTAATATTCAGCTTATATTCGTGGCAGTTCAGTGAGGGGGTCATACCATACCATACCATACATATCATACCATACCATACCATACCATACCAGCTCATTAAAGAATTTTCTAAGTTCCCCACAGTGTTCTCTCTCTTGAAATTGAGTTAAATAGCTGTTTCAATGTCCCAATTCTATTATCGAATATATCGCAAAGCATATTTAATTTACAACAGTACACGATCACTCTTTCCCAAGGGAGGGCGGTACCGGATGTCAAATATCTCTTCTTCTTTCCAAATGAATATTAAATTCAGTATTGACGGAACATCCCCTTCCCTCATTCTTGTGGCCTGCTTGACGTGTTAAGAACATAAGAACAAAGGTAACTGCAGAAGGCCTATTGGCCCATACGAGGCAGCTCCTATCTATAACCACCCAATCCCACTCATATACTTGTCCAACCCGCGCTTTAAGCAATAAGAACATAAGAACATAAGAACAAAGGTAACTGCAGAAGGCCTATTGGCCCATACGAGGCAGCTCCTATTCTATAACCACCCAATCCCACTCATATACTTGTCCAACCCGTGCTTGAAACAATCGAGGGACCCCACCTCCACAATGTTACGCGGCAATTGGTTCCACAAATCAACAACCCTGTTACTGAACCAGTATTTACCCAAGTCTTTCCTAAATCTAAACTTATCCAATTTATATCCATTGTTTCGTGTTCTGTCCTGTGTTGATACTTTTGGACAAGTATATGAGTGGGATTGGGTGGTTATAGAATAGGAGCTGCCTCGTATGGGCCAATAGGCCTTCTGCAGTTACCTTTGTTCTTATGTTCTTATGTTTTAATACCCTATTAATATCCCCCCGGTTATGTCCATTCATCCACTTGTAAACCTCTATCATGTCACCCCTAACTCTTCGCCTTTCCAGTGAATGCAACTTAAGCTTTGTTAATCTTTCTTCATATGAAAGATTTCTAATTTGGGGAATTAACTTAGTCATCCTACGCTGGACACGTTCAAGTGAATTTATATCCATTCTATAATATGGCGACCAAAACTGAACTGCATAATCTAAATGGGGCCTAACTAGAGCAAGATATAGCTTGAGAACCACACCAGGTGTCTTGTTACTAACGCTGCGATTAATAAATCCAAGTGTCCGATTTGCCTTATTACGAACATTTATGCATTGATCCTTTTGTTTTAAATTCTTACTAATCATAACTCCCAGATCCCTTTCGCAATCCGACTTCGCAATCACAACACCATCTAGCTCGTATCTTGTAACTCTATCATCATTACCTAACCTCAGAACTTTACATTTATCAGCATTAAACTGCATCTGCCAATCCTTTGACCATTTCAAAACCCTATCTAGATCAACTTGAAGTGATAGTGAGTCCTCCTCCGAATTAATTTCCCTACCGATTTTCGTATCATCGGCAAATTTGCAAATGTTGCTACTCAAACCTGAATCTAAATCATTTATATATATTATAAACAACAGAGGTCCCAGGACAGAGCCTTGAGGCACTCCACTTACAACATTTTCCCACTCTGACTTGATTCCATTTATACTAACTCTCTGTTTCCTTTGGTATAGCCATGCCCTAATCCAGCTTAATATAGCACCCCCAATACCATGAGACTCTATTTTTTTAATCAGTCTTTCATGTGGCACTGTATCAAAAGCTTTGCTAAAGTCAAGGTATACAACATCGCAATCCTTACCACTATCAACTGCCTCAACAATGCTAGAATAAAAAGATAACAAATTTGTTAAACATGAACGGCCATTTATAAAACCATGTTGCGACTCAATTATTAATTTATGTTTTTCAAGATGAAGACGAATTTTATTTGCTATTATAGATTCGAGTAACTTTCCCACAATAGACGTTAGGCTAATTGGTCGATAGTTAGACGCAAGTGATCTATCTCCTTTCTTAAAAACTGGTATCACATTAGCAACTTTCCAAAACTCTGGCACTCTGCCTGACTCTATTGATTTATTAAATATGGTTGACAGTGGGTCACAAAGCTCCTCTTTGCATTCTTTAAGCACCCTAGCAAACACTTCATCCGGCCCTGGGGATTTGTTTGGTTTGAGTTTTAATATTTGTTTAAGAACATCCTCCCTGGTAACTGCTAAACTCGTCAACCTGTCCTCGTCCCCACCCACATAGACTTGTTCGGCTGAAGGCATATTGTTAAGTTCCTCTTTAGTAAATACAGATCCAAAATATTTATTAAAAATACTACTCATCTCTTCATCACTATCTGTTATTTGACCTGTCTCAGTTTTTAATGGACCTATCCTTTCCCTAGTCTTAGTACGATATAACTGAAAAAACCCTTTAGGATTTGTCTTTGCTTGCCCTGCTATGCGAACTTCATAGTTTCTTTTTGCTTTCCTTATCTCTTTTTTAACATTTCTAACCAGTTGTACGAATTCCTGTTCTAAAGTGACCTCCCCATTTTTAATCCTTTTGTACCAAGCTCTCTTTTTACCTATAAGGTTCTTCAAATTCTTTGTTATCCACTTTGGGTCATTAGTATACGATCTATTCAATTTGTATGGTATACTACGTTCCTGTGCTTTGTTTAGAATATTCTTAAATAAGTTATATATTGAATCCACATCGAAATCCCCATTTAAGTCACCTATCGCTGGGTTCATGTCTCGCTCCAAGACCGGCCCACACCCCATACCCAAGCCTTTCCAATCAATTTGACCCAAAAAATTGCTTAGGCTATTAAAATCAGCTTTTCGAAAATCTGGCACTTTAACAGAATTTTCTCCTACTGGTCTATTCCATTCTATGCTAAATCTGATTTCTTTGTGATCACTGCTCCCTAGCTCACTCCCTATTTCGATGTCATTAATTTGCGTTTCCCTGTTAGTTAACACTAAATCTAAAATATTATTTTCCCGTGTTGGTTCCTTAATGTGTTGCGTAAGAAAGCAATCGTCAATTAATTCTAGAAAATCTTCTGCTTCACTATTCCCTGTTTTGTTCAACCAGTTTATTCCGCTAAAATTAAAGTCACCCATGACATAAATACTGTTAGATCTAGATGCTCTAGATATTTCATCCCATAGATGCTTTGCTTCCATTCTGTCTAAATTTGGTGGCCTATATATTACTCCTATTATAATATTATTAGCTTTTTCGTTTAATTCAATCCAAATAGTTTCTGTGTGTGGCTCTGTTTTGATTCCCTCTTTGAGACTACATTTCAAATTGTCCCTAACATATATGGCTACTCCACCTCCTCGTCTAATATATCTATCTGTGTGAAATAGTTTAAATCCATATATTTGATATTCAGCTAATAGTTCTCTATTTTCTACATTCATCCACGTTTCGGTAAGTGCAATAATATCTATTTTTTCTGTGCAGACAAGAGCATTTAATTCGTTAATTTTATTTCTTAGACTTCTACTGTTAGTGTAATATACCCTAAGTGAATTGTTATTTTGCGGACCTTCTCTTTCCCTGATCGTTTTGCCAATTCCTTTCTCCCACAAACACATACTTTTATTACCTCCTTCCTCCAAATCAATTCCCATACCTCTATCTACTAACAGTTTAAACCCAAACAAACACCTCTAACCACTTCTTCTAGCGAGTTCGCAACAGCAACAACCCCAGCTCTCGATAGATGCACCCCATCACGAGCATACATTTCATTTCTTCCATAGAAGTGTTCCCAGTTGTCTATGAAAGATATTGCATTTGATTTGCAATATCTTTCCAGCCGGCAATTGACACCAAGTGCCCTCGATATCCATTCATTTCCCACTCCCTTTCTTGGAAGAATGCCACATATGATCGGGATTCCTCCCTTGCTCCTAACTAACTCTATGGCTGTTTTATACCTCTGAATCAGTTCCTCACTCCTGACTCGACCAACATCATTTCCTCCCACGCTAATGCAAATAATGGGATTGTTCCCATTACCAGCCATAATATCATTCATGTTGTTTATAATATCACCAATGCCAGCTCCGGGATAGCAAACCCTTAACCTGTTCCCCCTATCTCTAGCACAAAACGTTCTATCCAAATACCTTATCTGGGAATCTCCCACAACTAATGTTTGCTTAGGTACTTCCTTTACTTTCTGAGGGGCCTGCGCTTCCTTTCTCTTCGTTGCTTTCCCTTTTGCGCGATCCACAGTCTCTCCACAGCACTCGTCCTCCAAAACGTCAAATGAATTTGAAGTTGCTATGGCGTTTGAAGGCGGCTTTATCAAAGTCTTCTTAAGGCCCCTTAAGAAGGGTCCCAATCGAGGGACCCCACCTCCACCACGTTACGCGGCAATTGGTTCCACAAATCAACAACCCTGCTACTGAACCAGTATTTACCCAAGTCTTTCCTAAATCTAAACTTATCCAATTTATACCCATTGTTTCGTGTTCTGTCTTGTAATGATATTTTTACTACCCTATTGATATCCTCCCTGTTATGTCCATTCATCCACTTGTAAACCTCTATCATGTCACCCCCTAACTCTTCGCCTTTCCAGTGAATGCAACTTAAGCTTTGTTAATCTTTCTTCGTATGAAAGATTTCTAATTTTGGGAATTATCTTAGTCATCCTACGTTGAACACGTTCAAGTGAATTTATATCCATTCTATAATACGGCGTCCAAAACTGAACTGCATAATCTAAATGGGGCCTAACCAGAGCATGATATAGCTTAAGAACCACACCAGGAGTCTTGTTACTAACACTTCGATTAATAAATCCCAGTGTCCTATTCGCCTTATTACGAACATTCATGCATTGATCCTTTTGTTTTAAATTCTTACTAATCATAACTCCCAGATCCCTTTCGCAATCCGACTTCGCAATCTCAACACCATCTAGCTCGTATCTTGTAACTCTATCATCATTACCTAGCCTCAGAACTTTACATTTATCAGCATTAAACTGCATTTGCCAATCCTTTGACCATTTCAAAACCCTATCTAGATCAACTTGAAATGATAGTGAGTCCTCCTCCGAATTAATTTCCCTACCGATTTTCGTATCATCGGCAAATTTGCAAATGTTGCTACTCAAACCTGAATCTAAATCATTTATATATATTATAAACAACAGAGGTCCCAGGACAGAGCCCTGAGGTACTCCACTAACAACATTATCCCACTCTGACTTAACCCCATTTATACTAACTCTCTGTTTCCTTTGGAATAGCCATGCCCTAATCCAAGTTAATATAGCACCCCTAATACCATGAGCTTCTATTTTTTTAATTAGTCTTTCATGTGGCACTGTATCAAAAGCTTTGCTAAAGTCAAGGTACACAACATCACAATCCTTACCACTATCAACTGTCTCAACTATGCTGAAATAAAAAGTTAGCAAATTTGTTAAACATGAACGGCCATTTGTAAAACCATGTTGCGACTCATTTATTAATTTATGTTTTTCAAGATGGAGACGAATTGTATTTGCAATTATTGATTCAAGTAACTTTCCCACAATAGACGTTAGGCTAATTGGTCGATAGTTTGATGCAAGTGATCTATTTCCTTTCTTAAAAATTGGTACCACATTAGCTACCTTCCATGACTCTGGCACTCTGCCTGACTCTATTGATTTATTAAATATGGTAGACAGTGGCTCGGAAAGCTCCTCTTTGCATTCTTTAAGCACCCTGGCAAACACTTCATCCGGCCCTGGGGATTTGTTTGGTTTTAGTTTTTCTAATTGTTTAATTACATCCTCACTGGTAACTGCTAAACTAGTCAACCTGTCCTAGTTTATTGTTACCACTATCAACTGCCTCAACCTATTGTTGAGGCAGTTGGTAGTGGTAAGGATTGCGATGTTGTATACCTTGACTTTAGCAAAGCTTTTGATACAGTGCCACATGAAAGACTGATTAAAAAGATAGAGTCTCATGGTATTGGGGGTGCTATATTAAGCTGGATTAGGGCATGGCTATACCAAAGGAAACAGAGAGTTAGTATAAATGGAATCAAGTCAGAGTGGGAAAATGTTGTAAGTGGAGTGCCTCAAGGCTCTGTCCTGGGACCTCTGTTGTTTATAATATATATAAATGATTTAGATTCAGGTTTGAGTAGCAACATTTGCAAATTTGCCGATGATACGAAAATCGGTAGGGAAATTAATTCGGAGGAGGACTCACTATCACTTCAAGTTGATCTAGATTGGGTTTTGAAATGGTCAAAGGATTGGCAGATGCAGTTTAATGCTGATAAATGTAAAGTTCTGAGGTTAGGTAATGATGATAGAGTTACAAGATACGAGCTAGATGGTGTTGTGATTGCGAAGTCGGATTGCGAAAGGGATCTGGGAGTTATGATTAGTAAGAATTTAAAACAAAAGGATCAATGCATAAATGTTCGTAATAAGGCAAATCGGACACTTGGATTTATTAATCGCAGCGTTAGTAACAAGACACCTGGTGTGGTTCTCAAGCTATATCTTGCTCTAGTTAGGCCCCATTTAGATTATGCAGTTCAGTTTTGGTCGCCATATTATAGAATGGATATAAATTCACTTGAACGTGTCCAGCGTAGGATGACTAAGTTAATTCCCCAAATTAGAAATCTTTCATATGAAGAAAGATTAACAAAGCTTAAGTTGCATTCACTGGAAAGGCGAAGAGTTAGGGGTGACATGATAGAGGTTTACAAGTGGATGAATGGACATAACCGGGGGGATATTAATAGGGTATTAAAAGTATCAACACAGGACAGAACACGAAACAATGGGTATAAATTGGATAAGTTTAGATTTAGGAAAGACTTGGGTAAATACTGGTTCAGTAACAGGGTTGTTGATTTGTGGAACCAATTGCCGCGTAACATTGTGGAGGTGGGGTTCCTCGATTGTTTCAAGCACGGGTTGGACAAGTATATGAGTGGGATTGGGTGGTTATAGAATAGGAGCTGCCTCGTATGGGCCAATAGGCCTTCTGCAGTTACCTTTGTTCTTATGTTCTTATGTTCCTCTTTCGCACCCACATAGACTTGTTCGGCTGAAGGCATATTGTTAAGTTCTTCTTTAGTAAATACAGATATAAAATATTTGTTAAAAATACTACTCATCTCCTTGTCATTATCCGTTATTTGACCTGTCTCAGATTTTAATGGACCTATCCTTCCCCTAGTCTTAGTTCGATATAACTGAAAGGTTTTGATATAACCCTTTAGGATTTGACTTTGCTTGCTCTGCTATGCGAACTTCATAGTTTCTTCATAGTTTGAACTTCATAGTTTTGCTTTCCTAATCTCTTTTTATAACATTTCTAACCAGTTGTATGAATTCCTGTTCTAAACTGACTTCCCCATTCTTAATCCTTTTGTACCAAGCTCTCTTTTTACCTATAAGGTTCTTTTAATTATTTGTTATCCACTTTGGGTCATTAGTATTCGATCTATCAATTTGTATGGTATACTACGTTCCTGTGCTTTGTTTAGAATATTCTTAAATAAGTTATATGTTAAATCCACATCGAAATCCCCTTTTACGTCACCTATCGCTGGGTTCATGTCTCGCTCCAAACCGGCCCACACCCCCATACCCAAGACTTTCCAATCTATTTGACCCAAAAAATTTCTTAGGCTATTAAAATCAGCTTTTCGAAAATCTGGCACTTTAACAGAATTTTCTCCTACAGGTCTATTCCATTCTATGCTAAATCTGATTACTTTATGATCACTGTTCCCTAGCTTACTCCCTATTTCGATGTCATTAATTTGTGTTTCCCTGTTAGTTAACACTAAATCTAAAATATTACTTTCCCGTGTTGGTTCCTTAATGTGTTGCGTAAGAAATCAATCGTCAATTAATTCTAGAAAATCTTCTGCTTCACTATTCCCTGTTTTGTTCACCCAGTTTATTCCACTAAAATTAAAGTCACCCATGACATAAATACTGTTAGATCTAGATGCTCTAGATATTTCATCCCATAGATGCTTTGCTTCCATTCTGTCTAAATTTGGTGGCCTATATATAACTCCTATTATAATATTATTTGCTTTTTCGTTTAATTCTATCCAAATAGTTTCTGTGTGTGGCTCAGTTTTGATTCCCTCTTTGAGACTACATTTCAAATTGTCCCTAACATATATGGCTACTCCCCCTCCTCGTCTAATATATCTATCTGTGTGAAATAGTTTAAATCCATTTATTTGATATTCAGCTAATAGTTCTCTATTTTCTACATTCATCCACGTGTCGGTAAGTGCAATAATATCTATTTTTTTCTGTGCAGACAAGAGCATTTAATTCATTTATTTTATTTCTTAGACTTCTACTGTTAGTGTAATATTCCCAAAGTGAATTGTTATTTTCAGGCCCTTTTCTTTCCCTGATCATTTTGCCAATTCTTTTCTCCCACGAACACATACTTTTATTACCTCCTTCCTCCATGTCAATTCCCATACCACTATCTACTAACAGTTTAAACCCAAACAAACACCTCTAACCACTGGTTCCAACGAGTTCGCAACAGCAACAACCCCAGCCCTCGATAGATGCACCCCATCACGAGCATACATTTCATTTCTTCCATAGAAGTGTTCCCATTTGTCTATGAAAGATATTGCATTTGATTTGCAATATGTTTCCAGCCGGCAATTGACACCAAGTGCCCTCGACATCCATTCATTTCCCACTACCTTTTTTGGAAGAATGCCACATACGATCGGGATTCCTCCCTTGCTCCTAACTAATTCAATGGCTGTCCTGAATCTCTGTATTAGTTCCTCACTCCTAACTCGCCCAACATCATTACCCCCTGCACTAATACAAATAATGGGCTTGTTCCCATTTCCTGTCATAATATCATTCATGTTTCCAACAATATCACCAATTCCAGCTCCCGGATAGCAAACTCTTAATCTGTTCCCCCTATCTCTGGCACAAAACGTTCTGTTAACATACCTCACCTGAGAATATCCCACAACCAAAATTCGCTTCGGTACCTCCTTAACTTTCTGAGCAGCCTGAGGGGCCTGCGCTCCGCCGCTCCTCGCTGATTTACGGTCTGAGTGAACTGCAGGCGCACCACAGCATTCGTCCTCCAACAAGGCAAATGAATATGATATCCTTAGGGCGTCTGTAGGGGGCCTTGTCATGGTCTTCTTAAGACCCCTGTTCTTCACGACTCTCCACGATGAGATCCCGTCAACACTGGTCTCCTCCTTCGTTTCCTCCTGAAGTCTCAGCCGTCGTACCTCCTCCCGCAGGGAATCCATCTCTGCTCTCAGAGCTCCATCCAGACTCACCAAATCCTTCACTAATCCTTCCATTATTGCAATAATAATGTTACTCCAGACCTCCAGCTGACACAACCTCTCACTGTGACAGCACCTGACTGAAAACATGAATGTCTCCAGAATGAGGCTTACAAATCTGATTGTCGAAATGTTATCCGTTCTTGCATCTTACGCCTCCCAGCCTATTGGTTTGAAGTTGAAGTCCCCGAGGACCAACAATCGTCATTTATCTTTATCTGTTTTTATTATAATCTCTCTCATGACCATCATGAGGCCCCTCTCGTTTGTCATAGAGTTCCTCCTTTGTCCGTGTGTTGGTTGCTGGTGGCATATGTGACCTGTGATCACCCAGAGGTCAAAACAGTCGTGCCAGGAGTGATTGCTTTCATTCTTACCATAACAAGAGTGTTGTATTAGAATTTCTCTGCTAAGTACCATGAGAGCAGTTTTTACTCCTGTAAGGTTATCACTTCCATCATAAGAATGTTCTTCGTGTCACTGGAAATTATAGCGTTTAAATGGTCTCTCGGGGATACTTGAGGTGAAGGTCTATATAATACTTGTTGCGTCTTAACTAATTAGGAAGAGTCACGGCCTCAGAGTGGGGTCTGCCGCCGGTGGCCGGACTGTCGTCAGCTCGAGCCCATTTCATTATGGAGGTCTTCCTTTTTCTTTTTTCAACCTATTAATATAAATTCCAAACACAGGAAATCAATTAATAAGTAGACGCAAGGAGCTGCACCATAGTTCCATATTATAATTTTTTTCTCATAATATTTCATTTGGAAAAAGTAATATTTCCTTTTTAATAACAAAGAAACGGGTTGCAATAACACCTACTGATGATGAGAAAGATAATTACGAAAGATAATTTCGACCAAGCCAGAACTCTATTGAATTTAATGGAAAGTTCTGGAGGCCCCAAACCGGAGCCCAACCAAAGTTTTACAGCCAATCCGACCACACTCTGGCCTTCGGTAATGACGTTCACACTCTTACAATAGACTCAGATCACAATGAAATCACAATGACGTGATATATCAATGAATATTATTTGAGACAATGGAGTGACTTGAACTCCACAAGTCACTACATTACCCCAAAATTATTTCCATTAATATATGATGCCATTGTTATTTTACTACAATGATGGTTTTTGTGGTGAATTTTAAGGGAGGGTTATTGCAGTAAATAATTTTGGAATTTAAAGTGGTGAATAATTATTAATAGTTTTAGTGGTAATTATTTACAAGATAATTTCAGAAGATTATTTTGAAGGGTTATTGTGATGGATTCATTCCTAGTAGTATTGTTGTAGATTATTATGGAGGTTTATTTTGGTGGATTACTATGGAAAGTAATTGTTATTGGTTATTATAACAGGTTTATGTGGTGGATTATTGCGGAGAGTTATCGTTGTAGATTATTGAGGAGTGGCATTGTGGTTTAATATTATTGAGGTTTATTGTAGTGGCTAATTAGGAAGGGTTAATATAGGGATTTATTATGGAGAGTTATTGTGGTAGATTATTGTTGATAGTTATTTTCGTGAATTAATATGGAAGATTATTGTGGAATATCATGAAGAAGATTCTTGTAAGAAATTACTATAGGTAGTTATTGTGGATGGATATTATGGTGAGTTATTGTTTTTGATTATTAAGAAGATTATTATATTTCATAATTATGGATTTTATTGGTGTGAATTACTATGAGGAAAAATTTTGGTGGATTATTATAGAGGGTTATTCATGAGGCTTATTATGAACGGTAACTGTTGAAGATTACTATGGTGAGGTAATATGGTGGATTTCTATGAAAGGTTATTGTGATGGATTATTATGGAGGATTATTCTCCTGTATTATTATGGAGTTTTTTAAGGGTTATTATTATTAAGGATTCCTTTGGTGGGTTATTATTAAGTGTTATAGTGTTGGGTTATGAAAAAGGGTTATTGCTGAGGATTTTGAAAGACGGTTATTATTGTTGCTTATATCTGGAAAGTTATTTTTGTGATTATTGTGGAGGGCTTATTTGGTTGACTATTGTGGAAGATTATTGTTGACCAGTATTAGGCACGTTTATTGTAGTAGTGTGATCACGTGGTCTCTTATGTGGGACTCTGTCAAAAGCCATTTTTTTTAGGTCCAGAGAGACACAGTCAACCCAGGCACCGTCTTCTTGTATTATCTCTGTGGTTCTATCATAGAAAGTAAGTAGATTTGTTACACAGGATCATTCGGTTCGAAAACCATTCTTTTTGTCCGTTATTATGTCATTACTCTCGAGGTGTTCAACCCTTTTAAATTTAACTATTTTTTCTAGTGTTTTGACTACCTCGCTTGTTAATGATACTGGTCTATAATTTGGAGGATCCTCTCGATTACCATTCTTATACATTGATACTATGTTTACCTTTTTCCATATATCTGCAAAGATTTGTTTTTAGAGTTTATGGTTATGGTACGGCAGGATTCTCAGGATAAGAAATTTGTGCTTTAAAACACTTTACACACAAATTTCTTAATTTCCGAGGAGGGGGAGTTGTAATGATCTGGTGCTCAGATCATGGTTCTCCCCTCTCCCCTCCTTCCTTCTCCTTTTCTCCCCTTCCCTTACCCGTCATTCGTCTCCCCTTCTTCACCTCCCCTTCATCCATTTATCAAGGGCCAAGAGGTTGACCTGAGGGTGGTCTTGCTAGCTGGCCCTTGTGGTACCTTTGCTTCCCCACTCAATTCTCCCCACTCAGATTTCCCTCTCCATCCACCTCTCAATTCCCTCTCTTCCCCTCTCACAGGTTCTTCCCTCCATACCAGGCGAGTCAAATGTCCCTACCCTTTATCTTGGAGGAGACGGGGTTGAACATAATATATCAGTTTTGTAAACATTGCTCAGAGGTACACTAGGCTCGGGTAGTCCAATATAGAGGCGCCTTGTTCCCTTCAAATAGCTGGTGAGAGGTAACTCAATCTTCAAGAATTTCATTTATCCTTTAACCGCTAATCATAGAAGGTGATTGGCGGTAGATAAGTGCCAAGACCTTATTGGCCCTAGAGAGCCAGACCTCAGGCCTAGTTTTAAATGGTTGGCCATAGCTAAATAATGGGTGGAGCCCTGGGGGCTGTACTAGATTGTGGGAGGAGCAATCCTTGCCTCCGGTAAGTTGGTGAAACAAAATTTCAGTAGTGTGTTCTGGGAGAGTATTGGGAATAGGGACTCGGGCCCGCATCATGTATGTTGATTGGGAAGGTGGTGGCAATGACTAATGAGTTATTAATTATTAGTTATTAGTTATAAATTAATAACCCCTATTCTTGTTGTGCCCTCCTCATTTAATATTCAGCTTATATTCGTGGCAGTTCAGTGAGGGGGTCATACCATACCATACCATACATATCATACCATACCATACCATACCAGCTCATTAAAGAATTTTCTAAGTTCCCCACAGTGTTCTCTCTCTTGAAATTGAGTTAAATAGCTGTTTCAATGTCCCAATTCTATTATCGAATATATCGCAAAGCATATTTAATTTACAACAGTACACGATCCCTCTTTCCCAAGGGAGGGCGGTACCGGATGTCAAATATCTCTTCTTCTTTCCTAATGAATATTAAATTCAGTATTGACGGAACATCCCCTTCCCTCATTCTTGTGGCCTGCTTGACGTGTTAAGAACATAAGAACATAAGAACAAAGGTAACTGCAGAAGGCCTATTGGCCCATACGAGGCAGCTCCTATCTATAACCACCCAATCCCACTCATATACTTGTCCAACCCGCGCTTGAAGCAATCGAGGGACCCCACCTCCACCACGTTACGCGGCAATTGGTTCCACAAATCAACAACCCTGCTACTGAACCAGTATTTACCCAAGTCTTTCCTAAATCTAAACTTATCCAATTTATAACCATTGTTTCGTGTTCTGTCTTGTAATGATATTTTTACTACCCTATTGATATCCTCCCTGTTATGTCCATTCATCCACTTGTAAACCTCTATCATGTCACCCCCTAACTCTTCGCCTTTCCAGTGAATGCAACTTAAGCTTTGTTAATCTTTCTTCATATGAAAGATTTCTAATTTTGGGAATTATCTTAGTCATCCTACGTTGAACACGTTCAAGGGAATTTATATCCATTCTATAATACGGCGTCCAAAACTGAACTGTATAATCTAAATGGGGCCTAACCAGAGCATGATATAGCTTAAGAACCACACCAGGAGTCTTGTTACTAACACTTCGATTAATAAATCCCAGTGTCCTATTCGCCTTATTACGAACATTCATGCATTGATCCTTTTGTTTTAAATTCTTACTAATCATAACTCCCAGATCCCTTTCGCAATCCGACTTCGCAATCTCAACACCATCTAGCTCGTATCTTGTAACTCTATCATCATTACCTAGCCTCAGAACTTTACATTTATCAGCATTAAACTGCATTTGCCAATCCTTTGACCATTTCAAAACCCTATCTAGATCAACTTGAAATGATAGTGAGTCCTCCTCCGAATTAATTTCCCTACCGATTTTCGTATCATCGGCAAATTTGCAAATGTTGCTACTCAAACCTGAATCTAAATCATTTATATATATTATAAACAATAGAGGTCCCAGGACAGAGCCCTGAGGTACTCCACTAACAACATTATCCCACTCTGACTTAACCCCATTTATACTAACTCTCTGTTTCCTTTGGAATAGCCATGCCCTAATCCAAGTTAATATAGCACCCCTAATACCATGAGCTTCTATTTTTTTAATTAGTCTTTCATGTGGCACTGTATCAAAAGCTTTGCTAAAGTCAAGGTACACAACATCACAATCCTTACCACTATCAACTGTCTCAACTATGCTGAAATAAAAAGTTAGCAAATTTGTTAAACATGAACGGCCATTTGTAAAACCATGTTACGACTCATTTATTAATTTATGTTTTTCAAGATGGAGACGAATTGTATTTGCAATTATTGATTCAAGTAACTTTCCCACAATAGACGTTAGGCTAATTGGTCGATAGTTTGATGCAAGTGATCTATTTCCTTTCTTAAAAATTGGTACCACATTAGCTACCTTCCATGACTCTGGCACTCTGCCTGACTCTATTGATTTATTAAATATGGTAGACAGTGGCTCGGAAAGCTCCTCTTTGCATTCTTTAAGCACCCTGGCAAACACTTCATCCGGCCCTGGGGATTTGTTTGGTTTTAGTTTTTCTAATTGTTTAATTACATCCTCACTGGTAACTGCTAAACTAGTCAACCTGTCCTCTTTCCCACCCACATAGACTTGTTCGGCTGAAGGCATATTGTTAAGTTCTTCTTTAGTAAATACAGATATAAAATATTTGTTAAAAATACTACTCATCTTGTCATTATCCGTTATTTGACCTGTCTCAGATTTTAATGGACCTATCCTTCCCCTAGTCTTAGTTCGATATAACTGAAAGGTTTTGATATAACCCTTTAGGATTTGACTTTGCTTGCTCTGCTATGCGAACTTCATAGTTTCTTCATAGTTTGAACTTCATAGTTTGGCTTTCCTAATCTCTTTTTATAACATTTCTAACCAGTTGTATGAATTCCTGTTCTAAACTGACTTCCCCATTCTTAATCCTTTTGTACCAAGCTCTCTTTTTACCTATAAGGTTCTTTTAATTATTTGTTATCCACTTTGGGTCATTAGTATTCGATCTATCAATTTGTATGGTATACTACGTTCCTGTGCTTTGTTTAGAATATTCTTAAATAAGTTATATATTAAATCCACATCGAAATCCCCTTTTACGTCACCTATCGCTGGGTTCATGTCTCGCTCCAAACCGGCCCACACCCCATACCCAAGACTTTCCAATCTATTTGACCCAAAAAAATTCTTAGGCTATTAAAATCAGCTTTTCGAAAATCTGGCACTTTAACAGAATTTTCTCCTACAGGTCTATTCCATTCTATGCTAAATCTGATTACTTTATGATCACTGTTCCCTAGCTTACTCCCTATTTCGATGTCATTAATTTGTGTTTCCCTGTTAGTTAACACTAAATCTAAAATATTACTTTCCCGTGTTGGTTCCTTAATGTGTTGCGTAAGAAATCAATCGTCAATTAATTCTAGAAAATCTTCTGCTTCACTATTCCCTGTTTTGTTCACCCAGTTTATTCCACTAAAATTAAAGTCACCCATGACATAAATACTGTTAGATCTAGATGCTCTAGATATTTCATCCCATAGATGCTTTGCTTCCATTCTGTCTAAATTTGGTGGCCTATATATAACTCCTATTATAATATTATTTGCTTTTTCGTTTAATTCTATCCAAATAGTTTCTGTGTGTGGCTCAGTTTTGATTCCCTCTTTGAGACTACATTTCAAATTGTCCCTAACATATATGGCTACTCCCCCTCCTCGTCTAATATATCTATCTGTGTGAAATAGTTTAAATCCATTTATTTGATATTCAGCTAATAGTTCTCTATTTTCTACATTCATCCACGTTTCGGTAAGTGCAATAATATCTATTTTTTTCTGTGCAGACAAGAGCATTTAATTCATTTATTTTATTTCTTAGACTTCTACTGTTAGTGTAATATTCCCAAAGTGATTTGTTATTTTCAGGCCCTTTTCTTTCCCTGATCATTTTGCCAATTCTTTTCTCCCACGAACACATACTTTTATTACCTCCTTCCTCCATGTCAATTCCCATACCACTATCTACTAACAGTTTAAACCCAAACAAACACCTCTAACCACTGGTTCCAACGAGTTCGCAACAGCAACAACCCCAGCCCTCGATAGATGCACCCCATCACGAGCATACATTTCATTTCTTCCATAGAAGTGTTCCCAGTTGTCTATGAAAGATATTGCATTTGATTTGCAATATGTTTCCAGCCGGCAATTGACACCAAGTGCCCTCGACATCCATTTATTTCCCACTACCTTTTTTGGAAGAATGCCACATACGATCGGGATTCCTCCCTTGCTCCTAACTAATTCAATGGCTGTCCTGAATCTCTGTATTAGTTCCTCACTCTTAACTCGCCCAACATCATTACCCCCTGCACTAATACAAATAATGGGCTTGTTCCCATTTCCTGTCATAATATCATTCATGTTTCCAACAATATCACCAATTCCAGCTCCCGGATAGCAAACTCTTAATCTGTTCCCCCTATCTCTGGCACAAAACGTTCTGTTTACATACCTCACCTGGGAATATCCCACAACCAAAATTCGCTTCGGTACCTCCTTAACTTTCTGAGCAGCCTGAGGGGCCTGCGCTCCGCCGCTCCTCGCTGATTTACGGTCTGAGTGAACTGCAGGCGCACCACAGCATTCGTCCTCCAACAAGGCAAATGAATATGATATCCTTAGGGCGTCTGTAGGGGGCCTTGTCAAGGTCTTCTTAAGACCCCTGTCCTTCACGACTCTCCACGATGAGATCCCGTCAACACTGGTCTCCTCCTTCGTTTCCTCCCGAAGTCTCAGCCGTCGTACCTCCTCCCGCAGGGAATCCATCTCTGCTCTCAGAGCTCCATCCAGACTCACCAAATCCTTCACTAATCCTTCCATTATTGCAATAATAATGTTACTCCAGACCTCCAGCTGACACAACCTCTCACTGTGACAGCACCTGACTAAAAACATGAATGTCTCCAGAATGAGGCTTACAAATCTGATTGTCGAAATGTTATCCGTTCTTGCATCTTACGCCTCCCAGCCTATTGGTTTGAAGTTGAAGTCCCCGAGGACCAACAATCGTCATTTATCTTTATCTGTTTTTATTATAATCTCTCTCATGACCATCATGAGGCCCCTCTCGTTTGTCATAGAGTTCCTCCTTTGTCCGTGTGTTGGTTGCTGGTGGCATATGTGACCTGTGATCACCCAGAGGTCAAAACAGTCGTGCCACAAGTGATCGCTTTCATTCTTACCATAACAAGAGTGTTGTATTAGAATTTCTCTGCTAAGTACCATGAGGGCAGTTTTTACTCCTGTAAGGTTATCACTTCCATCATAAGAATGTTCTTCGTGTCACTGGAAATTATAGCGTTTAAATGGTCTCTCGGGGATACTTGAGGTGAAGGTCTATATAATACTTGTTGCGTCTTAACTAATTAGGAAGAGTCACGGCCTCAGAGTGGGGTCTGCCGCCGGTGGCCGGACTGTCGTCAGCTCGAGCCCATTTCATTATGGAGGTCTTCCTTTTTCTTTTTTCAACCTATTAATATAAATTCCAAACACAGGAAATCAATTAATAAGTAGACGCAAGGAGCTGCACCATAGTTCCATATTATAATTTTTTTCTCATAATATTTCATTTGGAAAAAGTAATATTTCCTTTTTAATAACAAAGAAACGGGTTGCAATAACACCTACTGATGATGAGAAAGATAATTACGAAAGATAATTACGACCAAGCCAGAACTCTACTGAATTTAATGGAATGTTCTGGAGGCCCCAAACCAGAGCCCAACCAAGGTTTTACAGCCAATCCGACCACACTCTGGCCTTCGGTAATGACGTTCACACTCTTACAATAGACTCAGATCACAATGAAATCACAATGACGTGATATATCAATGAATATTATTTGAGACAATGGAGTGACTTGAACTCCACAAGTCACTACATTACCCCAAAATTATTTCCATTAATATATGATGCCATTGTTATTTTACTACAATGATGGTTTTTGTGGTGAATTTTAAGGGAGGGTTATTGCAGTAAATAATTTTGGAATTTAAAGTGGTGAATAATTATTAATAGTTTTAGTGGTAATTATTTACAAGATAATTTCAGAAGATTATTTTGAAGGGTTATTGTGATGGATTAATTCCTAGTAGTATTGTTGTAGATTATTATGGAGGTTTATTTTGGTGGATTATTATGGAAAGTAATTGTTATTGGTTATTATAACAGGTTTATGTGATGGATTATTGCGGAGAGTTATCGTTGTAGATTATTGAGGAGTGGCATTGTGGTTTAATATTATTGAGGTTTATTGTAGTGGCTAATTATTAAGGGTTAATGTAGGGATTTATTATGGAGAGTTATTGTGGTAGATTATTGTTGATAGTTATTTTCGTGAATTAATATGGAAGATTATTGTGGAATATCATGAAGAAGATTCTTGTAAGAAATTACTATAGGTAGTTATTGTGGATGGATATTATGGTGAGTAATTGTTTTTGATTATTAAGAAGATTATTATATTTCATAATTATGGATTTTATTGGTGTGAATTACTATGAGGAAAAATTTTGGTGGATTATTATAGAGGGTTATTCATGAGGCTTATTATGAACGGTAACTGTTGAAGATTACTATGGTGAGGTAATATGGTGGATTTCTATGAAAGGTTATTGTGATGGATTATTATGGAGGATTATTCTCCTGTATTATTATGGAGTTTTTTAAGGGTTATTATTAATAAGGATTCCTTTGGTGGGTTATTATTAAGTGTTATAGTGTTGGGTTATGAAAAAGGGTTATTGCTGAGGATTTTGAAAGACGGTTATTATTGTTGCTTATATCTGGAAAGTTATCTTTGTGATTATTGTGGAGGGCTTATTTGGTTGACTATTGCGGAAGATTATTGTTGACCAGTATTAGGCACGTTTATTGTAGTAGTGTGATCATGACTGTGTGATCACGTGGATGCCTGACAATAAACTTCCTGCGATATATCACGTGAAACAAGGTATCACGTAATATCATTAACGGTGGTTATGACTGATTTCTTAATAAAAAAAAGAGTAAATCCTTCGCATGTTGATTAATGGTAATATAAGTAAACACGAACACACGGGTGACCTCTGATGACCCAGAGGTCATAACAGTCGTGTCACGAGTGATCACTTTCATTCTTACCATAACAGGAGTGTTGTATTAAGATTTCTCTGGTAAGTATTGAGGGCAGTTTTCACTCCTGTAAGGTTATCACTTCCTTCAGACGAATGTTCTTGGTGTCACTGGAAATTAAAGCGTATACATGGTCTCTCGAGGTCACTTGAGGTAAAGGTCTAAATAATACTTGGTGAGTCTTGACTAATTAGGAAGAGTCACGGCCTCAGAGTGGGGTGTGCCGCCGGTGGCTGGACGGTCGTTAGCTCGATCCCAATCTATTGTACTATTCCTCCTCTTTGTTTTTTTTCATCCAATGTCTGGAAAAGTTTTATAATGGACTACTATTGATTATTATTATGTTGGATTATTATGGAAGTTTATTGTGGTGAATTATTATTAGAATTGTATTATTATTGAAGGTGATTTTGGTAAATTATAGAAGTTATTGTGGGAAATAAACATGGAGGGTCATTGTTCAGGGTTATTATGGAGATTTATTCTTGAGGGTTATTATGTAGGGTTATTGTGATGAATTATTATGAAGGTGTATTGTGCTTGATTATTATTGAGAGTTATTTTGGAGGTTTATTAAGGATGATTATTGTTGGTTATTATTATGGAGGATGATGGCTGTGTGTTATTAGAGAGTTATTGTTGATTATTATTATAGAGGTAATTGTTGAGTATTAGTATCAATAAATATTGTTATTGTTGTGGATTACTATTAAGGGTTATTGCTTAGGATTATTTTGGTAATTATTGTGCTGGAAAATTATGGATGCTTATTGTTATGGATTATTATCTAGGATTATTGTTATGGATTATTATGGAGGATTATTATTGAGGATGATTATAAAGGTTTATTGTTGAAGTTTATTATTAAAGGTTAATGTTGAAGTTTATTATTGAACGTTAATGTTGAAGTTTATTATTAAAGGTTAATGTAGAGGAATATTATGAGGCTTATATATATGAATTAAGATGCAGGTTTACTGTGCTGGATTATTATTAGGTACGACGATTCTTGTTCAAAAATTAAACCCTGTGGTTCTCCACTAGTAATTCTCCTCCGGTCAGATATATTGTCTCTGATTAATGCCCTCATCAATCTGTCAGTTAGAACATTTTTCATCCATAACAGAAGTCTCCCTTTCACCCCGCCGGCATGTTCCAGTTTCCAGAACCGCCTTTTATGTGGGACTCCGTCAAAAGCCATTTTTTAAGGTCCAGAGAGAGACACAGTCAACCCATGCACCGCTTTCATGTATTATCTCTGTGGCTTTATCATAAAAACTAAGTAGATTTGTTACACAGGATCATCCGGTTCGAAAACCGTTCTTCTTTTCCGTTATTATGGCATTACTCTCGAAATGTTCAATCCATATAGCTTTAACTATTTTTTCTAATGTTTTGACTAACTCGCTTGTCAATGATGCGGGTCTATAATTTAGAGAATCCTCTCGACTATCATTTTTATAGATTGGTACTATGTTTACCTTTTTCCATATATCTGCTAAGATTCCTGTGCACAAGGATATCTGAAATATTATTTAGAGTGGAATGCTCAGTTCAGTGGCACATTCTCGCAGCAAGTCAACTGCTTTATTTCTTCCTAGCCCCTTGAGTATTTTTTTCACTTTGTCTTGAGATACCTAAATTGCGTGCTCTGGAACTGGTATTTGGTGTGGCTCTTTGAAATACACATTTTGTACAGACACACTTTGGAACTGTTCATTTAGCATTTCACACATTTCTTTTTCCATTCTCAATTGTCCTGTTCTCCCCGTTCTCAATCTATGGATTTTATCCTTTACGTGCAGCTTGCTTTTAATTAATTGAAAAAATCCCTAGATCATTCATATATATGTCCGCTATACCTTTCTTAAAATTCTTTTCTACCTCCTTAACGCTGTGTAATTGTTTCTCCCTTGCTTGTATTGCTGGTATGTTTGCAGGTATTGAACTTGTACCGATATTGAACCGATTCTCTTACCTTGTCCTCTCTGGCCCTATCACAATTTATGTTGAACCAATCCTGTTTTCTGGTCCTGCTTCTCTGCTTTGATATAAATGTTGTGTTCCTTCATCGTATATTTCGCAAAATTTGGAATACATTTCACTTACTTCCTTGCCTGTCAACAAGTCTGTCCATTTTAACTCATTAAAGAATTTTCTAAGTTCCCCACAGTGATCTCTCTTGAAATCGAGTTTAATAACTGTTTCAATGTCCCAATTCCATCATAGAATATATCGCAAAGCATATTTAGTTTACGACAGGACACGATCACTCTTTCCCAAGGAAGGGCGGAACTAGATATCAAATATCTCTTCTTCTTTCCTGATGAATATTGAATCCAGTATTGACGGATCATCCCCTTCCCTCATTCTCGTGGCCTGCTTGACGTGTTGATACATGAATGTCTCCAGAATGAGGCTTATAAATCTGATTGTCGAAATGTTCTCCGTTCTTGCTTCGTACGTCTCCTAGTCAATTGCTTTCAAGTTGAAGTCCCCGAAGACCAACAATTGTCATTTATCTTTATCTGTTTTTACTATAATCTCTCTCCTGACCATCATGAAGGCCCTCTCGTTTGTCGTACAGTTCCTCCTTTGTCCGTGTGTTGCTTGCAGGTGGGATGGGTGACCTGTGATGACCCAGAGGTCATAACAGTCGTGTCACGAGTAATCGCTTTCAATCTAACCATAACAGGAGTGTTGTATTAAGATTTCTCTGTTAATTACCATGAGGGCAGTTTTCATTCCTGTAAGATTATCACTTCCTTCAGATGAATGTTCTTGGTGTCACTGGAAATCAAAGTGTATACATGGTCACTCGGGGCCACTTAAGGTGAAGGTCTATTTAATACTTGGTGAGTCTTGACTAATTAGGAAGAGTCACGGCCTCAGAGTGGGGTCTGCCGCCGGTGGCTGGACGGTCATCAGCTCGAGCCCTTCTCGAGGACCTCTCCCTTTTTCTAATTTCAACCTACAAATATTAATTTCAAACACACAGAAAATCAATAAATAAGTAGACGCAAGGAGTTGCAACATGGTTCCATATTATAAATATTTTCTCATAATATTTTTTTTTAAAAAGTATTATTTCTTATTCAATAACAAAGAAACGGGTTGCAATAACACATACTGATGTTGAGAAAGATTATTACGAAAGATACGTCGACCAAGCCAGAACTCTGCTGAATTTAATGGAAGGTTGTGGAAGCCCCCAACCAGAGCCCAACCAGGGATTTATAGCCACCCCGACCACACTCAGGCCTTCGGTAATGACGTTCACACTCTTATAATAGACTCAGATCACAATGTAATCACAATGACGTGATATATCAATGAATATCATTTTGAGACAATGGAGTGACTTGAACTCTACAAGTCACTACATTACCCCAAAATTCTTTCCTTTGATATATGATGCTATTGTGATTTTACTACAATGAGGGTGATGGTGGTGAATTTTAAGGGAGGGTTATTGTAATAAATAATTTTGAAAGCTAAAATGGTGAATTATTATTAATAGTGTTAGTGGTAATTATTTAGAAGATTATTTCAGAAGATTATTTTGAAGGATTATTGTGGTGGATTATATCCTAGAGTTATTGTAGTAGATTATTATTGAGGTCTATTTTGGTGGATTATTCTGGAAAGTTATTGCTATTAGTTATTATAAGAGCTTACTGTGGTGGATTATGAAGGAGAGTTATTGTTGTAGGTTAATGAGGAGGGTTATTGTGGTTTAAAATAATTGAGGGTTATTGTAGAGGCTTATTAGGAAGGGTAAATATGGGGAATTATTATGGTGAGTTACTGTGGTGGATTATTGTTGATGGTTATTTTGGTGAATAAAAAATGCAGGGTTATTGTGAAATGTCATGAAGGAGGTTATTGTAAGAAATTACTATGGTGAGTTATTGTGGATGGTTATTATTGTGAGCTATTGTGGATGATTAATAAGAGGATTATTATATAGAATAATTGTGGATTTTATTGGCGTGAATAATTATGAGGAAAAATTTTGGTGGATTATTTTAGAAGGTTAATCTTGAGGCTTATTATGAACAGTAACTGGTAAAGATTACTATGAGAGGTAGTGTGGTGAATTCTTATGAAAGGTTATTGTGATGGATTATTATGGAGGATTATTCTCTTATATTATTGTGGAGGGGTTTTGTAGCCTTATTATGAAGGATTAATTTAATTTGGTGGATTTTTATTGAGGGTTATAGTGCTGGATTATTATAAAGGGTTATAGTGCTTGATTTATGTCAAGGGTTATAGTTTAGGATTATTATGGACGTTTATTATTGTGGATTATATCCAGAAAGTTATTTTTGTGATTATTCTGGAAGGCTATTTTGGTTGAATATTGCGGAGGGTTATTGTTGTGGATTATTAGTTACGTTTATTGTAGTAGATAATTAATGAATGTTATTATGAATAATTATTATGGACATTTTTTGTGTTGGATTTTTAGTTAGATTTATTGTATTAGATTATCATTTAGAGTTATTGTATTGGATTATTATTTAGAGTTATTGTGTTGGACTATTACAAAACGTTATTTTGGTAGATTAATATGGAGTATTATTTTTGAGGATTATATTAGAGGGCTATTTTCGTGGATTATTAAGATAAGTTATTTGCGTGGATAATATACAAATGGAATGCATTTGGAAGTGATGTGGTGGAGGCAGACTTCAAACAGATGTTACAAATGAAGATATTATTGAGTCCAATACGCCCACAAACATGTGAACCATCTGATTGACAGTTGAGATGCGGGACCAAAGAGCAGATGCTCAAACCCCCCCCGCCCCCCCCCCCCCGCCCCCCCCCCCCCGCTACCCAACCACTTGGGCTGGACGGTAGGGCAACGGTCTCGATTCATGCAGGTCAGCGTTCAATCCCCGACCGTCCAAGTGGTTGGGCACCATTCCTTTCCCACCGTCCCATCCCAAATCCTTGTCCTGACCCCTTCCAAGTGCTATATTGTCGTAATGGCTTGGTGCTTTGCCCTGATAATTCCTACCTTCCTTCAACCCCCTCCCCCCGAATCACAACTACGTAAGTACAATATACAAGACCGTTTGGTTGTCAGACAAGCAGCTCGACAGTATACATGACCACACTTGGTCGTTAGGGTTATTATGTAGGGTCATTGTGATGGATTATTATAAAGGTGTATTGTGCTTGATTATTACTGTGGGTTATTTTGATGGTTTATTAAGGAGGAATATTGTGGAGGGTGATTGTTATGTGGTATTAGAGTTATTGTTGATTATTATTATTATAAAAGTAACTGTTGAGTAGAAGTATTACTATATAGGGATATTGTTGTGGATTACTATTAAGGTTTAATATGAAGGATTATTTTGATGATTATTCTGTTGGAAAATTATGAAGGCTTATTGTTATGGATTATTATGGAACGTTATTGTTGAGGATTATTATGAAGGGTTATTGTTGAAGTTTATTATTAAAGGTTACTGTTGAGGATTATTATGTTATTATGGGGGCTTATTTTGGTGCATTAAGTTGTAGGTTTACTGTGCTGGATAATTATGGAGGGCTGACAATGATTGTTCAAGAACTAAACCCTTTGGTTCGCTACTAGTAACTCTCCTTAGATACATTGTCTCTGATTAATGCTCTCATCTGTCTGTCAGTTAGAAAACTTTTCATTCATGACTGAAGTCTCCCTGTCACCCCGCCGGCATGTTCCAAATTCCAGAAATGCCTCTTATATGGGATTCTGTCAAAAGCAATTTTTTTAGCTCCAGAGAGACACAGTCAACCAAGGTACCGCCTTCCTGTATTATCTCTGTGGTTCTAAAGTAAGTAAAAAAAGTAAGTAGATTTGTTACACCGGATCATTCGGTTCGAAAACTATTCTTTCTGTCCGTTATTATGTTATTACTCTCGAGGTGTTCAACCCATTTAAATTTAACTATTCTTTCTAGTGTTTTGACTACCTCGCTTGTTAATGATACTGGTCTATAACTTGGAGAATCCTCTCGATTACCATTTTTATAGATTGATACTATGATTATCTTTTTTAATATATCTGCCAAGATTTATTTTTAGAGTTAATGGTTATGGTACGGCAGGATTTTTCGGATAAGAAATTTGTGCTTCAAAACACTTTACACACAAATTTCTTAATTTCCGAGGAGGGGGAGTTGTAATGATCTGGTGCTCAGATCATGGTTCTCCCCTCTCCCCTCCTTCCTTCTCATTTTCTCCCTTATTCTCCAATCCCCTTGCCCGTCATTCGTCTACCCCTCTTCACCCCTCCTTCACCCATTTGTCAAGGGCCAAGAGGTTGACCTGAGGGTGGTCTTGCTAGCTGGCCCTCGTGGTACCTTTGCTTCCCCACTCAGATTTCCCTCTCCATCCACCTCTCAATTCCCTCTCTTCCCTTCTCACCGGTTCCTCCCTCCATACCAGGTGAGTCAAATGTCCCTACCCTTTATCTTGGAGGAGACGGGGTTGAACATAATTTATCAGTTTTGTAAACATTGCTCGGAGGTACAATAAGCTCAGGTAGTCCAATATAGAGGCGCCTTGTTCCCATCAAATAGCTGGTGAGAGGTAACTCAATCTTCAAGAATTTCATGTATCCCTTAACCGCTGATCATAGAAGGTGGTTGGCGGTAGATAAGTGCCAAGTCTGTATTGGCCCTAGAGAGCCAGATCTCAGGCCTAGTTTTAAATGGTTGGCCATAGCTAAATAATGGGTGGAGCCCTGGGGGCTATACTAGATTTTGGGAGGAGCAATCCTTGCCTCCGGTAAGTGAAACAAAATTTCAGTAATGTGTTCTGGGAGAGGATGGGGAATAGGTACTCGGGCCCACATCAAAGGGGCTGAGGGCAGCCATCGACATCGTGGCCTCAGTGCAGTTTAAGGTATTGTGCACTTGAGTATTCATGTCCTCGGTAGATATCCACTTTGCCTCTTAGGATAATAGAGTAGAGTATATGCTCATTTGATTTCAATATATGTGCTAAATTTATTTAATTTAAATAAAGTATCAAAGTTTTTGATTGTTTAGTAATCTCGGTTCCTTATGTACTTAAAGTTTTGCAGTTTTTCAATTGCGTTATATATATGTGTGGTACTTGGTAACCCCCATGTTCTCTTCCATTTAATAGATATTAAAGTTGCCCTTGGATTTAAATAAGCAAAGTAAATTAAACAAACTAATTCCCAAGATTTATTACTAAAGTATCTATTACCCGGGAGTTCTTTGATTACTGATTCCATGCCTTTCTGGGGGATTGGTGAAAGACACATTTAAGTATGGTTAATTGGGAAGGTGGTGGCAGTGACTAATGAGTTATTAATTATTATTTATTAGTTATAAATTAATAACCCCTATTCTTGTTGTGCCCTCCTCATTTAATATTCAGCTTATATTCGTGGCAGTTCAGTGAGGGGATCATACAATACCATACCATACCATACCATACCATACCATACCAGCTAATTTAAGAATTTTCTAAGTTCCTCACAGTGTTCTCTCTCTTGAAATTGAGTTAAATAGCTGTTTCAATGTCCCAATTCTATTATCGAATACATCGCAAAGCATATTTAATTTACAACAGTACACGATCACTCGTTCCCAAGGGAGGGTGGTACCGGATGTCAAATATCTCTTCTTCTTTCCTAATGAATATTAAATTCAGTATATACGGAACATCCCCTTCCCTCATTCTTGTGGCCTGCTTGACGTGTTGATGCATGAATGTCTCCAGAATGAGGCATACAAATCTGATTGTCGAAATGTTAGGAAATCAATTAATAAGTAGACGCAAGGAGCTGCAACATGGTTCAATATTAAAATATTTTTCTCATAATATTTAATTTTGAAAAAGTAATATTTCCTTTTCAATAACAAAGAAACGGGTTGCAATAACACATACTGATGATGAGAATGATAATTACGAAACATAATGACGACCAAGCCAGAACTCTACTGAATTTAATGGAAGGTTCTGGAGGCCCCAAACTGGATCCCAACCAGGGTTTTACAGCCAACCCAACCACACTCAGGCCTTCGGTAATGACGTTCACACTCTTACAATAGACTCAGATCACAATAAAATCACAATGACGAGATATATCAATGAATATAATTTTGAGACAATGGAGTGACTTGAACTCCACAAGTCACTACATTACCTCAAAATTATTTCCATTAATATATGATGCCATTGTTATTTTACTACAATGATGGTTTTTGTGGTGAATTTTAAGGGAGGGTTATTGTAGTAAATAATTTTGGAAGTTAAAGTGGTGAATAATTATTAATAGTTTTAGTGGTAATTACTTAGAAGATAATTTCAGAAGATTATTTTGAAGGGTTATTGTGGTGGATTAATTCCTAGAAGTATTGTAGTAGATTATTATGAAGGTTTATTATGGTGGATTATTATGGAAAGTAATTGTTAATGGTTATTATAACAGGTTTATGTGGTGGATTATTACGGAGAGTTATCGTTGTAGTTTATTGAGGAGTGTTATTGTGGTTTAATATAATTGAGTAGTGTTATTGTGGTTTAATATAATTGAAGTTTATTGTAGTGGCTAATTAGGAAGGGTTAATGTGGGGATTTATTATGGAGAGTTATTGTGGTGGATTATTGTTGATAGTTATTTTCGTGAATAAATATGGAGGATTATTGAGGAATATCATGAAGGAGATTCTTGTAAGAAATAATTATTGTGAGTTATTGTGGATGGATATTATGGTGAGTTATTGTTGGTGATTATTAAGAAGATTATTATATTTCATAATTATGGATTTTATTGGTGTGAATTACTATGAGGAAAAATTTTAGTGGATTATTATAGAGGGTTATTCTTGAGGCTTATTATGAACGGTAACTGTTGAAGATTACTATGGAGAGGTAATATGGTGGATTTCTATGAAAGGTTATTGTGATGGATTATTATGGAGGATTATTCTCCTGTATTATTATGGAGTTATTTTAAGGGTTATTATTATTAAGGATTACTTTGGTGGGATATTATTGAGGGTTATAGTGTTGGGTTATGAAAAAGGGTTATTGTTGAGGGTTATGAAAGAGCGTTATTATTGTCGCTAATATCTGGAAAATTATTTTTGTGATTATCGTGGAGGGCTTATTTGGTTGACTATTACGGAGGATTATTGTTGACCAGTATTAGGCACGTTGATTGTAGTAGATAATTATTGATGGTTATTATGAATAATTAATACGGACATTTATTGTGTTGGATTAATATATAAAGTTATTGAGTTGGATTATTTGTTATAGTTATTTTTTTGGATTATTTTTTAAAGCTATTGTGTTGGATTATTATTTAGAATTATTGTGTTAGATTAATATTTAGAGTTATTGTTTTGGATTATTATTTTGAGTTATTGTGTTGGATTATTATTTATAATTATTGTATTGGACTATTTTTTAGAGGTCTTGAGGTGGATTATTATTTAGAGGTATTGTGTTAGATTATTATTAAAAGTTATTATGTTGGATTATTATAAAACGTTATTTTGGTTGATAATTATGGAGTATTATTTTTTTTATTATTATTGTGGAGGGCTATTTTCGTGGATGTTTAAGATAAGATATTTGCGTGGATAATTTACAATAGGAATGCATTTGGAAGTGATGTGGAGGAGGCAGACTCCAAACAGAGTTACAAATGTAGATATGATGGAACCCAATAGGCCCACTAAAATGTGAATCAGCTGATTGACAGTTGAGATGCGGGACCAAAGAGAAAAAGCTCAACCCCTGCTATCACAACTTGGCAAGTACAATATACAGGATCACTTGGTTGTCAGACAAGCAGCTCCACAGTATACATGACCGCTTGGTTGTCAGACAAGCTACTCCACAGTATTCATGACCACTTGGTTGTCAGACAAGCATCTCCACAGTATACATGACCATTTGGTTGTCAGACAAACAGCTCCACAATATACATGACCACTTGCTTGTCAGACAAGCAGCTCCACAGTATACGTGACCATTTGGTTGTCAGACAAGCAGCTCCACAGTATATATGACCATTTAGTTGTCAGAGAAGCAGCTCAACAGTATACATGACCTTTTGGTGGTCAGACAAGCTAATTAAAAAAAACTTATGACCTTAAGGATGAGACAACCAACTGCACATCACCACGTGGCTGTCAGTCCAGAGAAATCTACAGTATACATGACTGTGTGATCACGTGGATGCCTGACAATAAACTTCCTGTGTGATATCACGTGAAACAAGATATCACGTAATATCATTAACGGTGGTTATGACTGATTTCTTAATAAAAAGAGTAAATCCTTCGCATGTTGATTAATGGTAATATAAGTAAACACACACACACGGGTGACCTCTGATGACCCAGAGGTCATAACAGTCGTGTCACGAGTGATCGCCTTCATTCTTACCATAACAGAAGTGTTGTATTTAGATTTCTCTGATAAGTATTGAAGACAGTTTTCACTCCTGTAAGGTTATCACTTCCTTAAGATGAATGTTCTTGGTGTCACGTGAAATTAAAGCGTTTACATGATTTCTCGGGGTCACTTGAGGTAAAGGTCTATATAATACTTGGTGAGTCTTGACTAATTAGGAAGAGTCACGGCCTCAGAGTGGGGTTTCCCGCCGGTGGCCAGACGGTCGACAGCTCGAGCCCAGTATATTACCATGTTCTTCCTTTTTGTTTTTTTTTCATCCTATGTCTGGAAAAGCTTTATAATGGTTTCTATTTAATTTCTATCTATAATGGTGGCTTTCTATTGAGTATTTTTATGTTGGATTATTATGGAATTTTATTGTGGTGAATTATTATTAGAATTTTATTATTATTGAAGGTGATATTGGTAAATTATTGAAGTTATTGTGGGAAATAAACATGGAGGGTCATTGTTCAGGGTTATTATGGAGACTTATTCTTAAGGGTTATTATGTAGCGTTATTGTGATGAATTATTATGAAGGTGTATTGTGCTTGATTATTATTGAGAGTTATTTTGGAGGTTTATTAAGGAGGATTATTGTGGGTTATTATTATGGAGGGTGATGGCTGTGTGTTATTAGAGAGTTATTGTTGATTAATATTAAAGAGATAATTGTTGAGTATTAGTATTAATAAATATTGTTATTGTTGTGGATTACTATTAAGGATTATTGCTTAGGATTATTTTGGTGATTATTGTGTTAGAAAATTATGGAGGATTATTGTGTTTGGCTTATTATGGAGGATTATTTTTATGGATTATTATGGAGGATTGTTGTTGAGGATGATTATAAAGGGTTATTGTTGATGTTTATTAGTAAAGGTTAATGTTGAAATTTATTATTAAAGGTTAATGTTGAAGTTAATGATTAAAGGTTAATGTTGAAGTTTATTATTGAAGGTTAATGTTGAATTTTATTATTGAAGGTTAATGTTGAAGTTTATTATTGAAGGTTAATGTTGAAGTTTATTATTGAAGGTTAATGTTGAAGTTTATTATTGAAGGTTAAAGTTGGAGATTATTATTAAAGGTTAATGATGAAGTTTATTATTGAAGGTTAATGTAGAGGAATATTATGAGGCTTATATATTTTGATTAAGATGCAGGTTTACTGTGCTGGATTATTATTTAGTTAAGACGATTCTTGTTTAAAAATTAAACCCTGTGGTTCTCCACTAGTAACTCTCCTCCGGTCAGATACATTGTCTCTGATTAATGCCCTGATCAGTCTGTCAGTTAGAACATTTTTCATCCATGACAGAAGTCTCCCTTTCACCCCACCGGAATGTTCCAGTTTCCAGAACCGCCTTTTATGTGGGACTCCGTCAAAAGCCATTTTTTTTAAGGTCCAGAGAGAGAGACACAGTCAACCCATGCACCGCTTTCATGTATTATCTCTGTGGCTTTATCATAAAAACTAAGTAGATTTGTTACACAGGATCATCCGGTTCGAAAACCGTTCTTCTTGTCCGTTATTATGGCATTACTCTCGAAATGTTCAATCCATATAGCTTTAACTATTTTTTCTAATGTTTTGACTAACTTGCTTGTTAATGATACGGGTCTATAATTTAGAGAATCCTCTCGACTATCATTTTTATAGATTGGTACTATGTTTACCTTTTTCCATATATCTGCTAAGATTCCTGTGCACAAGGATATCTGAAATAATATTGAGAGTGGAATACTCAGTTCAGTTGCACATTCTCGCAGCAAGCACACTGCTTTATTTCTTCCTACCCTCTTGAGTAATTTTTTCACTTTTCACTGAATTGCGTGCTCTGGAACTGGTATTTGGTCCGGCTCTCTGAAATACTCATTTTGTACAGACACACTTTGGAACTGTTCATTTAGCATTTCACACATTTACTTTTCCATTCTCAATTGTCCTGTTCCCCTGTTCTCAATCTATGGATTTTATCCTTTACGAGCAGCTTGCTTTTAATTAATTTAAAAAATGCCTTGATCTGTTTTATATATGTTCGCTATACCTTTCTTAAAGTTCTTTTCTACCTCCTCACCGCTGTGTAATTGTTTCTTCCTTGCTTGTGTTGCTGGTATGTTTGCAGGTATTGAACCTGTTTCGATATTGAACCAATTTTCTTACCTTGTCCTCTCTGACCCTATCACAATTTATGTTGAACCAATCCTGTTTTTGGTCCTGCATCTCTGTTTTGATATAAATGTTGTGTTCCTTCATAGTATATTTCGCAAAAATTAGAATACATTTCACTTACTTCCTTGCCTAGCAACTAGTCTGTCCATTTATACTCATTATCGAATTTTCTAAGTTCCCCATAGTGTTCTCTCTTGAAATCGAGTTTAACCCTTAAACTGCGCAACGCGCCTGCAGGCTCGCGTCTGGTTTGCGCAACGCGCCTCCAGGTATTTTGATTTTTCACGTTCCATTCAAAACTGGAGCGCGGTGACGCGGGTATGGTATGGGTGGGTGGCGGCCCCAGTGATCGTCCGCCATCATAAAAAAAATCCCAGCATGCCCTGCGGCCGTGGGGAGCCTCAGTTTCTCGGCAGCAACCATGTCTGACGCATCCTCTACGAGCTCCCGCTCCACGGTGACCTGCGTGCATGGAAAACGACTCTCTGAGGAGGAAATACGCGATATTTTGTATGATGACGGTGCTCTGGATGATTACCTGGACTATGATCCAGATAAAGACCTAACTCAGAGATCTGATACGAGTGTGGAAGAGACAGAATTGGAAGATTTGGCGAGTGTGTGGGGTACTCGTGCCTCGCCCGGCCTGCCTCGCCGCCCTGGGTCAACACCGTTATCATCCCCACCATCATGTATGTCCCCAGACGCTAGTAGTTTATTCAGTGATAGTACATGTGACGAATCTTTCTCGGGCTTCAGTGACATTGGCTCCGATACGAGTAGTGTGGACGACCCGAGTACGAGCAGTGGTGGTGTTACCAGGCGGGGTTTTGCTACCTCAGCAACACGCCGCGGCAGGCGGCAGCGTGCCTCACAGCATGTGGACAACGACAGTGGCCCCTCAACATCATTTATGCGTGGTAGGTCTACAGTACGTAAATCTGCCTCAGCGCTAGCATACCCTCACGCAGCTCCAGCAGAAGCAGCGGACGACGTAGCCGTAGTTTTGGTGCTCGTGGTGGTGTTGGCCGTGGTGTTGGCGCCAACACCAAACCCCCTGGTGTACTTGTGTGGGAGGATTGCACCACATTTGTCCCTCAAATACCAACATTTGATGATAGCGATTTTGGTGTTACACCATTATTCCCATATACTGGTGATGATATGGCAGACATGGAATATTTTCAGGCATATTTTGACAATGTATTCATGACGCATCTTGTGACTGAGACAAACAGGTTCGCTCACAGCCTCATAGACGAAGGCATTTTACCTGCCTCACGGCTCACACGATGGAAGGACACGACAATCGACGAAATGTACGTGTTTCTGGCACTCTGTATGATGATGAAGCACTCTGAGAAAGTTGTCATCCAAGATTATTGGAGCAAAGACAGCCTTGTTCCATCGCCTGTGTTCAACCGGTACATGTCGCGTGATAGGTATCTCTTGATTCTCAGGTGCCTGCATTTCGAGAATAATGCAAATGAGGACAGACACGACAGACTGTGGAAAGTACGGAAGATGTTCAGTGACATGAGAGGGAAGTTCAGGGATTATTTTGTTCCTGGACAGAATGTGGTTATTGACGAGTCGCTTGTACTGTTCAAAGGGCGACTGGCATTCAAGCAGTACATTCCATCAAAGCGGCACCGATTTGGACTGAAGTTTTTTGTGCTATGCGACTGTGAGACTGGTATTTTCTTGGACATGATATTATATTCTGGTACAGACGTCGACATAACGGCTTAAGATGAACACGGGTTCTCTGGCAGTGTTGTAAAAACACTGATGGAACCGTTGCTGAACAAGGGGCATGTACTGTACACCGACAACTATTACACCATCCCCTTATTGACCAGATACCTCCTTGCCCACAACACCGGCGTATGTGGCACTGTGAAGAGCCACAGGAAGGAAATGCCAGTGTTCGGTAAAGCTATAGCCGTGGGTGAGTGCCAGCTGCACAAGTGTGACAATACGCTGCCAGTGCGGTGGAAGGACAGACGCTTCACACTGGTGCCATGTTAGACAGTGGGAAAGTCCACTTTCAGACACGCAACACCGTGTATAAGCCAGACTGTGTCATAGACTATAACGTGAACATGCGCCTCGTCGATAAGTGTGACATGATGCTTGGTGGAGTGGAGTGCGTGCGCAAGTCTGTGAAGTGGACTAAAAAGTTCTTCTTCCACCTCATGGATGTTGCAGTGCTCAACTGCTTCAATATGTACTTAGTAAAATCTGGCAGGAGACCGTCTATACGTACATTCAGTGCTGGTGTTGTGTCACAGCTGCTAGTAAAGTATGGCAAAGAAGATTGTGTTGTACCGCGCGAAGTGCAAGCAACAATGCCACATGCAGCTCCAGACAGATTGAGGGGAAATGAGAACTTCGGAGTACATATGCTCGAATATATGCCAGGCACAGCATCACGGGAGAAGGGTAAACGTGCGTGTATAGTATGCAGGAACACTACCCACAGAGAACAGAAACGAAGATGTATCAGCACCTGGTGCGTGGAGTGCAAGGTGCCACTCTGCCCCGTTGGCTGTTTCGCAGCATATCACACACTCGCGGAGTACTGAGTGGGTTTATGGTGTGTGTATATAGTGTGTGTTACTGTACAGTGTGTATATAAAGTGTAAATATAAATTTATTTGGCATGATACATTGGAAATTGTGCAGGATAAGTGAACTTGTTTGCGATGCACGTAACACAGAGTCTACGGACAGTACGGATGTTGTACTGCGATATTATAGTGTACGTGTTCATTATACATTGGATTGGCACATAAAAACAATGAAAATGTATATGGAAATGCGCGCAGTAAATGAACGAAAATATATTCGCGGCAACTCGCACGCCCCGCCCCGAGCGCCCCACTGCTTCCGAGAGCTTACGCCACGGGCGCACGGGGAATGATGACGTCACGCCCCAACTTCCGGACCCCATAGCAGCCAAAGAAAGTACAATTTCGAATTTTTTTTTACATACCCATACTCAGGGAAGGGTTTTTGACACTTTAAAAAGAAAAAAGAATTTTTTCCAGAGAATTTATTTCCTGCGCACTGCGGGGGTGTCACATTTGGAGGCAACGGAGTTAGGGGGTTAATAACTGTTTCAGTGTCCCAATTCTATTATAAATTATATCGCAAAGCATATTTAATTTAAACAGGACACGATCACTCTTTCCCAAGGGTGGGCGGTACTAGATATCAAATATCTCTTCTTCTTTCCTGATGAATATTAAATTCAGTATTGACGGAACATCCCCTTCCCTCATTCTCGTGGCCTGCTTGAAGTGTTAATACATGAATGTCTCTAGAAAGAGGCTTACACATCTGATTGTCGAAATGTTCTCCGTTCTTGCTTCGTACCCCTCCCAGTCTATTGCTTTTAAACTGAAGTCCCCGAGGACCAACAATCGTCATTTATCTATATCTGTTTTTACTATAATCTCTCTCATGACCATCATGAGGTCCATCTCGTTTGTCGTACAGTTCCTCCTTTGTCCGTGTGTTGCTTGCTGGTGGATGGGTGACCTGTGATGACCCAGAGATCATAACAGTCGTGTCACGAGTGATCGCTTTCATTCTTACCATAACAGGAGTGTTGTATTTAGATTTCTCTGATAAGTGTTGAGGACAGTTTTCACTCCTGTAAGGTTATCACTTCCTTAAGATGAGTGTTCTTGGTGTCACGTGAAATTAAAGCGTATACATGGTTTATCGGGGTCACTTGAGGTGAAGGTCTATATAATACTTGGTGAGTCTTGACTAATTAGGAAGAGTCACGGCCTCAGAGTGGGGTCTGCCGCCGGAGGCTGGACGGTCAACAGCTCGAGCCCAATCTATTGTACTATTCTTCCTTTTTGTTTTTTTCATCCTACGTCTGGAAAAGTTTTGTTAATGGACTACTATTGAGTATTATTATGTTGGATTATTATGGAAGTTTATTGTGGTGAATTATTATTAGAATTTTATTATTATTGAAGGTGATTTTGGTAAATTATTGAAGTTATTGTGGGAAATAAACATGGAGGGTCATTGTTCAGGGTTATTATAGAGTTTTATTCTTGAGGGTTATTATGTAGCGTTATTGTGATGAATTATTATGAAGGTGTAATATGCTTGATTATTATTGAGAGTTATTTTGGAGGTTTATTAAGGAGGATTATTGTGGGTTATTATTATGGAGGGTGATGGCTGTGTGTTATTAGAGAGTTATTGTTGATTATTATTATAGAGGTAATTGTTGAGTATTAGAATTAATAAATATTGTTATTGTTGTGAATTACTATTAAGGGTTATTGCTTAGGATTATTTTGGTGATTATTGTGTTGGAAAATTATGGAGGATTATTGTTATGGATTATTATGGAGGATTATTGTTACGGATTATTATGGAGGATTATTGTTGAGGATGATTATATAGGATTATTGTTGAAGTTTATTATTAAAAGTTAATGTTGGAGTTTATTATTAAAGGTTAATGTTGAAGTTTATTATTAAAGGATAATGTTGAAGTTTGTTATAGAAGGTTAATGTTGAAGTTTATTATTAAAGGTTAATGTTGAGGATTATTATGGGTCTTATTTTTATGGATTAAGATGGAGGTTTACTGGGCTGGATTATTATTAGGTAAGACCATTCTTGTTCAAAAAATTAAACCCTGTGGTTCTCCACTAGTAACTCTCCACCGGTCAGATACATTGTCTCTGATTAATGCCCTCATCAATCTGTCAGTTAGAACATTTTTCATCCATGACAGAAGTCTCCCTGCCACCCCGCCATCATGTTCCAGTTTCCAGAACCGCCTTTTATGTGGGACTCCGTCAAAAGCCAGAGAGAGACACAGTCAACCCATGCACCGCTTTCCTGTGTTATCTCTGTGGCTTTATCATAAAAACTAAGTAGATTTGTTACACAGGATCATCCGGTTCGAAAACCGTTCTTTTTGTCCGCAATTACGGCATTACTATCGAGGTGTTCAATCCATATAGCTTTAACTTTTTTTTCTAATGTTTTGACTAACTCCCTTGTTAATGATACGGGTCTATAATTTAGAGAATCCTCTCGACTATCATTTTTATAGATTGGTACTATGTTTACCTTTTTCCATATATCTGTTAAGATACCTGTGCACAAGGATATCTGAAATAATATTTAGAGTGGAATGCTCAGTTCAGTTGCACATTCTCGTAGCAAGGCAACTGCTTTATTTCCTCCTAGCCCCTTGAGTAATTTTTTCACTTTGTCTTGAGATACCTGAATTGCGACCTCTGGAACTGTTCCAGTTCCAGAGCACGAATTCTCAATTGTCCTGTTCCCCCGTTCTCATTCTATGGATTTTATCCTTTACGAGCAGCTTGCTTTTATTTAATTTAAAAAAATGCCTAGATCTGTTTTATATATGTCCGCTATACCTTTCTTAAAGTTCTTTTCTACCTCCTCACCGCTGTGTAATTGTTTCTTTCTTGCTTGTATTGCTGGCATGTTTGCAGGTATTGAACTTGTTTCGATATTGAACCAATTTTCTTACCTTGTCCTCTCTGACCCTATCACAATTTATGTTGAACCAATCCTGTTTTCTGATCCTGCATCTTTGTTTTGATATAAATGTTGTGTTCATTCATCGCATAATTTGGAATACATTTCACTTACTTCCTTGCCTAGCAAGGAGTCTGTCCATTTAAACTCATTAAAGAATTTTTTAAGTTCCCCACAGTGTTCTCTCTTGAGATCGAGTTTAATAACTGTTTCAATGTCCCAATTCTATTATAGAATATATCGCAAAGCATATTTAATTAACAACACGACACGATCACTCTTTCCCAAAGGAAGGGGGTACTAGATGTCAAATATCTCTTCTTCTTTCCTGATGAATATTAAATTCAGTATTGACGGAACATCCCCTTCCCTCATTCTCGTGGCCTGCTTGACGTGTTAATACATGAATGTCTCCAGAATGAGGCTTACAAATCTGATTGTCGAAATGTTCTCCGTTCTTGCATCGTACGCCTCCCAGTTTATTGGTTTGAAGTTGAAGTCCCCGAGGACCAACAATCGTCATTTATCTTTATCTGTTTTTACTATAATCTCTCTCATGACCATCATGAGGCCCCTCTCGTTTGTCATAGAGTTCCTCCTTTCTCCGTGTGTTTCTTGCTGGTGGGATGGGTGACCTGGGATGATCCAGAGGCCATAACAGTCGTGTCACGAGTGATCGCTTTCATTCATACCATACAAGGAGTGTTGTAATAAGATTTCTCTGTTAAGTACCACTAGGGGAGTTTTCACTCCTGTAAGGTTATCACTTCCTTCAGATGAATGTTCTTGGTGTCACGTGAAATTAAAGTGTATACATGGTCTCTCAGGGTCACTTAAGGTGAAGGTCTATATAATATTTGGTGAGTATTAACTAATTAGGAAGAGTCACTACCTCAGAGTGGGGTCTGCCGCCGGTGGCCGAACGGTCGTCAGCTCGAGCCCCCATCACTAAGACTTCTCCCTTTTTCTAATTTCAACCTATAAATATTAATTCCAATCACAGGAAGTCAATTAATAAATAGACACAAGGAGCTGCAACATGGTTCCATATTTAAATTTTTTTCCCCGTAATATTTCTTATGGAAAAAGTATTTTTTTCTTATTCAATAACAGTTATTGTGTTGGATTATTATTTAGAATTATTGTATTGGATTATTATTTAGAGGTTTTCAGTTTGATTATTATTTAGAGTTATTGTGTTAGATTATTATTAAAAGTAATTGTGTTGGATTATTACAAAACGTTATTTTGGTTGATTAATATGGAGTATTATTTTATAGTATTATTGTGGAGCGCTATTTTCGTGAATTGTTAAGATAAGATATTTGCGTGGATAATTTACAAATGGAATGCATTTGGAAGTGATGTGGAGGAGGTTGACTCCAAACAGAGTTACAAATGTAGATATGATGGAACCCAATAGGCCCACAAACATGTGAATCAGCTGATTGACAGTTGAGATGCGGGACGAAAGAGCAGTAACTCAAACCAGCAATCACAACTAGGTAAGTACAATATACATGACCACTTGGTTGTCAGGCAAGCAGCTCCACAGTATACATGACCACTTGGTTGTTAGACAAGCAGCTTTACAGTATACATGACCACTTGGTTACCACCCAAGCTAATTACAAAAGCATATGACCTCGATGAGGCAGGAGCAGCAACTCCACTTGACCACGTAGCTGTCAGTCCAGAGAGCTCTACGGTATACATGACTGTGTGATCAAGTGGCTCCCTGACAATCAACTGGCTAAGTGATATCATGTGAAACTAGATATCACGTAATATCATGAACAGTGATTATGACTGATATCTTAATAAAAAGAATGTGGATTAATAAATACTTCGAAGGTGGATTAATGGTAATATAAGTAAACACACACACGGGTAATCTCTGATGACCCAGAGGTCATAACAGTCGTGTCACGAGTGACACGACTGTTATGACCTCTGCGATCACCGAAAGTTGATCTGTTATAACCGAAAGCGATCACGAATGATCGTTTTCATTCTTACCATAGTAGGAATGTTGTTTTAAGATTTCTCTGTTAAGGACCATGAGGCCAGTTTTCACTCCTGTAAGGTTATCACTTTCTTCAAATGAATGTTCTTGGTGTCACTGGAAATTAAAGCGTATACATGGTCTCTCGGGGTCACTTAAGGTGAAGGTCTATTTAATACTTGGTGAGTCTTGACTAATTAGGAAGCGTCACGGCCTCAGAGTGGGGTCTGCCGCCGGTGGCCGGACGGTCATCAGCTCGAGCCCACGTTATTATGTGTTCTTCCTTTTTCTTTTTTCAACCTATTAATATATATTAATTAAATATTAATTATATCGTCATAATCCGTCATAAATATTAATATATATTAATATTCATGACGAATCTTTTATTAAAATGTAAATCCTTCGAATGTTGATTAATGGTAATATAAGTAAACACACACACGGGTGATCTCTGATGACCCAGAGGTCATAACAGTTGTGTGACGAGTGATTGCTCTCATTCGAAATTAAAGAGAATTTTTCTTAATTAAAGAATTAAAATTAAAGAATTTCTCTCATGCGAAATTAAAGCGTATACATGGTCTCTCGGGGTCTCTTGAGGTGAAGGTCTATATAATACTTGGTGAGTCTCGACTAATTAGGAAGAGTCACGGCCTCAGAGTGGGGTCTGCCGCCGGTGGCCGGACGGTCGACAGCTCGTGCCCAAACAAGTGTACAATTCTTCCCTTTTGGTTTTTTCATCCTATGTCTGGAAAAGTATTATAATAGATTACTATGGAGGCTTATTCTGTTCGATTTTTATGGAAATTTATTGTGGTGAATTATTAGTAGAATTGTATTATTGTTGAAGGTGATTTTGGTAGATTATTGAAGGTATTGTGGGAAAATAACATGGAGGGTCATTGTTTAGGGTTATTATGGGGGTTTATTGTTGAGGGTTAATATGCAGGGTTATTGTGCTTGATTATTAAGAAGGAGAATTGTGCTTGATTATTATTGAGGGTTATTTTGGAGGTTTATTATGGAGGAATATTGCGGGTTACTATTATGAAGGGGTGATTATTGTGTGTTATTAGAGAGAATAATTGTTGATTATTATTATTATGTGTGAACATTTTGGAGGATTGTTGTTATGGATTATTATTTAACGTTATTGTTGAGGATGATTATGAAGGGTTATTGTTGAAGTTTATAATTAAAGGTTAATGTTGAAGATTATTATTGGGACTTATTTTTGTGGATTAAGTTGTAGGTTTACTGTGCTGGATAATTATGGAGGTAAGACGATGCTTGTTCAAGAACTAAACCCTGTGGTTCTCCACTAGTAACTCTCCTCCAGTCAGATACATTGTCTCTGATTAATGCCCTCATCAATCTGTCAGTTAGAACATTTTTCATCCATGTCAGTAGTCGCCCTGTCACTCCTGATGTGATTAAGTGCTTAATTGCACACTAGTTTCTTTATCAGCTATCTCACCCTGTCAGAGTAAATGAGACAGATGTATGTGAATGCATGTGTGTGTATATATGTATGTATATGTGTGTGTGTGTATGTATATGTATGGGTATAAAGTATATACGGAAGCTGATCAGAATTACATTTCACTTTTGTGAATGTACATTAATGACACTATGTAAAAGACACATCAAACACTTTATGTAGGGCATACGTAAATCTGTGTATCTATGTATTTACGTATGTAGGTTAGCTTAGCATTTTAAAAGCACCGAATCACCTTCTGTGGTTGAGTGTTCAATAAACCCTTGAACTATTTGTTTAACATTTCTCTAACCCTGTCCATGGAGGACAGAAGAAAATGTATATATGCTGATTAGCATTGTTAATTCGTGGCCACGTCTGTGGTAGAAAATAATAATAATAAAAAAACTCCTGTTGATATGCTTGCTAAGACAGCCTGCAGAAAACCAGTGGTAGAAATTTATATGGGTGTTTCATTAGTAGTGACGAAGAGAATACTTAAACATATATCTAATGAAAATCTCACCGACCTTACAAATTCTCAAAGACCTGAAAATTGTAGCATTAAATATTATAATAGATATCGTGAGGAGACATTCACATATGGGACTAATAGAACAAGAACCCGGCAATGTGATGTTATAGTGGCCAGAATACACCTTGGGTATAGACGTATCTGGCAGCTTTCTCAAAACCCAAATGTCGAGTACACAATGTGTCAACTTTGTGAAAGAGAAAACATGCACTCTCTCTTGAACATTATATTGTAGAATGTCCCATACTGACTGACTTTCGCCCTCCTGGCTAAGGTATGCTGAACTCTGTAATTACTATATGGGTACTGGAACACTTGATGATATATTGGACTTGTATCCAAGATTGACCATGTAATATATCAATCATACAATGTATATATATGATGTAACTATATAACCTGAGCTTGTAAAAGCACCTTCATCACCTTCAGTGATTAAGTGCTTAATTGCACACTAGTTTCTATATCAGCTATCTCACCCTGTCAGAGTAAATGAGACAAATGTATGTGAATGCATGTGTGTGTGTGTATATGTATGTATTGTTACGGTGCCCTCTCCTATTTCTTTCGTTTGCCTGCTGTAAGAGTCAAATCAGCTCTCCCTACTGATTCTCTGAGGTTCAGGGAGTCTATTGATATATGTGGCGACCAGACCGGTTGCCAGTTAAGGAAGAAAGTTACATTATAAGTTGTAAGTAAGGGGAAATTGGCCCCCTGATATAAAATAAAAGAGTATCCCCTACTGCAGATATGACGTTTTGGAAGGGAGACTAGCCGATCGCGGATTGGCCGACTTAGGTCGCGGGCGACCAATCAGGGCCCGCCATGACGTCACCGAGTGCCCCGGGCGGCGCCAACGTCAGAGTTGACCTGACCTCGGAAGCGAGAGGACGCGCCTCGGTCTGCTCTCAAGGATTAGAGGCTCTACAAGCCTTTCCTAGTGGATTAGTGCTGGCTATCGCAGCCCATCTGAGGTATTGGAGACCCTGCGCTTCTGGGAAGCAAAAAGGAACCAAGCTTATTGAGGGAAAGAGTGCTAAACTTGGAAAATATTCGGTGACAACGCTGGGCGGCGACGCTGGACGTTGAGGGTCTAAAAGGTGTGGCGGGCAAGCCTAGCTGTGACCGGGTCACATCCACTTAGGGTTTTGGAAGGACGACACCGTGCCTAGGACAATTAGCAACGCCTTGTGGAAGGGGCAAGTGTGGGAAAATAGTGGTCATAACAGATCATTATCATAACAGATCATTATCATAATAGATCATAACAGTCGTGTCACGAGTGATCGCTTTCATTCTTACCATAACAGGAGTGTTGTATTTAGATTTCTCTGATAAGTGTTAAGGACAGTTTTCACTCCTGTAAGGTTATCACTTCCTTAAGATGAGTGTTCTTGGTGTCACGTGAAATTAAAGCGTATACATGGTTTATCGGGGTCACTTGAGGTGAAGGTCTATATAATACTTGGTGAGTCTTGACTAATTAGGAAGAGTCACTGCCTCAGAGTGGGGTCTGCCGCCGGTGGTCGGACGGTCGACAGCTCGAGCCCAATCTATTGTACTATTCTTCCTTTTTGTTTTTTTTCATCCTACGTCTGGAAAAGTTTTATAATGGACTACTATTGAGTATTATTATGTTGGATTATTATGGAAGTTCATTGTGGTGAATTAGAATTTTATTATTATTGAAGGTGATTTTGGTAAATTATTGAAGTTATTGTGGGAAATAAACATGGAGGGTCATTGTTCAGGGTTATTATGGAGATTTATTCTTGAGGGTTATTATGTAGCGTTATTGTGATGAATTATTATGCAGGTGTATTGTGTTTGATTATTATTGAGAGTTATTTTGGAGGTTTATTAAGGAGAATTATTGTGGGTTATTATTATGGAGGGTGATGGCTGTGTGTTATTAGAGAGTTATTGTTGATTATTATTATAGAGATAATTGTTGAGTATTAGTATTAATAAATATTGTTATTGTTGTGGATTACTATTAAGGGTTATTGCTTAGGAATATTTTGGTGATTATTGTGTTAGAAAATTATGGAGGATTATTGTGTTTGGATTTTTATGGAGGATTATTGTTATGGATTATTATGGAGGATTGTTGTTGAGGATGATTATAATGGGTTATTGTTGATGTTTATTATTAAAGGTTAATGTTGAAGTTTATTATTAAAGGTTAATGTTGAAGTTTATTATTGAAGGTTAATGTTGAAGTTTATTATTGAAGGTTAATGTTGAAGTTTATTATTGAAGGTTAATGTTGGAGATTATTATTATAGGTTAATGATGAAGTTTATTATTGAAGGTTAATGTAGAGGAATATTATGAGGCTTATATATATGGATTAAGATGCAGGTTTACTGTGCTGGATTATTATTTAGTTAAGACGATTCTTGTTCAAAAATTAAACCCTGTGGTTCTCCACTAGTAACTCTCCTCCGGTCAGATACATTGTCTCTGATTAATGCCCTCATCAGTCTGTCAGTTAGAACATTTTTCATCCATGACAGAAGTCTCCTTTTCTCCCCATCGGAATGTTCCAGTTTCCAGAACCGCCTTTTATGTGGGACTCCGTCAAAAGCCATTTTGTTTTTAAGGTCCAGAGAGAGACACAGTCAACCCATGCACCGCTTTCATGTATTATCTCTGTGGCTTTATCATAAAAACTAAGTAGATTTGTTACACAGGATCATCCGGTTTACTGTGCTGGATTATTATTTAGTTAAGACGATTCTTGTTCAAAAATTAAACCCTGTGGTTCTCCACTATTAACTCTCCTCCGGTCAGATACATTGTCTCTGATTAATGCCCTCATCAGTCTGTCAGTTAGAACATTTTTCATCCATGACAGAAGTCTCCCTTTCACCCCACCGGAATGTTCCAGTTTCCAGAACCACCTTTTATGTGGGACTCCGTCAAAAGCCATTTTTTTTAAGGTCCAGAGAGAGACACAGTCAAATCACACGAGGCTCCTGCCTAGGAATCACACGAGGCTCCTGCCTAGGGCTCGCAACCCTAGTATCGGTCATGGAGTGGCCTACACAGCGGAGCTGATTGGAACCTGCCAGCTACAGGCTGGATTTGTGGTTGAAGGCCTCCACGACGGTGCACCCAGGGAGACTGTGATTTGGCTGGCCTGAGGCCAGGGTAGATTCGCCGAGAGAATCAGAGGATTCATCGTGGTGCACGACGAAGAGAACCAGGGCTACTCATCTTGAGCACCGTGGAGCATCCTGTGTCTTCAGAGGAAGACTAATCTGTATATAATAAGTATAGTTATAGCAACCCTGCGAGTGACTATGATATATTTATTTATTGTGGTGGTAGCAATATATATACAAAAGCAGTGCATTTGTATCACTTCCCGTTTAATTTACTTGCGTTACGGAACACACCCCTTGAAAGCTACTACTAACTTGGGGCCGGATACCCAAACTCTAATAACATCAGAGAAGAACCCAGTTGCGACCCAATAGGGCTGTAACAATATGAAATATTACGAGAATTTTTTTTTAATATAGAACCATGTTGCAGCTCCTTGTGTTTACTCATAATTGATTTCCTGTGTTTGGAATTTATATTAATAGGTTGAAAAAAGAAAGAGGAAGAGTATCTCATGACTAGGGCTCGTGCTGATGACCGTCAGGCCACCGGCGGCAGACCCCACTCTGTTGCTGTGACTTTTCCTAATTTGTCAAGACTCGCCAATTATTATATAGACCTTCACCTCAAGTGACCCCGAAAGACTATGTATACTCTTTAATTTCCAGTGACACCAAGAACATTCATCTGAAGGAAGTGATAACCTTACAGGAGTGAAAACTGCCCTCATGGTTCTTAACAGAGAAATCTTAATACTACACACCTGTTATGTAAGAATGAAAGCGGTCACTTGTGACACGACTGTTATGACATCTGGGTCATCAGAGGTCACCCCTGTGTGTGTTTACTTATATTACCATTAATCAACATTCAAAGGATTTACTCTTTTATTAAGATATCAGTCATAATCACTGTTCATAATATTACGTGATATCTAGTTTCACGTGATATCACTTAGCCAGTTTATTGTCAGGGAGCCACGTGATCACACAGTCATGTATACCGTAGGGCTCTCTGGACTGACCGTCACGTGGTCATGTGGAGAAGCTGCTCCATCTTCAAAAAGGTCATATGTTTTTGTAATAAGCTTGTGTGGTAACCAAGTGGTCATGTATATTGTGGAGCTGCTTGTCTGACGACCAAATGGTCATGTATACTGTGGAGCTGCTTGTCTGGCAACCAAGTGGTCATGTATACTATAGAGCTGTTTGTCTGACAACCAAGTGGTCATGTATACTGTGGGGCTGTTTGCTGACAACCAAGTGGTCATGTATACTATGGAGCTGCTTGTCTGACGACCAAGTGATCATGAATATTGTACTTACCTAGGTATGATAGTGGGGGTTAAGCTTCTGCTCTCTGGTCCCTCATCTCAACTGTCAATCAGCAGATTCACATGTTTGTAAGCCTATTTGACTGTATCATATCCACATTTGTTACTCTGTTTGGAGTCTGCCTCCACCACGTCACTTACAAATGCATTCCATTTGTAAATAATCCACGCAAATAACTTATCATAATAATCCACGAAAATAGACCTCCACAATAATCCCCCAAAATAATATTCCATATTAATCAACCAAAATTATGTTCTGTAATAATCCAACACAATAACTGTAAATAATAATTTAACACAATAAAATGTCGAATCAAATCAAAATCAAATGTTTATTCCGGTAAAGTAGATACATACAAGGTGAGATACAAACATTGACGGATTTATAGATAGAGCTAGTACATTCAAAACCTAAAGCCACTATTAGGCGAAGCATTTCAGGCAAACCATACTTGGAAGTGCTGGGGATAGAACCCGGGGCCTCTCACATGCAAAGCATGTAATAACTCTCAATAACTCAAAATAATAATCCAACACAATAATTTTCCATAATAATTATTCATAATAACCATCAATAATTATCTACTACAATAAACGTACCTAATAATCCACAACAAAAACCCTCCGCAATACTCAAGCAAAATAGCCGTCCTGAATAATCACTAAAATTACTCTCCAGATATAAGCTACAATAATATCCGTCCATAATAATCCTCAACAATAACCCTTTCTAATAATCCAGCACTATAACTCTCAAAAATAACCTAGCAGAGGAATCCTTTATAACAAGCCTCCAAAAAAAAACTTCACAATAATACAAGAGAATAATCCTCATAATAATCTATCAAAATAACCTTTCATAGGAATGCACCACAATACCTCTCGATAGTAATCTTCAACAGTTACCGGCATAATAAGCCTCAAGAATAACCCTCTTTAATAATCCACCAAAATTTTTCCTCATAATAATTCACCCAAATAAAATCCATAATTATGCAATATAGTAATCCTCTTAATAATCATCCACAATAACTTACCATAATAACCATCCACAATAACTCACCATAATAATTTCTTACAATAACCTCCTTCATGATATTTCACAATAACCCACCATATTAATTCACCAAAATAACCATCAACAATAATCCATCACAATAACTCTATAATAATTCCCCACATTACCCCTTCCTAAAAAGCCACTAGAATAATCCTCAATTATGTTAAACGACAATAACACTCCTCAATAATCAATAACAATAACTCTCCGTAATAATCCACCACAATAACCTGTTAAAATAACTAATAACAATAACTATCCAGAATAATCCACCAAAATAAACCTCTATTATAATCTACCACAATAACTAGGAATTAATCCACCACAATATTCCTTCATAATAATCGTCTGAAATAACATTGTAAATAATTACCACTAACACTATTAATAATAATTCACCACTTTAACTTTCAAAATTTTTTACTTCAATAACCCTCCCTTAAAATTCACCACAATAACCAACATTGTAATAAAACCACAATGGCATCATATATCAATGGAAATAATTTTGGGGTAATGTAGTGACTTGTGGAGTTCAAGTCACTCCATTGTCTCAAAATGATATTCCTTGATATATAACGTCATTGTGATTTCATTGTGATCTGAGTCTATTGTAAGAGTGTGAACGTCATTACCAAAGGCCTGAGTTTGGTCGGGTTGCCTGTAAAACCCTGGTTGGGCACCGGTTTAGGGCCTCCACAACCTGCCAGAAAGTTTAATTTAGAAGAGTTTTAGCTTGGTCGACTCGTCTTTCGTAATAATCATTCTCAACATCAGTATGTGTTATTGCAACCCGTTTTTTTTGTTATTGAATTAGAAATAATACTTTTTCCATATGATATATTATAAGAAAAAAATATAATATGGAACCACGTTGCAGCTCCTTGTGTCTACTTATTAATTGATATCCTGTATTTGGAATTTATATATATAGGTTGAAAAAAGAAAAAGGAAGAGTTGTTTATGAAGTGGGCACGAGCTGACGACCGTCAGGCCACAGGCGGCAGACCCCACTCTGAGGCCGTGACTCTTCCTAATTAGTCAATACTCACCAAGTATTATATAGACCATCACTTTAAGTGACCCCGAGAGACCATGTATACGCTTTACTTTCCAGTGACATCTAGAACATTCATCTGAAAGAAGTGATAACCTTACAGCAGTGAAAACTGCCCTCATGGTACTTTACAGAGAAATCTTAATACAACACTCCTGTTATGGTAAGAATGAAAGCCATCACTCGTGACACTACTGTTATGATCTCTGGGCCATCAGAGGTGACCCATCCCACCAGCAAGCAACACACGGACAAAGGAGGAACTGTAAGACAAACTTGAGGGGCCACATGATGGTCATGAGAGAGATTATAGTAAAAACAGATAAAGATAAATGACAATTGTTGGTCCTCGGGGACTTCAATTTAAAAGCAATAGACTGGGAGGCGTATGAATCAAGAACGGAGAACATTTCGACAATCAGATTTATAAGCCTCATTCTGGAGACATTCATGTATTACCACGTCAAGCAGGCCACAAGAATGAGGGAAGGGGATGTTCCGTCAATACTGAATCTAATATTCATCAGGAAAGAAGAAGAGATATTTGACATCTAGTACCACCCTCCCTTGGGAAAAAGTGATCTTGTCCTCTCGTAGATTAAATATGCTTTGCGATATATTCTATAATAGAATTGGGACATTGAAACAGTTATTAAACTCGATTTCAAGAGAGAACACTGTGGGGAACTTAGAAAATTCTTTAATGAGTTTAAATAGACAGATTTGTTGCTAGGCAAAGGAGTAAGTGAAATGTATTCCAAATTTTGCGAAATATACGATGAAGAAACACAACATTTATATCAAAACAGAGATGCAGGATCAGAAAACAGGATTTGTTCAACATAAATTGCGATAGGGCTAGAGACGACAAGGTAAAAAAATTGGTTTATTATCGGAACAGGTTCAATACCTGCAAAATACCAGCAATACAAGCAAGAAAGAAGCAATTACACAGCGGTGAGGAGGCAGAAAAGAACTTTGGGAAAGGTATAGCGGACATATATAAAGAAGATAATGGAAAAGGAAATGTGTGAAATGCTAAATGAACAGTTGCAAAGTGTGTTCGTACAAAAATGGGGATTTCAGAGAGCCGGACCAAATACAAATTCCAGAGCACGCAATTGAGGTATCTCAAGACAATGTGAAAAAATTTCTCAAGTGGCTAGGAAGAAATAAAGCAGTTAGCTTGTTGGGAGAATGTGCAACTGACCTGAGCATTCCACTCCAATTAATATTACAGAAATCCTTGTGCACAGGAATCTTCGCAGATATATGGAAAAAGGCAAACATAGTACCAATCTATAAAAATGGTAGTCGAGAGAGGATCTACTAAATTATAGACCCGTATCACTAGTGAGCGAAGTAGTCAAGAAAACACTAGAAAAAATAATTAAAGCTAAATGGATTGAACACCTCGAGAGTAATGACGTAATAACGGACAGAACGAATGGTTTTCGAACCGGATGATCCTGTGTTACAAATCTATTAAGTTTTTATGATAGAACCACAGAGATAATACAGGAAAGCGGTGACTGGGTTTCATGTGTCTCTATGGACCTAACAAAAATGGCATTTGACAGAGTCCCACATAAGAGGCGGTTCTGGAACCTGGAACATGCTGGAGGAGTTTTTTTTTTATTTTTTTTTATTATTTTTTTTTATTATATTCTACCACAGACGTGGCCACACATTTACAATGGTAACCAGCATATATAAATTTTCTTCTGTCCCTCGTGGACAGGGTTAGAGAAGTGTTAAACATATAGTTCAAGAGTTTGTTGAACACTCAACCACAGAAGGTGATTCGGTGCTTTTAAAATGCTAAGCTAAACTACATACGTAAATACATTGATACACAGATTTACCTATGCCCTACATTAAGTGTTTGATGTGTCTTTTACATAGTGTCATTAATGTACATTCACAAAGGTGAAATGTAATTCTGAACAGCTTCCATATATACTTTATACCCATACATATACATACACACATACATATACTGTCACGTGGAGGTGGGCCGGGGCTCTGCTAGCACTCAGCTGCTAGGGGTTCAAAAGGCCGAATACTCAGCCCCTCCGACTCCCGGGATTCACCGGAGTCCTTTGGTCACACAGAAGAGGACCAACAATGCCCACCTCCGCAGGTCTTTGCTTCCACCACAAAAGGGGTGCCACTGATTCACCCTGGAAGCCCTTCAGTCAAACCCGGGGAAACTGCTGTTAACAGTTCTGGCCTAGACCCGTGGAGGAGTGAAGGAAGACTCAGGCTTACCTTATAACCATAACTTCCCTGAGTCTTGCCTGCCAGACAAAAAGTTTGCAGGAACTCCTTTCCCTCCTGTCTTCTCTATCTTTTTCTTAACAAGGTCGCCAGCTGGGTTATTATATCTGCACCCCAGCAGTGCAGTTCAGTGGGTGTATTATATATTGTTTGTAACCAGAAGATTGCTACTTCCATAGATCTGCTACTAGACTGTCGGCCCAGGGTACTCTCCCAGGAAGGTCTGTGTGGCTTTACCTCTCTCTAGCCACTACGTTACTAGTTGCCACCATTCAGGCACTGATACTGATCGGATGGCTAAGGGTACACTTTTATATAGGTCCGTGCTGTCTTTACCACTCTCCAGGCAAAAAGAACTTCTATAGAGAACGTAGTGTTCCCTAGGTGGTACTATGATAACCTTCGTGTATGCTCATAGAGAAATATTATATATGGAGGCACACTTAAACACAATGATAAAATGTGTGAATTTACTGACGCAAATTACATGAACACGCATACAATCACAAGTAATACATGAATATGGAAATAATGATAATAAGTCTGGAGATCGTCAGCCCCTTCTTCCACGACCTCCAACACTCCTTCAACTGGGCAGAAAGACAGGAGTCCCACACTCTCTCACAGGAGGGCCTCTTCACCACGTCGGCGCCTCTTCTTCACTGTCCTGCCATCCATACACACTGTCCCCTCTGACAGTCCTGGACACAAGCTGCCTTGCAGCCTATTCTACTACTAAATTATTAATGTCCTATTTCCACATACATAAGTAAATATTGTGGCCTAACTAGCCTACTCACACAAAGGGTAATGGGAGGGAAAATGATCTACCTTACATTCCTGGCTCACGACGCCTGTCCCTCGATTGTGTGAGGTTCCCACGCTTCCTGAGTGGATTTTCGACGATCCAAGAACGTTCCACAGGTCCTCAGGTGTCGTGGAGCCTTCGCGTCGTCGCCGTTCCAATCCCTGAGACTCAGCTACCCCAATCCTGGTTCATCAATGGGCGCTGAGCTAACCACTATTTTCCTACACTCGCCCCTTCCACAAGGCGTTGCTAATTGTCCTAGGCACGGTGTCGTCCTTCCAAAACCCTAAGTGGATGTGACCCGGTCACAGCTAGGCTTGCCCGCCACACCTTTTCAGACCCTCAACGTCCAGCGTCGTCGCCGAATATTTTCCAAGTTTGGCACTCTTTCGCTCAATAAATTTGGTTCCTTTTTGCTTCCCAGAAGCTCGGGGTCTCCAATACCTCAGATGGGCTGCGATAGCCAGCACTAATCCACTAAGAGAGGCTTGTAGAGCCTCTAATCCTTGAGAGCAGACCGAGGCGCGTCCTCTCGCTTCCGAGGTCAGGTCAACTTTGACGTTGTTGCTGCCCGGGGCACTCGGTGACGTCATGGCGGGCCCTGATTGGTCGCCCGCGACCTAAGTCAGCCAATCCGCGATCGGATAGTGTCCCTTCCAAAACGTCATATCTGCAGTAGGGGATACTCTTTCATTTTATATCAGGGCGCCAATTTCCCCTTACTTACAACTTATAATGTAACTTTCTTCCTTAACTGGCAACCGGTCTGGTCGCCACATATATCAATAGACTCCCTGAACCTCAGAGAATCAGTAGGGAGAGCTGATATGACTCTTACAGCAGGCAAACGAAAGAAATAGGAGAGGGCACCGTAACAGTACATACATATATACACACACACATGCATTCACATACATTTGTCTCATTTACTCTGACAAGGTGAGACAGCTGATAAAGAAACTAGTGTGCAATTAAGCACTTAATTACTGAAGGTGATGAAGGTGCTTTTACAAGCTCAGGTTATATAGTTACATCATATATATACATTGTATGATTGATATATTACATGGTCAATCTTGGATACAAGTCCAATATATCATCAAGTGTTCCAGTACTCATATAGTAATTACAGAGTTCAGCATACCTTAACCCAGGAGGGCGAAAGTCAGTCAGTATGGGACATTCTACAATATAATGTTCAAGAGAGTGCATGATTTCTCTTTCACAAAGTTGACACATTGTGTACTCGACATTTGTGTTTTGAGAAAGCTGCCCGATACGTCTATACATAAGGCGTATTCTGGCCACTATAACATCACATTGCCGGGTTCTTGTTCTATTAGTCCCATATGTGAATGTCTCCTCACGATATCTATTATAATATTTAATGATACAACTTTCAGGTCTTTGAGAATTTGTAAGGTCGGTGAGATTTTCATTAGATATTTGTTTAAGTATTCTCTTCGTCACTACTAATGAAACACCCATATCAATTTCTACCACTGGTTTTCTGCAGGCTGTCTTAGCAAGCATATCAACATGAGTCTTTTTTTTTATTATTATTTTCTACCACAGACGTGGCCACACATTAACATTGCTAACCAGCATATATACATTTTCTTCTGTCCTCCATGGACAGGGATATAGAAACGTTAAACAAATAGTTCAAGGGTTTATTGAACACTCAACCACAGAAGGTGATTCGGTGCTTGTAAAATGCTAAGCTAACCTACATACGTAAATACATAGATACACAGATTTACGTATGCCCTACATAAAGTGTTTGATGTGTCTTTTACATAGTGTCATTAATGTACATTCACAAAGGTGAAATGTAATTCTGATCAGCTTCCATAAATACTTTATACCCATACATATACATACACACACACACATATACATACATATATACACACACATGCATTCACATAAATCTGTCTCATTTACTCTGACAGGGTGAGATAGCTGATAAGGAAACTAGTGTGCAATTAAGCACTTAATCACATCAGGAGTGACAGGGCGACTACTGACAAGGATGAAAAATAGTCGAACTGACAGATTGATGAGGGCATTAATCAGAGACAATGTATCTGACTGGAAGAGAGTTAGTAGTGGAGAACCACAGGGTTTAGTTCTTGAACAAACATCGTCTTACCTTCACAATTATCCAGCTCAGTAAACCTACAACTTAATCCACAAAAATAAGCCCCAATAATAATCTTCAACATTAACCTTTAATTATAAACTTCAACAATAACCCTTCATAATCATCCTCAACAATAACGTTAAATAATAATCCATAACAATAATCCTCCAAAATGTTCATACATAATAATAATAATAATCAACAATTATTCTCTCTAATAACACACAATAATCACCCCTCCATAATAATAACCCTCAATATTCCTCCTTAATAAACCACCAAAATAACCCTCAATAATAATCAAGCACAATTCTCCTTCTTAATAATCAAGCACAATAACCCTGCATATTAACCATCAACAATAAACCCCCATAATAACCCTAAATAATGACCCTCCATATTATTTTCCCACAATACCTTCAATAATCTACCAAAATCACCTTCAACAATAATACAATTCTACTAATAATTCACCACAATAAATTTCCATAAAAATCGAACAGAATTAGCCTCAATAGTAATCTATTATAATACTTTTCCAGACATAGGATGAAAAAAACAAAAAGGAAGAACCGTTCAACTTGTTTGGGCTCGAGCTGTCGACCGTCCAGCCACCAGCGGCAGACCCCGCTCTGAGGCCGTGACTCTTCCTAATTAGTCGAGACTCGCCAAGTATTATATAGACCTTCACCTCAAGAGACCCCGAGAGACCATGTATACGCTTTAATTTCGCATGAGAGAAATTCTTTAATTTTAATTCTTTAATTAAGAGAAATTCTCTTTAATTTCGAATGAGAGCAATCACTCGTCACACGACTGTTATGACCTCTGGGTCATCAGAGATCACCCGTGTGTGTGTTTACTTATATTACCATTAATCAACATTCGAAGGATTTACATTTTAATAAGAGATCCGTCATAAACGTTGTAGATATCTCGTGGACAGTAATTGTCATTCAGCCACATAGTCATTCAGCCATAATTGTCATTCAGCCACATCACATAGTCATGTATACTGGAGAGCTGCTTGTCTGACAACCAGGCGATCTTGTATATTGTACGTATCTAGTTTTGATTGCGGGCGGGGGTGTGGGGGGTTTAGGGGGGGGGGGGGCGTTGAGCATCTGCTTTTTTGTCCAGCATCTCAACTGTCAATCAGCTGATTCACATGTTTCTGGGCGTATTGGGCTCCATAATATCTATATTTGTAACTCTGTTAGGAGTTTGCCTCCACCACATCACTTCCAAATGCATTCCATTTGTAAATTATCCACGCAAATAACTTATCTTAATAATCCACGAAAATAGCCCTCTACAATAATTTTCACTAATAATACTCAATATTAATCTACCAATATAACGTTTTGTAGTAATCCGAAACAATAACTCTAAATAATAATCCAACACAATAACTCTAAACAATAATCCAACACAATAACTCTAAATAATAATCCAACACAATAACTCTAAATAATAATCCAATGCAATAACTCCAAATAACAATCCCACAAAGGAAATGCCCATAATAATTATTCATAATGCACTTCAATAATTATCAACTACAAACGTACCTAATAATCCATAACAATAACCCTCCGAACTAGTCAACCAAAATAGCAATCCAGAATAATTATAAAAATAACTCCCCAGATGTAAGCCACAATAATAACCGTCCATAATAACCCTCAACAATAACCCTTTTTAATATCCAGCACTAAAACTCTCAATAATAACCCACCAAAGTAATCCTTTGTAATAAGCCTCCAAAAAAACTCCATAATAATACAATAATAAATCCTCATAATAATCCACCTCAATACCTCTCTACAGTAATCTTCAACAATTACCATTCATAATAAGCCTCAAGATTAACCCTCTATAATAATCCACCAAAATTTTTCCTGATAATAATTCACCCTTAATATAATACATAATTATGCAATATAATAAACCTCATAATAATCATCCACAATACCTCACCATAATAACCATCCACAATAACCCACAATAATAATTTCTTACAATAAACTCCTTTATGATATTTTACAATAACCCTCCATATTAATTCACCAAAATAACCATCAACAATAATCCACCACAATAACTCTCAATAATAATTCCCAACATTATCCCTTCCTAATAAGCAACTACAATAATCCTCAATTATATTAAACCACAATAACCTTCCTCAATAATATACAACAATAACTCTCCGTAATAATCCACCAGAATAACCTGTTATAATAACCAATAACAATAACTTTCCGGAGTAATACACCAAAATAAACCTCCATAACTGCACTTATAACTCTACCACAATAACTCTAGGAATTAATCCACCACAATAACCCTTCAAAATAATCTTCTGAAACAATCTTCTAAATAATTACCACTAACACCATTTAATATTTATTCACCTTTTTGACTTTCAAAATTATTTACTACAATAACCCTCCCTTAAAATTTACCACAAAAACCCTCATTTTAGTAAAATCACAATGGCTTCATATATCAATGAAAATAATTTTGGGGTAATGTAGTGACTTGTGGAGTTCAAGTCACTCCATTGTCTCCAACTGATATTCATTGATATATCACGTCATTTTGATTTCAATGTGATCTGAGTCTATTGTAAGAGTGTGAAAGTCATTACCGAAGGCCTGAGTGTGGTCGGGTTGGCTGTAAAACCCTGGTTGGGCTCCGGTTGGGGGCCTCCAGAACCATCCATTAAATTCAGCAGAATTCTGGCTTGGTCGACTTATCTTTCGTAATAATCTTTCTCAACATCAGTATGAGTTATCTCAACCCGTTTCTTTGTTGTTGAGTAAGAAATAGTACTTTTTTCCATATGAAATATTATGAGAAAAAAATTATAATATGGAACCATGTTGCAGCTCTTTTTGTCTACTTATTAATTGATTTCCTTTGTTAGGAATTTATATTAATAGGTTGAAAAAAGAAAAAGGAAGAACGCATAATAACGTGGGCTCGAGCTGATGACCGACTTGCCACCGGCGGCAGACCCCACTCTCAGGCCGTGACTCTTCCTAATTAGTCAAGACTCACCAAGTATTAAATAGACCTTCACCTTAAGTGACCCCGAGAGACCATGTATACGCTTTAATTTCCAGTGACACCAAGAACATTCATTTGAAGAAAGTGATAACCTCACAGGAGTGAAAACTGGCCTCATGGTCCTTAACAGAGAAATCTTAAAACAACATTCCTACTATGGTAAGAATGAAAACGATCACTGGTGATCGCTTTCGGTTATAACATATCAACTTTCGGTGATCGCAGAGGTCATAACAGTCGTGTCACTCGTGACACGGCTGTTATGACCTCTGGGTCATCAGAGGTTACCCGTGTGTGTGTTTACTTATATTACCATTAATCCACATTCGAAGTATTTACTCTTTTTTATTAGGATATCAGTCATAATCACTGTTCATGATATTACGTGATATCTAGTTTCACGTGATATCACTTAGCAAGTTGATTGTCAGGGAGCCACTTGATCACACAGTCATGTATACTGTAGAGCTCTCTGGACTGACAGCTACGTGGTCATGTGGAGTTGCTGCTCCTGCCTCATCGAGGGCATATGCTTTTGTAATTAGCTTGGGTGGTAACCAAGTGGTCATGTATAGTGTGGAGCTGCTTGCCTGACAACCAAGTGGTCATATATATTGTACTTACCTAGTTGTGATTGCGGGTTTGAGTTACTGCTCTTTAGTCCCGCATCTCAACTGTCAATCAGCTGATTCACATGTTTGTGGGCCTATTGGGCTCCATCATATCTACATTTGTAAGTCTGTTTGGAGTCAACCTCCACCACATCACTTCCAAATGCATTCCATTTGTAAATTATCCACCCAAATATCTTATCATAACAATCCACGAAAATAGCGATCCACAATAATACTATAAAATAATACTCCATATTAATCAACCAAAATAACGTTTTGTAATAATCCAACACAATTACTTTTAATAATAATCTAACACAATAACTCTAAATAGTAATCCAATACAATAATTCTAAATAATAATCCAACACAATAACTCTAAATAATAATCGAACAAAATAACTCTAAATAATAGTCCAACACAATAGTTTTCAATTATAATCCAACACAATAACTTTAAATAATAATCCAACACAATAAATGTCCATATTCATGATTCATAATATCCATCAATAATTATCTACTACAATAAACGTGCCTAATACTGCTCAACTGTAATCCTCCGCAATAGTCAACCAAAATAGCCCTCCACAATAATCACAAAAATAACTCACCAGATATAAGCCACAATATTAACCGTCTTTCATAATCCTCAACAATAACCCTTTTCAATAATCCAGCACTATAACCCTCAATAAAAACCCACCAAAGTAATCCTTCATAATAATAATCCTTTAAAAAAAAATCTATAATAATACTAGAGAATAATCCTCCATAATAATCCATCACAATAACCTTTCATAGAAATCCACCATAATACCTCGCTAAAGTAATCTTCAACAGTTACCGTTCAAAATAAGCCTCAAGAATAACCCTCTATAATAATGCCCCAAAATTTTTCCTCATAAGAATTCACCCCAATAAAATCCATAACTGTGCAATATAGTAATCCTCTTAATAATCATCCACAATAACTCACTATAATATTCATCCAAAATAACTCATCATAATAATTTCTTACAATAACCTCCTTCGTGATATTTCACAATGACCCTCCATACTAATTCACCAAAATAACCATCAACAATAATTCACCACAATAATTCAATAATAATTCCCCACATTACCCCTTCCTAATAAGCAACTAGAATAATCATCAATTATATAAAACCACAATAACCATCCTCAATAATCTACAACAATACCTCTCCGTAATAATCCACCTGAATAACCTGTTATAATAACTAATAACAATAACTTTCCAGAATAATCCACCAAAATAAACCTCCATAATAATCTACCACTATAACTAGGAATTAATCCACCACAATATCCATTCAAAATAATTTTCTGAAATAACCTTGTTAGTAATTACCACTAACACTATTAATAATAATTCACCACTTTAACTTTCCAAATTATTTACTTCAATAACCTCCCTTAAAATTCACCACAATAACCTTCATTGTAGTAAAATCACAATGGCGTCATATATCAATGGAAATCATTATGGGGTAATGTAGTGACTTGAGGAGTTCAAGTCACTCCATTGTCTCAAATTATAATCATTGATATATCTTGTCATTGTGATTTCATTGTGATGTGAGTGTATTGGAAGAGTGTGAACGTCATTACCGAAGGAGAGAGTGTGGTCGGGCTGGAAAATCCTGGTTGGGCTAAGGTTTGGGGCCCTCGAGAGCCTTCCATTAAATTCAGTAGAGTTCTAGCTTGGTCGACTTATAATTCGTAATAGTCTTTCTCAACATCAGTGTGTGTTATTGCAACCCGTTTTTTTTTTTTTTTGTGGAATAAGAAAAAAATACTTTTTCCATAAGAAATATTACGAGAAAAAAAATTTAAATATGGAACCATGTTGCAGCTCCTTCTGTCTATTTATTAATTGACTTCCTGTGTTTGGAATTAATTTTTTTAGGTTGAAATTAGAAAAAAGGAGAAGTCTTAGTGATGGGGGCTCGAGCTGACGACCGTTCGGCCACTGGCGGCAGACCCCACTCTGAGGCCGTGACTTTTCCTAATTAGTTAATACTCACCAAATATTATATAGACCTTCACCTTAAGTGACCCCGAGAGACCATGTATACACTTTAATTTCCAGTGACACCAAGAACATTCATCTGAAGGAAGTGATAACCTTATAGGAGTGAAAACTCCCCTCGAGGTACTTAACAGAGAAATCTTAATACAACACTCCTTGTATGGTATGATTGAAAGCGATCACTCGTGACACGACTGTTATGACCTCTGGATCATCCCAGGTCACCCATCCCACTAGCAAGAAACACACGGAGAAAGGAGTAACTCTATGACAAACGAGAGGGGCCTCATGATGGTCATGAGAGAGATTATAGTAAAAACAGATAAAGATAAATGAAGATTGTTGGTCCTCGGGGACTTCAACTTCAAACCAATAGACTGGAAGGAGTACGAAGCAAGAACGGAGAACATTTCGACAATCAGATTTGTAAGCCTCATTCTGGAGACATTCATGTATTAACACGTCAAGCAGGCCACGAGAATGAGGGAAGGGGATGTTCCGTCAATACTGAATTTAATATTCATCAGGAAAGAAGAAGAAATATTTGACATTCAGTACCACCTTAAAAGCAATAGACTGGGAGGCGTACGAAGCAAGAACGGAGAACATTTCGACAATTAGATGTCTAAGCCTCATTCTAGAGACATTCATGTATTAACACTTCAAGCAGGCCACGAGAATGAGGGAAGGGGATGTTCCGTCAATACTGAATTTAATATTCATCAGGAAAGAAGAAGAGATATTTGATATCTAGTACCGCCCACCCTTGAGAAAGAGTGGTCGTGTCCTGTTTTAAATTAAATATGCTTTACGATATAATTTATAATAGAATTGGGACACTGAAACAGTTATTAAACTCGATTTCAAGAGAGAACACTATGGGGAACTTAGAAAATTCGATAATGAGTATAAATGGACAGACTAGTTGCTTGGCAAGGAAGTAAGTGAAATGTATTCCAATTTTTGCGAAATATACTATGAAGGAACAGAACATTTATATCAAAACAGAGATGCAGGACCAAAAACAGGATTAGTTCAACATAAATTGTGATAGGGTCAGAGAGGACAAGGTAAGAAAATTGGTTCAATATCGAAACAGGTTCAATACCTGCAAACATACCAGCAACACAAGCAAGGAAGAAACAATTACACAGCAGTGAGGAGGTACAAAAGAACTTTAAGAAAAGTACGGCGGACATATATAAAAGAGATCTAGGCATTTTTTAAATTAATTAAAAGCAAGCTGCTCGTAAAGGATAAAATCCATAGATTGAGAACAGGGGAACAGGACAATTGAGAATGGAAAAGTAAATGTGTGAAATGCTAAATTAACAGTTCCAAAGTGTGTCTGTACAAAATGAGGATTTCAGAAAGCCGGACCAAATACCAGTTCCAGAGCACGCAATTCAGGTATCTCAAAACAAAGTGAAAAAATTACTCAAGAGGGTAGGAAGAAATAAAGCAGTGTGCTTGCTGCGAGAATGTGGAACTGAACTGAGCATTCCACTCTCAATAATAATTCAGATATCCTTGTGCACAGGAATCTTAGCAGATATATGGAAAAGGTAAACATAGTACCAATCTATAAAAATGATAGTCGAGAAGATTCTCTAAATTATAGACCCGTATCATTAACAAGCGAGTTAGTCAAAACATTAGAAAAAATAGTTAAAGCTATATGGATTAAACATTTCGAGAGTAATGCCATAATAACGGACAAGAAGAACGGTTTTCGAACCGGATGATCCTGTGTAACAAATCTACTTAGTTTTTATGATAAAGCCACAGAGATAATACATGAAAGCGGTGCATGGGTTGACTGTGTCTCTCTCTGGACCTTAAAAAAAATGGCTTTTGACGGAGTCCCACATAATAGGCGGTTCTGGAAACTGGAACATTCCGGTGGGGTGAAAGGGAGACTTCTGTCATGGATGAAAAATGTTCTAACTGACAGACTGATGAGGGAATTAATCAGAGACAATGTATCTGACCGGAGGAGAGTTACTAGTGGAGAACCACAGGGTTTAATTTTTGAACAAGAATCGTCTTAACTAAATAATAATCCAGCACAGTAAACCTGCATCTTAATCCATATATATAAGCCTCATAATATTCCTCTACATTAACCTTCAATAACTAACTTCATCATTAACCTTTAATAATAATCTCCAACATTAACCTTCAATAATAAACTTCAACATTAACCTTCAATAATAAACTTCAACATTAACCTTCAATAATAAACTTCAACATTAACCTTCAATAATAAACTTCAACATTAACCTTCAATAATAAACTTCAACATTAACCTTTAATAATAAACTTCAACATTAACCTTTAATAATAAACTTCAACATTAACCTTTAATAATAAACATCAACAATAACCTTTTATAATCACCCTCAACAACAATCCTCCATAATAATTCATAACAATAATCCTACATAATAATCCAAACACAATTATCCTCCATAATAATCCAAACACAATAATCCTCCATAATTTTTTAACACAATAATCACCAAAATAATCCTAAGCAATCACCCTTAATAGTAATCAACAACAATAACAATATTTATTAATACTAATACTCAACAATTATCTCTATAATATTAATCAACAATAACTCTCTAATAACACACAGTCATCACCCTCCATAATAATAACCCACAATAATCCTCCTTAATAAACCTCCAAAATAACTCTCAATAATAATCAAGCACAATACACCTTCATAATAATTCATCACAATAACGCTACATAATAACCCTCAAGAATAAATCTCCATAATAACCCTGAACAATGACCCTCCATGTTTATTTTCCACAATAACTTCAATAATTTACCAAAATAATCTTCAATAATAATACAATTCTAATAATAATTCACCACAATAAACTTCCATAATAATCCAACATAATAATAATCAATAGTAGTCCATTATAAAACTTTTCTAGACGTAGGATGAAAAAAAAACAAAAAGGAAGAATAGTACAATAGATTGGGCTCGAGCTGTCGACCGTCCAGCCACCTGCGGCAGACCCCACTCTGAGGCCGTGACTCTTCCTTATTAGTCAAGACTCACCAAGTATTATATAGACCTTCACCTCAAGGGACCCCGATAAACCATGTATACGCTTTAATTTCACGTGACACCAAGAACACTCATATTAAGGAAGTGATAACCTTACAGGAGTGAAAACTGTCCTCAACACTTATCAGAGAAATCTAAATACAACACTCCTGTTAAGGTAAGAATGAAAGCGATCACTCGTGACACGACTGTTATGATCTCTGGGTCATCACAGGTCACCCATCCACCAGCAAGCAACACACGGACAAAGGAGGAGCTGTACGACAAACGAGATGGACCTCATGATGGTCATGAGAGAGATTATAGTAAAAACAGATATAGGTAAATGACGATTGTTGGTCCTCGGGGACTTCAGTTTAAAAGCAATAGACTGGGAGGGGTACGAAGCAAGAACGGAGAACATTTCGACAATCAGATGTGTAAGCCTCTTTCTAGAGACATTCATGTATTAACACTTCAAGCAGGCCACGAGAATGAGGGAAGGGGATGTTCCGTCAATACTGAATTTAATATTCATCAGGAAAGAAGAAGAGATATTTGATATCTAGTACCGCCCACCCTTGGGAAAGAGTGATCATGTCCTGTTTTAAATTAAATATGCTTTGCAATATAATTTTTAAAAGAATTGGGACACTGAAACAGTTATTAACCCCCTAACTCCGTTGCCTCCAAATGTGACACCCACGCAGTGCGCAGGAAATAAATTCTCTGGAAAAAATTCTTTTTTCTTTTTAGAGTGTCAAAAACCCTTCCCTGAGTATGGGTATGTAAAAAAAAAATCGAAATTGTACTTACTTTGGCTGCTATGGGGTCCGGAAGTTGGGGCGTGACGTCATCATTCACCGTGCGCCCGTGGCGTAAGCTCTCAGAAGCAGTGGGGCGCTCAGGGCGGGGCGCGCGGGTTGCCGCGAATATATTTTCGTTCATTTATTGCGCACAGTTCCACATACATTTTCATTCTTTTTATGTGCCAATCCAATGTATAATGAACACGTACACTATAATATCGCAGTACAACATCCGTACTGTCCGTAGACTCTGTGTTACGTGCATCGCAAACAAGTTCACTTATCCTGCACAATTTCCAATGTATCATGCCAAATAAATTTATATTTACACTTTATATACACACTGTACAGTATCACACACTATATACACACACCATAAACACACTCAGTACTCCGCGAGTGTGTGATATGCTGCGAAACAGCCAACGGGGCAGAGTGGCACCTTGCACTTCACGCACCAGGTGCTGATACATCTTCGTTTCTGTTCTCTGCGGGTAGTGTTCCTGCATACTATACACGCACGTTTACCCTTCTCCCGTGATACTGTGCCTGGCATATATTCGAGCATATGTACTCCGAAGTTCTCATTACCCCTCAATCTGTCTGGAGCTGTATGTGGCATTGTTGCTTGCACTCCGCACGGTACAACAGAACCTTCTTTGCCATACTTTACTAGCAGCTGTGACACAACACCAGCACTGAATGTACGTATAGTCGGTCTCCTGCCAGATTTTACTAAGTTCATATTGAAGCAGTTGAGCACTGCAACATCCATGAGGTGGAAGAAGAACTTTTAAGTCCACTTCACAGACTTGCGCACGCACTCCACTCCACCAAGCATCATGTCACACTTATCGACGAGGCGCATGTTCACGTTATAGTCTATGACACAGTCTGGCTTATACACGGTGTTGCGTGTCTGAAAGTGGACTTTCCCACTGTCCAACATGGCACCGGTGTGAATCGTAGTCAGCATATTCACCTCGCGTCTGTCCTTCCACCGCACTGACAGCGTATTGTCACACTTGCGCAGCTGGCACTCACCCACGGCTATAGCTTTACCGAACACTGGCATTTCCTTCCTGTGGCTCTTCACAGTGCCACATACGCCGGTGTTGTGGGCAAGGAGGTATCTGGTCAATAAGGGGCTGGTGTAATAGTTGTCGGTGTACAGTACATGCCCCTTGTTCAGCAACGGTTCCATCAGTGTTTTTACAACACTGCCAGAGAATCCGTGTTCATCTTGAGCCGGTATGTCGACGTCTGTACCAGAATATAATATCATGTCCAAGACAATACCAGTCTCACAGTCGCATAGCACAAAAAACTTCAGTCCAAATCGGTGCCGCTTTGATGGAATGTACTGCTTGAATGCCAGTCGCCCCTTGAACAGTACAAGCGACTCGTCAATAACCACATTCTGTCCAGGTACAAAATAATCCCTGAACTTCCCTCTCATGTCACTGAACATCTTCCGTACTTTCCACAGTCTGTCGTGTCTGTCCTCATTAGCATTATTCTCGAAATGCAGGCACCTGAGAATCAAGAGATACCTATCACGCGACATGTACCGGTTGAACACAGGCGATGGAACAAGGCTGTCTTTGCTCCAATAACCCTGGATGACAGCTTTCTCAGAGTGCTTCATCATCATACAGAGTGCCAGAAACACGTACATTTCGTCGATTGTCGTGTCCTTCCATCGTGTGAGCCGTGAGGCAGGTAAAATGCCTTCGTCTATGAGGCTGTGAGCGAACCTGTTTGTCTCAGTCACAAGATGCGTAATGAATACATTGTCAAAATATGCCTGAAAATATTCCATGTCTGCCATATCATCACCAGTATATGGGAATAATGGTGTAACACCAAAATCGCTATCATCAAATGTTGGTATTTGAGGGACAAATGTGGTGCAATCCTCCCACACAAGTACACCAGGGGGTTTGGTGTTGGCGCGAACACCACGGCCAACACCACCACGAGCACCAAAACTACGGCTACGTCGTCCGCTGCTTCTGCTGGAGCTGCGTGAGGGTATGCTAGGCGCTGAGGCAGATTTACGTACTGTAGACCTACCACGAATAAATGATGTTGAGGGGCCACTGTCGTTGTCCACATGCTGTGAGGCACGCTGCCGCCTGCCGCGGCGTGTTGCTGAGGTAGCAAAACCCCGCCTGGTAACACCACCACTGCTCGAACTCGGGTCGTCCACACTACTCGTATCGGAGCCAATGTCACTGAAGCCCGAGAAAAATTCGTCACATGTACTATCACTGAATAAACTACTAGCGTCTGGGGACATACATGATGGTGGTGATGATAACGGTGTTGACCCAGGGCGGCGAGGCAGGCCGGGCGAAGCACGAGTACCCCACACACTCGCCACATCTTCCAATTCTGTCTCTTCCACACTCGTATCCGATCTCTGAGAGATACAAAATATCGCGTATTTCCTCCTCAGAGAGTCGTTTTTCATGCCCGTGGGTCACCGTGGAGCGGGAGCTCGTAGAGGATGCGTCAGACATGGTTGCTGCCGAGAAACTGAGGCTCCCCACGGCCGCAGGGCATGCTGGGATTTTTTTTTATGATGGCGGACGATCACTGGGGCCCCCACCCACCCATACCATACCCACGTCACCGCGCGCCAGTTTTGAATGGAACGTGAAAAATCAAAATACCTGGAGGCGCGTTGCGCAAACCAGACGCGAGCCTGCAGGCGCGTTGCGCAGTTTAAGGGTTAAACTCGATTTCAAGAGAGAGCACTATGGGGAACTTAGAAAATTCGATAATGAGTATAAATGGACAGACTAGTTGCTAGGCAAGGAAGTGAAATGTATTCCAATTTTTGCGAAATATACTATGAAGGAACACAACATTTATATCAAAACAGAGATGCAGGACCAAAAACAGGATTGGTTCAACATAAATTGTGATAGGGTCAGAGAGGACAAGGTAAGATAATTGGTTCAATATCGAAACAGGTTCAATACCTGCAAACATTCCAGCAACACAAGCAAGGAAGAAACAATTACACAGCGGTGAGGAGGTAGAAAAGAACTTTAAGAAAGGTATAGCGGACATATATAAAACAGATCTAGGCATTTTTTAAATTAATTAAAAGCAAGCTGCTCGTAAAGGATAAAATCCATAGATTGAGAACAGGGGAACAGGACAATTGAGAATGGAAAAGTAAATGTTTGAAATGCTAAATGAACAGTTCCAAAGTGTGTCTGTATAAAATGAGTATTTCAGAGAGCCGGGACCAAATACCAGTTCCAAAGTACGCAATTCAGGTATCTCAAGACAAAGTGAAAAAATAACTCAAGAGAGTAGGAAGAAATAAAGCAGTGTGCTTGCTGCAAGAATGTGCAACTGAACTGAGCATTCCACTCTAAATAATATTTCAGATATTCTTGTGCACAGGAATCTTAGCAGATATATGGAAAAAGGTAAACATAGTACCAATCTATAAAAATGATAGTCGAGAGGATTCTCTAAATTTTAGACCCGTATCATTAACAAGCGAGTTAGTCAAAACATTAGAAAAAATAGTTAAAGCTATATGGATTGAACGTTTCGAGAGTAATGCCATAATAACGGACAAGAAGAACGGTTTTCAAACCGGATGATCCTGTGTAACAAATCTACTTAGTTTTTATGATAAAGCCACAGAGATAATACATGAAAGCGGTGCATGGGTTGACTGTGTCTCTCTATTAGAATATTTGTGTTAGATTATTATTAAAAGTTATTGTGTTGGATTATTACAAAACGTTATTTTGGTTGATTAATATGGAGTATTATTTTTGAGTATTAATGTGGAGGGCTATTTTCGTGAATTATTAAGATAAGTTATTTGAGTGGATAATTTACAAATGGACTGCATTTGGAAGTGATGTGGTGGAGGCAGACTCCAAAGAGAGTTACAAATGTAGATATGATGGAACCCAATAGCCCGACAAACATGTGAATCAGCTGATTGACAGTTGAGATGCGGAACCAAAGAGCAGTAACTCTAACCCGCAATCACAACTAGGTAAGTACAAAATACATGACCACTTGGTTGTCAGGCAAGCAGCTCCACAGTATACATGACCACTTGGTTTTCAGACAAGCAGCTCTACAGTATATAAGACCTCTTGGTTACCACCCAAGCTAATTACAAAAGCATATGACCTTAATGATGCAGGAGCAGCAACTCCACATGACCACGTAGCTGTCAGTCCAGAGAGCTCTGCAGTTTTCTTGACTGTGATCACGTGGCTCCCTGACAATAAACTGGCTAAGTGATATCACGTGAAACTAGATATCACGTAATATCATGAACAGTGATTATGACTAATATCTTAATAAAAAGAGTAAATACTTCGAATGTAGATTAATGGTAATATACGTAAACACATACACGGGTAACCTCTGATGACCCAGAGGTCATAACAGTCGTGTCACGATTGACACGACTGTTATGACCTCTGCGATCACCGAAAGTTGATGTGTTATGACCGAAAGCGATCACGAGTGATCGCTTTCATTCTTACCATGACAGGAGTGTTGTTTTAAGATTTCTCTGTTAAGTACCATGAGGGCAGTTTTCACTCCTTTAAGGTTATCACTTCCTTCAGATAAATGTTCTTGGTGTCACTGGAAATCAAAGCGTATACATGGTCTCTCGGGGTCACTTGAAGTGAAGGTCTATATAATATTTAGTGAGTCTTGACTAATTAGGAAGAGTCACGGCCTCAGAGTGGGGTCTGCCGCCGGTGGCCGGACGGTCATCAGCTCGAGCCCACTTCTCGAGAACATCTTCCTTTTTCTTATTTCAACCTATAAATATTAATTCCAAACACAGGAAATCAATAAATAAGTAGACACAAGGAGTTGCAACATGGTTCCATATTATAAATATTTTCTCATAATATTTTTTATTTAAAAAATATTATTTCTTATTCAATAACAAAGAAACGGGTTGCAATAACACATACTGATGTTGAGAAAAATTATTACGAAAGATACGTCGACCAAGCCAGAACTCTGCTGAATTTAATGGAAGGTTCTGGAGGCCCCAAACCGGAGCCCAACCAGGGTTTTACAGTCAACCCGACCACACTCAGGCCGTCGGTATTGACGTTCACACTCTTACAATAGACTCAGATCACAATGTAATCACAATGACATGATATATCAATGAATATCATTTTGAGACAATGGAGTGACTTAAACTCCACAAGTCACTACATTACCCTAAAATTATTTTCATTGATATATGATGCCATTGTAATTTTACTACAGTGAGGGTGATGGTGGTGAATTTTAAGGGAGGGTTATTGTAATAAATAATTTTGAAAGCTAAAGTGGTGAATTATTATTAATAGTGTTAGTGGTAATTATTTAGAAGATTATTTCAGAAGAATATTACGAAGGGTTATTGTCGTGGATTATATCCTAGAGTTATTGTGCTAGATTATTATTGAGGTCTATTTTGGGTGATTATTCTGGAAAGTTATTGCTATTAGTTATTATAACAGCTTACTGTGGTGGATTATGAAGGAGAGTTAATGTTGTAAATTAATGAGGAGGGTTATTGTAGAGGCTTATTAGGGGAATTTAGAGGCTTAGAGGAATTATTATGGAGAGTTACTGTGGTGGATTATTGTTGATGGTTATTTTGGTGAATTAATATGCAGGGTTATTGTGAAATATCATGAAGGAGGTTATTGTAAGAAGTTACTATGGTGAGTTATTGTGGATGGTTATTATTGTGAGCTATTGTGGATGATTAATAAGAGGATTATTATATAGAATAATTATGGATTTTATTGAGGTGAATAATTATGAGATAAATTTTTGGTGGATTATTATAGAAGGGTAATCTTAAGGCTTATTATGAACAGTAACTGTTGAAGATTACTATGAGTTGTAGTGTGGTGAATTCTAATGAAAGGTTATTGTGATGGATTATTATGGAGGATTATTCTCTTATATTATTGTGGAGGGGTTTTGGAGCCTTATTATGAAGGATTAATTTGGTGGATTTTTATTGAGGGTTATAGTGCTTGATTATTATTAAGGGTTATAGTTGAGGATTATTATGGACGTTTATTATTGTGGATTATATCCAGAGAGTTATTTTTTTCATTATTCTGGAGGGCTATTTTGGTTGAATATTGCGGAGGGTTATTGTTGTGGATTATTAGTTACGTTTATTGTAGTAGATAATTAATGATGGTTATTATGGATAATTATTATGGACATTTCTTGTGTTGGATTTTTAGTTAGATTTATTGTGTTAGATTATTATTTAGAGTTATTGTGTTGGATTATTGCAAAACGTTATTTTAGTAGATTAATATAGAGTATTATTTTTGAGGATTATATTAATGGGCTATTTTCGTGGATTATTAAGATAAGTTACTTGCGTGGATAATTTACAAATAGAATGCATTTGGAAGTGATGATTGACAGTTGAGAGGCGGGACCATAGAGCAGATGCTCAACCCCCACCCCCCCCCCCGAATCACAACTACGTAAGTACAATATACAAGACCGCTTGGTTGTCAGACAAGCAGCTCGACAGTATACATGACCACACGTGGTCGTTAGGGTTATTATGGAGCTTTATGGTTGAGGGTTAATATGTAGGGTCATTGTGATGGATTATTATGAAGGTGTATTGTGCTTGATTATTATTGTGGGTTATTTTGGTGGTTTATTAAGGAGGAATATTGTGGAGGGTGATTGTTATGTGGTATTAGAGTTATTGTTGATTATTATTATTATAAAAGTAATTGTTGAGTAGTAGTATTATTATATAAGGATATTGTTGTGGATTACTATTAAGGTTTAATATGAAGGATTATTTTGATGATTATTCTGTTGGAAAATTTTGGAGGCTTATTGTTATGGATTATTATGGAACGTTATTGTTGAGAATTATTATGAAGGGTTATTGTTGAAGCTTATTATTAAAGGTTACTGTTGAGGATTATTATTATGGGTTATTTTGGTGCATTAAGTTGTAGGTTTACTGTGCTGGATAATTATGGAGGGCTGACAGTGATTGTTCAAGAACTAAACCCTTTGGTTCGCCACTAATAACTCTCCTCAGATAATTTGTCTCTGATTAATGCTCTCATCTGTCTGTCAGTTAGAAAACTTTTCATTCATGACTGAAGTCTCCCTGTCACCCCGCCGGCATGTTCCAAGTTCCAGAAATGCCTCTTATGTGGGATTCTGTCGAAAGCAATTTTTTTATCTCCAGAGAGACACAGTCAACCAAGGCACCGCCTTCCTGTATTATCTCTGTGGTTCTAAAGTAAGTAAAAAAAGTAAGTAGATTTGTTACACCGGATCATTCGGTTCGAAAACTATTCTTTCTGTCCGTTATTATGTTATTACTCTCGAGGTGTTCAACCCATTTAAATTTAACTATTTTTTCTAGTGTTTTTACTATCTCGCTTGTTAATGATACTGGTCTATAACTTGGAGAATCCTCTCGATTACCATTTTTATAGATTGATACTATGTTTATCTTTTTTAATATATCTGCGAAGATTTATTTTTAGAGTTAATGGTTATGGTACGGCAGGATTTTCCGGATAAGAAATTTGTGCTTTAAAACATTTTACACACAAATTTCTTAATTTCCGAGGAGGAGGAGTTGTAATGATCTGGTGCTCAGATCACGGTTCTCCCCTCTCCCCCTCCTTCCTTCTCCTTTTCTCCCCTCACCTTGCCCGTCATTCGTTTTCCCCTCTTCACCCCCCCTTCACCAATTTGTCAAGGGCCAAGAGGTTGACCTGAGGGTGGTGTTGCTAGCTGGCCCTTGTGGTACCTTTGCTTCCCCACTCAATCCTCCCCACTCAGATTTCCCTCTCCATCCATCTCTCAATTCCCTCTCTTCCCCTCTCACCGATTCCTCCCTCCATACCAGGTGAGTCAAATGTCCCTACCCTTTATTTAGGAGGAGACGGGGTTGAACATAATTTATCAGTTTTGTAAACATTGCTCAGAGGTACACTAGGCTCGGGAAGTCCAATATAAAGGCACCTTGTTCCCTTCAAATAGCTGGTGAGAGGTAACTCAATCTTCAAGAATTTCATGTATCCCTTAATCGCTGATCATAGAAGGTGATTGGCGGTAGATAAGTGCCAAGTCCTTATTGGCCCTAGAGAGCCAGACCTCAGGCCTAGTTTTAAATGGTTGGCCATAGCTAAATAATGGGTGAAGACCTGGGGGCTGTACTAGATTGTGGGAGAAGCAATCCTTGCCTCCGGTAAGTTGGTGAAACAAAATTTCAGTAGTGTGTTCTGGGAGTGTATGGGGAATAGGGACTCGGGCCCGCATCAAAGGGGCTGAGGACAGCCATCGACATCTTGGCATCAGTGCGGTTTAAGGTATTGTGCACTTGAGTATTCATGTCATCGGTTGATATCCACTTTGCCTCATAGGATAATAGAGTAGAGTATATGTTCATTTGATTTCAATATATGCGTTAAATTTATTTAATTTTAATAAAGTATTAAAGTTTTTGATTGTTTAGTAATCTCGGTCCCTTATGTACTTATAGTTTTGCAGTTTTTCAATTGAGGTATATGTATGTGTGGTACTTGGTAACCCCCATGTTCTCTTCCATTTAATAGATATTAAAGTTGCCCTTGGATTTAAATAAGCAAAGTAAATTAAACAAACTAATTCCCAAGATTTATTACTAAAGTACCTATTACCCGGGAGTTCTTTGATTACTGATTCCTTGCCTTTCTGGGGGATTGGTGGAAGACACATTTAAGTATGGTTAATTGGGAAGGTGGTGGCAGTGACTAATGAGTTATTAATTATTATTTATTAGTTATAAATTAATAACCCCTATTCTTGTTGTGCCCTCCTCATTTAATATTCAGCTTATATTCGTGGCAGTTCAGTGAGGGGGTCATACCATACCATACCATACCATACCATACCATACCATACCATACCAGCTAATTTAAGAATTTTCTAAGTTCCTCACAGTGTTCTCTCTCTTGAAATTGAGTTAAATAGCTGTTTCAATGTCCCAATTCTATTATCGAATACATCGCAAAGCATATTTAATTTACAACAGTACACGATCACTCGTTCCCAAGGGAGGCTGGTACCGGATGTCAAATATCACTTCTTCTTTCCTAATGAATATTAAATTCAGTATATACGGAACATCCCCTTCCCTCATTCTTGTGGCCTGCTTGACGTGTTGATGCATGAATGTCTCCAGAATGAGGCATACAAATCTGATTGTCGAAATGTTAGGAAATCAATTAATAAGTAGACGCAAGGAGCTGCAACATGGTTCAATATTAAAATATTTTTCTCATAATATTTAATTTGGAAAAAGTAATATTTCCTTTTCAATAACAAAGAAACGGGTTGCAATAACACATACTGATGATGAGAAAGATAATTACGAAACATAATGACGACCAAGCCAGAACTCTACTGAATTTAATGGAAGGTTCTGGAGGCCCCAAACTGGATCCCAACCAGGGTTTTACAGCCAACCCGACCACACTCAGGCCTTCGGTAATGACGTTCACACTCTTACAATAGACTCAGATCATAATAAAATCACAATGACGAGATATATCAATGAATATAATTTTGAGACAATGGAGTGACTTGAACTCCACAAGTCACTACATTACCTCAAAATTATTTCCATTAATATATGATGCCATTGTTATTTTACTACAATGATGGTTTTTGTGGTGAATTTTAAGGGAGGGTTATTGTAGTAAATAATTTTGGAAGTTAAAGTGGTGAATAATTATTAATAGTTTTAGTGGTAATTACTTAGAAGATAATTTCAGAAGATTATTTTGAAGGGTTATTGTGGTGGATTAATTCCTAGAAGTATTGTAGTAGATTATTATGAAGGTTTATTATGGTGGATTATTATGGAAAGTAATTGTTAATGGTTATTATAACAGGTTTATGTGGTGGATTATTACGGAGAGTTATCGTTGTAGTTTATTGAGGAGTGTTATTGTGGTTTAATATAATTGAGTAGTGTTATTGTGGTTTAATATAATTGAGGTTTATTGTAGTGGCTAATTAGGAAGGGTTAATGTGGGGATTTATTATCGAGAGTTATTGTGGTGGATTATTGTTGATAGTTATTTTCGTGAATAAATATGGAGGATTATTGAGGAATATCATGAAGGAGATTCTTGTAAGAAATAATTATTGTGAGTTATTGTGGATGGATATTATGGTGAGTTATTGTTGGTGATTATTAAGAAGATTATTATATTTCATAATTATGGATTTTATTGGTGTGAATTACTATGAGGAAAAAATTTAGTGGATTATTATAAAGGGTTATTCTTGAGGCTTATTATGAACGGTAACTGTTGATGATTACTATGGAGAGGTAATATGGTGGATTTCTATGAAAGGTTATTGTGATGGATTATTATGGAGGATTATTCTCCTGTATTATTATGGAGTTATTTTAAGGGTTATTATTATTAAGGATTACTTTGGTGGGATATTATTGAGGGTTATAGTGTTGGGTTATGAAAAAGGGTTATTGTTGAGGGTTATGAAAGAGCGTTATTATTGTCGCTAATATCTGGAAAATTATTTTTGTGATTATCGTGGAGGGCTTATTTGGTTGACTATTACGGAGGATTATTGTTGACCAGTATTAGGCACGTTGATTGTAGTAGATAATTATTGATGGTTATTATGAATAATTAATACGGACATTTATTGTGTTGGATTAATATATAAAGTTATTGAGTTGGATTATTTGTTATAGTTATTTTTTTGGATTATTTTTTAAAGCTATTGTGTTGGATTATTATTTAGAATTATTGTGTTAGATTAATATTTAGAGTTATTGTTTTGGATTATTATTTTGAGTTATTGTGTTGGATTATTATTTATAATTATTGTATTGGACTATTTTTTAGAGGTCTTGAGGTGGATTATTATTTAGAGGTATTGTGTTAGATTATTATTAAAAGTTATTGTGTTGGATTATTATAAAACGTTATTTTGGTTGATAATTATGGAGTATTATTTTTTTTATTATTATTGTGGAGGGCTATTTTCGTGGATGTTTAAGATAAGATATTTGCGTGGATAATTTACAATAGGAATGCATTTGGAAGTGATGTGGAGGAGGCAGACTCCAAACAGAGTTACAAATGTAGATATGATGGAACCCAATAGGCCCACTAAAATGTGAATCAGCTGATTGACAGTTGAGATGCGGGACCAAAGAGAAAAAGCTCAACCCCTGCTATCACAACTTGGCAAGTACAATATACAGGATCACTTGGTTGTCAGACAAGCAGCTCCACAGTATACATGACCGCTTGGTTGTCAGACAAGCTACTCCACAGTATTCATGACCACTTGGTTGTCAGACAAGCATCTCCACAGTATACATGACCATTTGGTTGTCAGACAAACAGCTCCACAATATACATGACCACTTGCTTGTCAGACAAGCAGCTCCACAGTATACGTGACCATTTGGTTGTCAGACAAGCAGCTCCACAGTATATATGACCATTTAGTTGTCAGAGAAGCAGCTCAACAGTATACATGACCTTTTGGTGGTCAGACAAGCTAATTAAAAAAAACTTATGACCTTAAGGATGAGACAACCAACTGCACATCACCACGTGGCTGTCAGTCCAGAGAAATCTACAGTATACATGACTGTGTGATCACGTGGATGCCTGACAATAAACTTCCTGTGTGATATCACGTGAAACAAGATATCACGTAATATCATTAACGGTGCTTATGACTGATTTCTTAATAAAAAGAGTAAATCCTTCGCATGTTGATTAATGGTAATATAAGTAAACACACACACACGGGTGACCTCCGATGACCCAGAGGTCATAACAGTCGTGTCACGAGTGATCGCCTTCATTCTTACCATAACAGAAGTGTTGTATTTAGATTTCTCTGATAAGTATTGAAGACAGTTTTCACTCCTGTAAGGTTATCACTTCCTTAAGATGAATGTTCTTGGTGTCACGTGAAATTAAAGCGTTTACATGATTTCTCGGGGTCACTTGAGGTGAAGGACTATATAATACTTGGTGAGTCTTGACTAATTAGGAAGAGTCACGGCCTCAGAGTGGGGTTTCCCGCCGGTGGCCAGACGGTCGACAGCTCGAGCCCAGTCAATTGCCATTCTTCCTTTTTTTTTTTTTTTCATCCTATGTCTGGAAAAGCTTTATAATGGACTACTATTGAGTATTTTTATGTTGGATTATTATGGAATTTTATTGTGGTGAATTATTATTAGAATTTTATTATTATTGAAGGTGATATTGGTAAATTATTGAAGTTATTGTGGGAAATAAACATGGAGGGTCATTGTTCAGGGTTATTATGGAGACTTATTCTTAAGGGTTATTATGTAGCGTTATTGTGATGAATTATTATGAAGGTGTATTGTGCTTGATTATTATTGAGAGTTATTTTGGAGGTTTATTAAGGAGGATTATTGTGGGTTATTATTATGGAGGGTGATGGCTGTGTGTTATTAGAGAGTTATTGTTGATTAATATTATAGAGATAATTGTTGAGTATTAGTATTAATAAATATTGTTATTGTTGTGGATTACTATTAAGGATTATTGCTTAGGATTATTTTGGTGATTATTGTGTTAGAAAATTATGGAGGATTATTGTGTTTGGCTTATTATGGAGGATTATTTTTATGGATTATTATGGAGGATTGTTGTTGAGGATGATTATAAAGGGTTATTGTTGATGTTTATTATTAAAGGTTAATGTTGAAATTTATTATTAAAGGTTAATGTTGAAGTTAATTATTAAAGGTTAATGTTGAAGTTTATTATTGAAGGTTAATGTTGAATTTTATTATTGAAGGTTAATGTTGAAGTTTATTATTGAAGGTTAATGTTGAAGTTTATTATTGAAGGTTAATGTTGAAGTTTATTATTGAAGGTTAATGTTGGAGATTATTATTAAAGGTTAATGATGAAGTTTATTATTGAAGGTTAATGTAGAGGAATATTATGAGGCTTATATATTTTGATTAAGATGCAGGTTTACTGTGCTGGATTATTATTTAGTTAAGACGATTCTTGTTCAAAAATTAAACCCTGTGGTTCTCCACTAGTAACTCTCCTCCGGTCAGATACATTGTCTCTGATTAATGCCCTCATCAGTCTGTCAGTTAGAACATTTTTCATCCATGACAGAAGTCTCCCTTTCACCCCACCGGAATGTTCCAGTTTCCAGAACCGCCTTTTATGTGGGACTCCGTCAAAAGCCATTTTTTTTAAGGTCCAGAGAGAGACACAGTCAACCCATGCACCGCTTTCATGTATTATCTCTGTGGCTTTATCATAAAAACTAAGTAGATTTGTTACACAGGATCATCCGGTTCGAAAACCGTTCTTCTTGTCCGTTATTATGGCATTACTCTCGAAATGTTCAATCCATATAGCTTTAACTATTTTTTCTAATGTTTTGACTAACTCGCTTGTTAATGATACGGGTCTATAATTTAGAGAATCCTCTCGACTATCATTTTTATAGATTTGTACTATGTTTACCTTTTTCCATATATCTGCTAAGATTCCTGTGCACAAGGATATCTGAAATATTATTGAGAGTGGAATGCTCAGTTCAGTTCCACATTCTCGCAGCAAGCACACTGCTTTATTTCTTCCTACCCTCTTGAGTAATTTTTTCACTTTGTCTTGAGATACCTGAATTGCATGCTGTGGAACTGGTATTTGGTCCGGCTCTCTGAAATACTCATTTTGTACAGACGCACTTTGGAACTGTTCATTTAGCATTTCACACGTTTACTTTTCCATTCTCAATTGTCCTGTTCCCCTGTTCTCAATCTATGGATTTTATCCTTTACGCACAGCTTGCTTTTAATTAATTTAAAAAATGCCAAGATCTGTTTTATATATGTCCGCTATACCTTTCTTAAAGTTCTTTTCTCCCTCCTCACCGCTGTGTAATTGTTTCTTCCTTGCTTGTGTTGCTAGTATGTTTGCAGGTATTGAACCTGTTTCGATATTGAACCAATTTTCTTACCTTGTTTTCTCTGACCCTATCACAATTTATGTTGAACCAATCCTGTTTTCTGGTCCTGCATCTCTGTTTTGGTATGAATTGGTGTGTTCCTTCGTCGTATATTTCGCAAAACTTAGAATACATTTCACTTTCTTCCGTGCCTAGCAATAAGTCTGTCCATTTAAACTCATTAAAGGATTTTCTAAGTTCCCCACAGTGTTCTCTCTTGAAATCAAATTTAATAACTGTTTGAATGTCCCAATTCTATTAGAGAAAATATCGCAAAGCATATTTAATTCATGACAAGACAAGATCACTCTTTCCCACGGGAGGGTGGTACTGGATTTCAAATATCTCTTCTCCTTCTTTCCTAATGAATATTAAATTCAGAATGTACGGAACATCCTCTTCCCTCATTCTTGTTGCATGCTTGGCGTGTTAATACATGAATGTCTCCAGAATGAGGCTTACAAATCTGATTGTTGAAATGTTCTCCATTCTTGCTGCGTACGCCTCCCAGTTTATTGCTTTAAACTGAAGTCCCCGAGGACCAACAATCGTCATTTATCTATATCTGTTTTTACTATAATCTCTCTCATGACCATCATGAGGTCCATCTCGTTTGTCGTACAGTTCCTCCTTTGTCCGTGTGTTGCTTGCTGGTGGCCTGGGATGACCCAGAGGTCGTAACAATCGTGTCACGAGTAATTGCTTTCATTCTTACTATAACAGGAGTGTTGTATTAAGATTTCTCTGTTAAGTACCATTAGGACAGTTTTCACTTCAGTAAGGTTATCACTTCCTTCAGATGAATGTTCTTTGTGTTAATGAAAACTAAAGCGTATACATTGTCTCTCGGGGTAACTTGAGGGGAAGGTCTATATAATACTTGGTGAGTCTTGAATAATTAGGAAGAGACACGGCCTCAGAGTGGGGTCTGCCGCCGGTGGCCTGACGGTCATCAGCACGAGCCCTTCTCCTGAAATATTCTTCCTTTTTCTTTTTTCAGCCTATTAATATACATTCCAAACACAGGAAATCAATTAATAAGTAAACACAAAGAGCTGCAACATGGTTCCATATTAAAAAAAATTCTCTAATATTTCATATAGAAAAAGTATTATTTCTTATTCAATAACAAAAAACGGGTTGCAATAACACATACTGATGTTGAGAAAGATTATTACGAAAGATAAGTCGACCAAGGCAGAACTCTGCTGAATTTAATGGAAGGTTCTGGAATCCCCAAACTGGAGCCCAACCAGGGTTTTACAGCCAACCCGACCACACTCAGGCCTTCGGTAATAACGTTCACACTCTTACAATAGACTCAGATCACAATGAAATCACATTAATGTGATATATCAATGAATATCATTTTGAGACAATGGAGTGACTTGAACTCCACAAGTCACTACAGTACTCCAAAATTATTTTCTTTGATATATAAACATATTGTGATTTTATTGCGATGAGGTTTATTGTGAGGAATTTTAAGGGAAGGTTATTGTAGTAAATAATTTTGAAAGTTAAAGTAGTGAATTATTATTAATAGTGTTAGTGGTAATTATTTAGAAGATTATTTCAGAAGATTATTTTGAAGGGTTATTGTGGTGGATTAACTCCTAGAGTTATTGTGGTAGGTTATTGAGGAGGGTTATTGTGGTTTAATATAATTAAGAATTATTGTAGTGGCTTATTAGGAGGGGTTAATGTGAGGAATTATAATGAAGAGTTATTGTGGTGGATTATTGTTGATGGTTATTTTGGTGAATTAATATGGAGGGTTATTGCAGCATATCATGAAGGAGGTTATTGTAAGAAATTATTATGGTAAGTTATTGTGGGTGATTATTAAGAGGATTATTATATTGCATAATTATTGATTTTATTGGGGTGAATTATAATGAGGAAAAATTTTGGTGGATTATTATAGAGGGTTAATCTTGAAGCTTATTATGAAAGGTTACTGTTGAAGATAACTATGGAAACGTATTGAGGTGGATTCCTATGAAAGGTTATTGTGATGGATTTTTATTAAAGATTAATTCTGGCGGGAAACGCCAGGCGGGTGGTACCGGCTCCGACACTGCTGCTGAAAATTCGTGGTATTTCGTCTCCACTCAACGTTGCATGGCCTAACTGCTGCCTAGCACGAGTTAAGTGCATGGAGACTTAATATGCCATAACTCACAGTGAACCTCAACAGTAATCAACCAAAATTAACCATTTTTCGCCAGCCTTTCTACGACCCTGCAGCCAAGTGTTCCCTATACGCTAGGCATCCCTACTACAATTCACCAAGTATCTACCTTTAGAAACGCTACCAAGAATCTATTCGTCGAAAACATGCCCAAACATAACACCAAGCAAGGTAGGGGTGCCTCTCGCTCTGGTTCCATTACTCCTAGAGTTCTGAATGAAACACTGGCAACGTTGCAATCCCCGCCGATGTTGGTAAACACAGCATCCGCTCCCCCTCCTCACTCCCCCCCTTCAACTCACTCACTCGAATCTCTAGCTGTAGAATTCACTCAATCTATGGCTCCCTGTCCAAACTTCAAACCTCTCCGAAGTAATCCATGGCTCCAGAAACTGCACAACCTTGTGAAAATGCAATCAGAAGCTATTTCGGCCCTCCAAGACACAGTCACCCGACAACAACATACCATAGACCGCCTCCTTGAATCGTCGACGAACAACAACCAAGAAATTCACAACATACAAACTGTTGCAAATGGTGCAATGGAACAAATACGTAAGATTCAGGCCGAAGAAACCCACTCAGCTCAAAGTGACCTCCTTCAAAAGCTGGAAAAACAGATCAATCTCCTTCAGACTCACCAGGCGGCTTCTGAAGATGACCAAGAGCAACAACAACTTCATGACTCCCTGATAATTAGCTCTACTGATCTACCTGATGAACAACAAGGTGAGGATTGCTGTAACATAGCCAACACCCTAATTAATTCAAAGATCAGTGTCAATGTTCAAATCAAATCGGCTATTAGGTTAGATAAAAACAATCCCCGTACCATTAGGAGAATGCTCATCAAACTTGCAAATCCCTCTGTGAAGTCTGACCTCATACAATCAGCTGCTAAGCAAAAAACCAACCTCTATATAAATGAGTGTCTTACAAAGCAGCGTGGATCCCTCCTCTACAGGCTGCGCCAAATTCGCAAACAAAACCTTGGTCTTATCAAGCAGTGCTACACAAGGAATGGTACGATTTTTGCGAAGAAGGAAATTACAGGAAAAAGATATGAAATAAAATGTGACCAACAACTCCTGGCCTTCTTAAGTGATTGTGGTATATCTGAAAACCTGAACCCAACCAATGCCAGTACTTAAAATAACTCTTTCAGTGCCTGAGCCTAACCTAACTTAATCTAACTTTGTCTAAGGTGCTGTCTCTGCCTTACCTTTTACCTAATGTTCTCTCATTCATATAATTTCCTAAATAATCCATCAAGTCTCCATGCACTTATGCAAGCATCTACCTCAGTTTCATTGTAAAATTTTACTCTTAAATCTAATCTTACCCTATTCCAATTATATTTTAAATTTATTTGTATTGATCAATATCATTTATTGAAATCAATTATTGATCTCATTTTTGTTCTTTTAATTAAATTCATACTAATTATAAGTTAAAACTAAGCTTAATAAAAAATTGTATCTTTAAGATTATTTTACTTTACAATTATCATTTGTCAAATTGTTTTATACATTCATCTTGTCAGTCTCTACTGATTTTTTGTTCTCTCCACCAAACTTGTGTATCCTCCATGGCTATCTAGTGACCTTAATTCTACCTCTAATTGTTTCAATTCTTTTGTTTACTTGCATTTATTGTTGTGTTTTGCCATAATTATTCTCTAATTTAGCAGACTCAATACTTTGTAAGCTCTTATTGTATTGATATATTATTATATTGTTGTGTTTTGCTATAATTACTTTCTATTTTACAGCAGATTTGCTTTCATCTGTTCCTGTAACTGCTCATCTTATTGTATCGTGACATTCTTATCTATATTGATATATATTATCTATCTATTGTTACTTACAGTGTACCTGAGAGCACTTGTAAGCAATCTACCTCATTTTTCATTTTTGATCAATTTGTTTTTGTATTGCTTAGTCTTGTTTATATTTTTGTTTTGTATATCTATATCTTGTGTTTTGTATAGTCCATGTTTATATGTTTTTTCTTTAATCTCATTTATTACCTAGGTTGCCTAGCCTAGCCATACTCCCTTACTCCATTGTATCCCTGTAAGCCCCTTTTGTGGTTGTTTTGCACAGCATTGTGTACATTTTTTTTCCCCTATTTTATAGCTTATTTCTACCTTGTAATCTGCCTTTCTTTCCTTGTTTTTCCTGCATTCAGCTTTTTTTAATGCAGTCAAGTATAGACCCAGAACTTAATCTCATATCCACTATCTATGACAATAATCACTTTAATGATCTAAATTGCAGATATTTTGCAGCACATGATGTAAACAATGTAGTAACTCATAATCACAATATCTCTGTAATCAATTTGAATGTTAGATCCCTAGGTAAACACCTCGATGATGTTAGTGCCTTGATTGAAGCTATTGACAACAAATTCTCTTTTATTATACTTACTGAAACATGGTTGAAAGAGGATACCACTCAACTCTTTAACATGCCTAACTACTCAGCAATTCACAACTGTCGTCAACTTCAGAGAGGTGGTGGCACTGCTCTTTACTACCACCAAGAACTAACATGCTTAAAAGAAATTAGAACTAGAGACTGCTATGGGGAGTATATCTTCGCCAGCTTCAGAGTCAAGGGTGCCGAGTCTGTCCTGTCTGTGGGTGCAGTTTATAGAATTCCTAACACTGATGTGTCCGAATTCAACTCAAACCTTAGAAATCTAATACTTGATAACAGACTGAACAAAAACCACCTAATTATTGCAGGGGACTTTAATATTGACCTCTGCGAGCCAGAACACCCTACTGCTGTTAGCTTCCTCAACTGTATGAACTCCTGCTTCCTCATACCCTTAATCACTAGACCTACTAGAATCACTGATAGCACTGCCACGACTCTAGATCACATCTGGACAAACATAACCTCTCCGCTTACTTCAGGTATAATCACCGATAGCACTACAGACCATTACCCCACATTTCTCTTAACTAACATTAGCAAACCACCTCTTGAGTCAAGAGAGATACGTTTTAGACTACACAATGAAACTGCTATAGACAATTTTATAACTGCTACTGATAATGTCAACTGGGAGTCCGAGTTAGGTAACATAGAGGACATCAACCTAGCAGTTCAATCTTTCCTTCAAAAAACTCTTAGCCTTTATAATACCCACTGTCCTATGCTTACAAAACAAGTCACAACCAAAAGGCTTAACAATCCCTGGCTTACAAAGGGAATACTTAAATGTATTAATAAAAAACATGACCTTGAGAAGAAGTATAGGTTAGGATTTGTCTCCAAAGAATTACTCATTATTGCTATCTAAGATAATTAGACGAGCCAAAACTAAATACTACGAAGATAAATTTACCCAAATAAAGAGCAACATTAAACAAACTTGGAGAACAATTTCACAAATATTGGGATCAAAGAAGTCTATAATTAACAAACCAACACTCCTGTCTAATAACGATGGTCAGCTTTCAGCCTCGGATTCTGCTATTGAGTTCAATAGGTTCTTCTCTTCCATTGGTTCATCCCTTGCTAATGATATTCCATCTTCCAGTACTGACATTAAGGACTATCTTACAGGTAACTATCCACAGTCTCTGTACCTAAAGCCTATTAATTCCACTGACGTCAATGAGATAATCCTTTCCCTTAAAACCAAGTCTGGTGCCCTTGAGGAGATACCAACTTTAATCTACAAAAAAGCCTCCAGATCTTTAGCCCCTGCTATTGCTTTGCTCTTCAACAAGTCATTTGAACTCCAAACCTTTCCAGATATTCTAAAAAAAAAGCGAGAGTAACGCCTGTCCACAAATGTGGTGATCTCACAGATGTTAACAACTACAGACCTATATCAATCCTGCGAAACTTGTCAAAAATTTTTGAAAAACTAATCTATAAGCAGCTTTACTCATATCTAGCCAAACTCAATATACTTAGCCCTTGCCAATATGGCTTCAGGCCCAAAAAAAGCACTAACGATGCACTTATTAGTATGCTTAACTCGATTCATACAGCTCTTGATCAAAATGAGTTCCCTGTTGGGTTATTTGTGGACCTGCGTAAAGCTTTCGATACTGTCAACCACCAAAACCTTCTTCTTAAATTACATCATTATGGTGTCAGAGGACACTCCCTACAATACCTCAAATCCTACCTTACTGACAGGCTCCAATGTGTTTCTGTGAATAATACAATTTCTCCCACACTTCCCATCAACATTGGTGTTCCCCAGGGCAGCATACTTGGCCCTCTCCTCTTTCTCATCTACATTAAGGACCTTCCAAATGCCTCCCAACACCTCAGACCAATTCTATTTGCTGATGACACAACCTTCATTTACTCCAGTCCTGATCCCCTTGCTCTAAATGCCACAGTAAATACTGAGCTTAATAAAGTCCATCTGTGGCTAACTGCCAACAAACTTACCCTTAACATTGACAAAACTTTCTATATTCTGTTTGGCAATAAATCCTCTAATCAAATAAATCTCAAAATAAACAATACCCAAATTTGTAACAAATTAGATGGCAAATTCCTTGGCATTCTCATTGACCACAAGCTGAATTTCCAGGGACACATTCTAAACATATCAAAAAAAGTTTCAAAAACTGTGGGCATTCTTTCTAAGATCAGATATTATGTACCACGCCCTGCCCTGGTGACTCTCTATTACTCCCTTATCTATCCATATCTCAACTATGGTATTTGTGCTTGGGGCTCTACTACCCAAAATCACTTACGTCCTCTAATTACTCAACACAAAGCTGCTATTAGGACAATATCCAATTCTGGCCCCAGACATCACTCGGTACCCCTACTCAAATCTCTGAATATGTTAGACATTAAGTCACTGCACGTTCTCTCATGTGTATTATACATATATAAAACGCTAAACTATAATGCCAATCCTGATCTCAAAAGCTTCATAGAAGGTTGTAACAGAACCCATGAGCACCACACCAGAAATAAATACAGTTTTGATATTCCTAGAGTACGACTAAATCAAACCAGAAATGCTCTACAAATCAAGGGGCCCAGAATGTGGAATGACCTTCCCAACCATGTTAAAGACTGTACCTCTCTCAACCAGTTTAAGTTAAAAACGAAGCTATACCTAATAAATTCCATGTAACCCACCTTACCCCCCTGTTGTCAACCCATGTATATTTTTTGTTTTTTTGTTTTTCAAATCAACGCTGTTTGAATGTAAGTTTGTGTAATAATTTGTAATTGTATTTGTGCTGCTTTTTCAACAATGTTCCCCCCTCTTTTACCTCTATTTTTTATATGTACTCATCACATCTTTTCTTTTTACCCATTAGTTTTAAGCTGTAGTCATTAATGTTTTTCCTGCCCGAAACGCTTTGCGTAATAGTGGCTTTAGGCATTGTATGTACTAGCTCTATCTATAAAGCCAACAAACTTTGTAAATCTCTTTATGTATGTACCTTACCTAAATAAAGATTATTATTATTATTATTATTATTATTATTATTATTCTCTTGTATTGTAATGGAGTTTTTTTGGAGGCTTATTATGAAGGATTTCTTTGGTGGGTTATTATTGAGGGTTACCTTACCTTGAGGTTACCTTGAGGTGCTTCTGGGGCTTAGCGTTCCCGCGGCCCGGTCGTCGACCAGGCCTGCTGGTTGCCGGACTGATCAACCAGGCCGTTGGACGCGGCTGCTCGCAGCCTGACGTATAAGTCACAGCCTGGTTGATCAGGTATCCTTTAGAGGTGCTTACCCAGTTCTCTCTTGAACACAGTGTGGGGTCGGCCAGTTATGCCTCTTATGTTTAGTAGAAGCGTGTTGAACAGTCTCGGGCCTCTGATGTTGATAAAGTTCTCTCTCAGAGTACCTGTTGCACCTCTGCTTTTCAACGGGGGTATTCTGCACATCCTGCCATGTCTTCTGGTCTCATGTGATGTTATTTCTGTGTGAAGGTTTGGGACCAGCCCCTCAAATATTTTCCACGTGTAAATTATTATGTACCTCTCCCGCCTGCGCTCAAGGGAGTACAGTTTTAGGTTCTTTAGTCGGTCCCAAAAGTTTAGATGTTTTACTGAGTGGATTCTAGCAGTAAAGAATCTCTGCACGCTCTCCAGGTCAGCAATTTCTCCAGCTTTGAAAGGGGCTGTCATTGTGCAGCAGTACTCCACTCTAGAGAGCACAAGAGTTTTGAAAAGTATCATCATCGGTATAGCAACTCTAGTATGAAAAGTTCTTGTTATCCAACCTGTCATTTTTCTTGCAGTTGTGACGGCTACTTTATTGTGTTCTTTAAAGGTAAGGTCTTCCGACATGCGTACACCCAGATCCTTTACATTGCCTTTTCGTTCTATGTTATGAATTGCCTGAGTTTTGTACGTGGTTTCGGTTTTTATATTTTCATTTTTTCCATAGCGCATGAGCTGGAACTTATCTTCGTTAAACACTATATTATTTTCTGTAGCCCATAGAAAGACCTGATCTACTTCTGACTGGAGGTTTGCCGTGTCCTCTATGTTGCCTACTCTCATGAAGATCCTAGTGTCATTTGCAAAGGATGATACAGTGCTATAGGTTGTGTTCTTGTCTATGTCCGATATGAGGATGAAAAAAAGTACTGTACACAGTAGCAAACACAGTACCATGGGGGACTGAGCTCTTCACGGTTGATGGGCTGGATTTTATTTTGTTGACTATTACACATTGGATTCTGTTGGTCAGGAAATTGTAGATCCATCTGCCTATTTTTCCGGTAATTCCTTTTGAACGCATTTTATGTGCAATAACACCATGGTTACATTAATCAAAAGCTTTTGCGAAATCTGTGTAAATTACAGCAGCGTTTTCTTTGTCCTCCATAGCATCTAATGCCATATCATAGTGGTCCAGCAACTGCGACAGGCAAGAGCGCCCTGTTCTGAAACCATGTTGTCCGGGGTTATGGAGGGTTATAGTGCTGGATTTTCAAAAAGGGTAGTTGTTGAGAATTATTATAGACGGTTATTATTGTGGCTTATATCTGGAGAGTTATTGTTGAGGATTATTATGGACGGTTATTATTGTTGCTTATATCTGGAGAGTTATTTGTGTGATTATTCTGGAGGTCTATTTTGGTGGACTATTGCGGAGGGTTATTATTGTGGATTATTAGGTACGTTTATTGTAATAGATAATTATTGATGGTTATTACGAATAATTATTATGGACATTTCTTGTGTTGGATTATTATTTAGAGTTATTGTGTTGGATTATTATTTAGAGTTATTGTTTTGGATAATTACAAAACATTATTTTGTTGGATTAATATGGAGTAGTATTTTGGTGGATTATTCTAGAGGACTATTTTCGTTGATAATTAGGATAAGTTACTTGCGTGGATTATTTACAAATGGATTGCATTTGGAAGTGACGTGTGGAGGCAGACTCCATACAGTTACAAGTGTAGATATGATGGAACCCAGTAGGCCCACAAACATGTGAATCACCTGACTGACAGTTGAGATGCGGGGCCAAAGAGTAGAAGGTCAACCCCCGCTATCACACCTTGGTAAATACAATATATATGATCACTTGGTTGTCAGACTAGCAGCTCCACAGTATACATGACCACTTGGTTGTCAGACAAGCAGCTCAACAGTGTACATGACCACTTGGTTGTCAGACAAGCAACTCCACAATATTCTTGACCACTTGGTTCTCACACAAGCAGCTCTAGAATATACATGACCACATTGTTGTCAGACAATCAGCTCCACAGTATACATGACCATTTGGTGGTCAGACAAGCTAATTACAGAAACTTATGACCTTAGAGATGCAATACAACCAACAGCACATGACCACGTGGCTGTCAGTCCAGAGAACTCTACAGTTGTTACGACCCTGGGTTCTCCAGTGGAAACCAGAGGTCAAAATTGAGCTATTAAACTTTCTAGTAGTACAGTTGAGTGCATCTCGAACGGCAATTGTTTGTATCTTCCCTGCCAGACGTAAGACTATTATTGTTTCTCAAAGAGCATTTAAAGACTGAGCTGGGGGTTGATTATTAAATAATAACATAGGCACCAACTTTGCTTACTAATACTTTCTAATCATTCATAGAGTAACAATACGTTGCATAGGGGAAGATCTTTAATGTGCTTAGCTGCACGATCAATTAGGCTCCTTCCGGCACCACGACATGAGGGAGGCCAGCTGGTCGCTAGGAGCTCTCTCTTCTCTGGCTGGCGTTCGTGCGGAGGAGACCTACTCTGTGGCTGCACCCCTACTCTTCTCCCTTCTCCTCTTACTTATTTCCCTTACCTGAAGTTCCTGTATCCTTAAGTTAAGTACGGGGCATTATTAAGTGTACCTACTCTGGTAGTAACGATTGGTGAGACCTGGGGGTAGTATTTGCCAGTGTTTTGGGTACCCCTAAGTGTTGTGTTTTGTATTAGGGTCCCACGTGGTTTCCCTACCCTAAGCTGCATCCAGCTTCAGTGCTTATCCAGTAGTACTTTACCCTAGCTTGTTATTAGTGTAAACCTTGTATCCTGCCTAAGTGGACCAAGGCTTTTAACGTAAGATAGTGTGGTAAAGTTATTATTATTATTGTTATTGGTGTGAGTGTATATGGGGGGTTGTTAAGGGGTTAATAAATAAGTACATGAATTACAGAGTATCCCTTCTTCCTATGTGGGAGCGCATTGATCAACCCTTAGACTAACATATATGGTCTAGTAGCAAGTTATTACTACTGTGGATAGTTTATTTTGGGGGCCGGGCCTTTTAGCTCTCCCATATTTGATACTCTGTCTTCTAACTACCCTTACCCCTTAATAGTACCAGTTTCCCCATAGAAGCATAGCCCACACACATATATTTATAACAAGTGGTTGGCCAGTCCGGGAGGAACATTATAAGTGTAAAAAATTAGATTCTTGAGTGCCAAAATTAAAATTTTTTGTTTTCCGCAGAACGGTTGTGTGCTAGCCTGGGGTCCAGCTCATCTAGCAAAGGACATTCTTGCACTGACTGGACACCCAGCTGGATCCCTTCACGATTAAGGTTAGTGTGGCCTTGTGTTAGGGGCCATGCAAATTTTTGTTTTTTTCCAATTTTTATTTTTTTAATTTTTTCTTTAGCTGGGAGCTAAAATTGTTAGTGATGTCATCTGAAATGCAGAGACTGGCAGGGGAGCCTTCAGCAGTAGAAATAAAGAGACTTACAAAGTCTAATTTAGTATTGTTAGGCAAAGAATTTGGCCTAGAATTAAATGACGCAGATAAAAAGTGGACTTTGGTGAATGAAATATTACAACATTGTATTGATGAACAACTATTGGCAAGTGATACACCTTTATGCCAGCCTAGCCAAGCAGAAAGTGCAGTTCATAAGGATAGAGAATTAGCTCTAGAGTTAGCAAGAATAAAATTAGAGGAGCAAAGACTCAAAACCAAGGAGGCTAGAATTAGAGCGAATGCCACTGGACCTCCACCTGCCGGGGATTCAAACCCCAGGCATTATGAAAAAAAGCATAATTTGCCTGAATTTTCCGAGTCAGACCCTGAAAGGTTTTTCAACCATTTTCAGAGATTGGCCATGTCCATGAACTGGCCAAAGGAAGAGTGGGTGAAAATCCTACAGGGAAGACTTAGGGGTAAAGCACAAGATATTTTTATAAACATGCCTGACGACGAGTGTTTTGAATATGATAAAGTCAGGGAATGTATTTTGCGGGCATATGAAATTACTCCTGAAGCTCACCGCCAAGTTTATCGCAACTTTAGGCCTACTCACAACCAACCGCTCACTGAATTTGTGAATGATCAAATTCGATTGTTTGATAGAAGGATTCGCTCGGCGAAAGCCGAAACATACGAGGCTCTCAGGAACTTAGTTTTAATGGAGCATTTTATAGATATTATGCCAGAGAACGTATCACAGTACATTAGAGGAAGGGTAGAGGTAAATTCTAAAATAGGGGATTTGGCCAAGTTGGCAGAAAACTACCAATTGGCGGGCAAAAGGCCCAATAAAAATAATTATACCCCACAGAGTAGCAAAACTTATACCCACAGCCAGTCCAGACCAGCTCATTCTAACCCTTTACCTAATGCACCTTCTGTTTCAGACATAACTAACCCTGTTAAAGTGTCTAGCCCCACGGCACCTAAGGGTGAACCGAAGGGTAATTCTGTTAGTAATGTCTCTTCTCCCCGACGTTTTTGTGGTCACTGTAATCGTTCAAACCACAATATTAGCCGTTGTTGGCAACTGTACCCGGAAAAAAGACCCAATGCTCTAGTTGTGACACAGGGCTTGAGGCCTTCGGAAGGGTTAGGGAGTAAGACCTCCAACCCACAGTGGTTGGACTTGCTTACCCCATTCTTATCGAAAGGGAGACTACTTTTGTCTGAGGTTTCTTCCTGGAAGGACGTGGTGATCTTCCGAGACACCGGTGCCATCCAGACTTTAATTTTAGAGAGTGTGTTGCAAGGTGCCAGCACTCTCGACACTGGAGAGATGGTACTGGTCGAGGGTGTCACTAGTGATACTCGAGCAGTACCCCTCCATAAGGTTACCCTGGAATCTGATTTCCACAAGGGTGTTTGTACAGTCGGAGTCACTTCATACCTACCTTTCCCTAATGTTGATGTAATAGTTGGTAATGATTTAGCAGGGGATAAGGTAGGGGACTCCAGACTGCCTATTATGTTGCCTACCCCTAAGGTTTGCCTGGATCCACCCGCCGCAGAGGATAATGTTGTGTACCCTGCGTGCGCGGTGACCAGGTCTATGGGACTTAAATGTAAGGGCAGCCCTGTGCTTGCCAAGGTGGTAAATCCCGAGGTCACGAGGAGCTTTCCGAGTGGTGAAAACCAAGTGGACCTCGCGGACACATTCATGGCCCGACTCGATGACGTGGCCGAGGACATTGTGGAGAGCCTGCCACCGCCATCTACCGAGAGTAGTGGGAAGGTGGAGGAGAACACTGTTGAGCCTCGGCCAATAGCATCTGACCAAGGCCTAGATGCCTCCTTGAGTGAGTTACAGAAAGCTGACCCCACTCTGGCAGATTGTCATGAGACAGCCGTCTCTATGGAGGAAATTGTAGACGCAGCAACTGGGTACTACTACAATGATCGGATTTTGATGAGAAAATGGAGACCACAGAGTGCTCCCTTGTCAAATGAGTGGGAGGTAGTCCACCAGGTTATGTTGCCGACCTGCTATAGAGAAAGAGTTTTGGCAGCTGCTCATGATGATCCTATGGGGGGACATCAAGGTATAAATATTACGTATCACAAAATTTTAAAGTATTTTTTCTGGCCCAAGCTGAAAAGCGATGTGGCAAAATTTTGTAATGCGTGTATTGTTTGTCAACTGGTTGGGAAACCAAACCAGACTCCACCTAAAGCTCCTCTAAAGCCTATTGTCGTGCCAGAGGAACCATTTTCTCATGTGGTAATGGACTGTGTTGGACCATTACCTAGAACTAAGTCTGGTAATATTTACCTAATCACAATGATGTGTATCACTACTCGTTACCCAGAGGCTTTTGCTGTAAGGAACATCCGAGCAAAAACTGTTGTTGCTCGTATGTTGCAATTTTTTTCCACTTTTGGACTGCCTCGGGTCGTGCAAACTGACAATGGTACTAATTTTAAGTCTGATGTTTTTGAGCAATTTTGTAAGGAACATGGAATAACTCATAAGGTTTCCAGCCCATACCATCCACAGAGTCAGGGGGTAATTGAACGTTTCCATCTAACTCTGAAGCAGATTTTGAAGACATCGTGCGAGAGTTCCCACACCTTCTGGGATGAGAATTTACCGTATGTTTTGTTTGCGGCTAGAGAGGGATTACAAAGTTCACTGGGCTGTTCTCCTTTTGAGTTAGTCTTTGGCCATAAAGTTCGTGGACCCTTGCAAATGTTACAGGAGAATCTGTTAGGGAACGTAACGTTAACCAAGGGTTCGGCTTTCTTTGCGCAACACCACCAGAGACTCAAGGACTGCAAGGCGGCTGCATTAAAGTATCTTGGCAAGGCCCAAGAAAAGATGAAAGAACGTAACGATGCTAAATCTAAGTTACGGGTATTTCAGCCTGGCGACCCTGTCCTGGTATTAAAGCCTCGACTAGGGAACACTATGTCCCACAAGTACGAAGGCCCCTACATTGTGACAGAAAAGACTGGGGACCTCACGTACAAAGTGAGGCACTCTGACAAACGTAACCAGGTAATGCTCATACATGTAAATCGACTGAAGAAGTTCCAGGGCCCCAGGCCCATTGCACTAACCAATGTTTCCATTTCCAGTGAGAGAGGGGATGATTGTTCTGGGGACCCACCTAATCTCATTTTCAATAATTCTAGTTCTGTGAATGCTGTGGAGGGACTGTCCCATTTGCAGATGGCCCAACGTGAAGAGGTGCAGTCGTTGGTTGATGAATTCTCCAGTCTGTTCGGGGAGGTCCCGACCCAGACTGATGCCATTTGCCATGATGTCGAGTTGACGGACTACACTCCCATTCGCCTTCAACCCTATCGGATGAGTCCAGAAAAGAAGGCCATTGTACGGAAGGAGGTCGACTTCTTGCTCCAGCACGGCCTCATCCGGCCGAGCCAGGGCTCTTGGTGCTCGCCCTGCCTTTTGGTCCCCAAACCAGACGGCTCCTGGCGATTATGCACCGACTATCGGCAGCTCAACAAGGTGACCATTGTGGATGCCTATCCGCTGCCCCTCCTCGAGGACTGCATCGACGAGTTGGGAAATGCCAAGTACGTTTCGAAATTCGACCTCTCGAGGGGGTATTATCAAATCCCACTCACTGAACGTGCTAAACAGCTAACCGCGTTCGTGACACCCGAGGGTGTTTTTGAGTATCAAGTGTTACTGTTCGGCTTGCGTAATGCCCCTGCCACGTTCCAGAGACTCATGAACTCTCTACTCGCTAAGGTGCCAAATTGTCGGGCGTATTTAGATGATATCGTGCTGTTTGACAGTAATTGGGCTGACCACATAGCTAGGTTACGCCAGTTGTTTGCCATCTTGAAAAGGGCAAATCTTACCTTAAATGCTAAAAAGTGTCATTTTGGCCAAGGCACAGTGACGTACCTCGGTTATGAAGTGGGCCAAGGAAAAGTGTTACCTCGGCAAGATAAAATCAGTGCCATTCTGGAGTATCCAGTACTAAAGTCTAAAAAGGACGTTCAAAGATTTATCGGTATGTGTGCGTACTATCGACGTTTTTGTCAGAACTTTTCCAGTGTTGCCACTCCTCTCACAGACTTGTTGCGGAAAGCCGTTAAATTTAAGTGGTCATCAGACTGTGCAGAGGCATTTAAAAATTTGAAATTGATCTTAGCTTCCGCCCCAGTGCTTGCTAGTCCAAGGTTCGACCGACCGTTTAAAATTCATGTTGACGCGTCTGACTCGGGTGCTGATGCAGTGTTGTTGCAAACTGGGGATGATCAGGTGGAACACCCAGTATATTATTACTCTGTGAAATTCGACAAGGCGCAACACAATTATTCAGTGGTAGAAAAAGAGGCGTTGGCGCTAGTGTTAACATGTAAAAAGTTCGAAGTTTACCTCACAGGTAATATAGTGGAAGTGTACACGGACCATAACCCACTAGTTTTCCTGACTCAGATGAAGGGTAAGAATAAACGCATCCTCAGGTGGGCGTTGTACCTACAGGACTTCAATCTTTCCATTACCCACCTACCGGGCAGACTCAACGTGATAGCCGACGCTCTGTCCCGGTTGCCTGAATAACATTCATCTGAGCCACAGAAAGCCATTTACCAACTGTCATGCTTTAGTTAATTTTTTTTTAGGTTCTCCTGTGACATTAAATATTCCGTGTCCAATATATTTACTTCCCTGTTCTTTTATTTTTTTTGTGTATGTTTTTTTTTCTTTCAGAGAACTCCTTTGTATTTTTTTTTTTTTTGCAGAGAAATTATTTTTGATTGATTTTTTGTTTTTGTCATATGTTTTTTCCTTTTATTCTCTGTATACTCTTACAAAAAAATATGACTACTATTCTAGTAGTCACATTTTTTTTTCTCTGAAGGGGGGAGGAGTGTTACGACCCTGGGTTCTCCAGTGGAAACCAGAGGTCAAAATTGAGCTATTAAACTTTCTAGTAGTACAGTTGAGTGCATCTCGAACGGCAATTGTTTGTATCTTCCCTGCCAGACGTAAGACTATTATTGTTTCTCAAAGAGCATTTAAAGACTGAGCTGGGGGTTGATTATTAAATAATAACATAGGCACCAACTTTGCTTACTAATACTTTCTAATCATTCATAGAGTAACAATACGTTGCATAGGGGAAGATCTTTAATGTGCTTAGCTGCACAATCAATTAGGCTCCTTCCGGCACCCACGACATGAGGGAGGCCAGCTGGTCGCTAGGAGCTCTCTCTTCTCTGGCTGGCGTTCGTGCGGACGAGACCTACTCTGTGGCTGCACCCCTACTCTTCTCCCTTCTCCTCTTACTTATTTCCCTTACCTGAAGTTCCTCTCCCTTCTCCTCTTACTTATTTCCCTTACCTGAAGTTCCTGTACCCTTAAGTTAAGTACGGGGCATTATTAAGTGTACCTACTCTGGTAGTAACGATTGGTGAGACCTGGGGGTAGTGTTTGCCAGTGTTTTGGGTACCCCTAAGTGTTGTGTTTTGTATTAGGGTCCCACGTGGTTTCCCTACCCTAAGCTGCATCCAGCTTCAGTGCTTATCCAGTAGTACTTTACCTTAGCTTGTTATTAGTGTAAACCTTGTATCCTGCCTAAGTGGACCAAGGCTTTTAACATAAGATAGTGTGGTAAAGTTATTATTATTATTGTTATTGGTGTGAGTGTATATGGGGGTTGTTAAGGGGTTAATAAATAAGTACATGAATTACAGAGTATCCCTTCTTCCTATGTGGGAGCGCATTGATCAACCCTTAGACTAACATTTATGGTCTAGTAGCAAGTTATTACTACTGTGGATAGTTTATTTTGGGGGCCGGGCCTTTTAGCTCTCCCATATTTGATACTCTGTCTTCTAACTACCCTTACCCCTTAATAGTACCAGTTTCCCCATAGAAGCATAGCCCACACTCATATATTTATAACAACAGTATACATGACTGTGTGATCACGTGGATGCCTGACAATAAACTTCCTACGTGATATCACGTGAAACTAGATATCACAGTCGTATCAAGTGTGATCGCTTTCATTCTTACCATATCAATGTGTGTTTTATTAGGATTTCTCTGCTAAGTACCATGAGGGCAGTTTTTACTCCTGTAAGGTTATCACTTCCTTCATAAGAATGATCTTCGTGTCACTGGAAATTAAAGCGTTTAAATGGTCCCTCGGGGTCAATTGAGGTGAAGGTCTATATAATACATGGTGAGTCTTGACTAATGAGTCACGGCCTCAGAGTGGGGTCTGCCGCCGGTGGCCGGACGGTCGTCAGCTCGAGCCCATGTCATTATGGAGATCTTCCTTTTTAATCTTTCAACCTATTAATATAAATTCCAATCACAGTAAATCAATTAGTAAGTAGACGCAAGGAGCTGCAACATGGTTCCATATTATAATATTTTTCTCATAATATTTCAATTGGCATAAGTAATATTTCTTTTTTAATAACAAAGAAACGGGTTGCAATAACACCTACTGATGATGAGAAAGATAATTACGAAAGATAATTATGACCAAGCCAGAACTCTACTAAATTTAATGGAAAGTCCTGGAGGCCCCAAACCGGAGCCCAATTAGTGTTTTACAGCCAACCAGACCACACTCTGGCCTTCGGTAATGACGTTCACACTCTAACAATAGACTCAGATCACAATGAAATCAAAATGACGTGATACATCAAGGAATATCAGTTGGAGACAATGGAGTGGCTTGAACTCCACAAGTCACTACATTACCCCAAAGTTATTTCCATTAATATATGATGCCATTGTTATTTTACTACAATGATGGTTTTTGTGGTGAATTTTAAGGGAGGGTTATTGTAGTAAATAATTTTGGAAGTTAAAGTGGTGAATAATTATTAATAGTTTTATTGGTAATTATTTAGATGATAATTTCAGAAGATTATTTTGAAGGGTTATTGTGGTGGATTAATTCCTAGAAGTATTGTGGTAGATTATTGTGAAGTTTTTTTTTGGTGGATTATTATGGAAAGTAATTGTTATTGGTTATTATAACAGGTTTATGTGGTGGATTATTGCGGAGAGTTATCGTTGTAGATTATTGAGGAGTGTTATTGTGGTTTAATATAACTGAGGTTTATTGTAATGGCTAATTAGGAAGGGTTAATGTGGGGATTTATTATGGAGAGTTATTGTGGTGGATTATTGTTGATAGTTATTTTCGTGAATTAATATGGAGGATTATTGTGGAATATCATGAAGGAGATTCTTGTAAGAAATTAATATTGTGAGCTATTGTGGATGGTTATTATTGTGAGTTATTGTTGGTGATTATTAAGAAGATTATTATATATCATAATTATGGATTTTATTGGTGTGAATTACTATGAGGAGAAATTTTGGTGGATGATTATAGAGAGTTATTCTTAAGGCTTATTATGAACGGTAAATGTTGAAGATTACTATGGAGAGGTAATATAGTGGATTTCTATGAAAGGTTATTGTGATGGATTATTATGGAGGATTATTCTCCTGTATTATTATGGAGTTTTTTTAAGGGTTATTATTATTAAGGATTACTTTGGTGGGATATTATTGAGCGTTTTAGTGTTGGGTTATGAAAAATGGTTATTGTTGAGGATTATGAAAGACGGTTATTATTGTGGCTTATATCTGGAAAGTTATTTGTGTGATTATTGTGGAGGGCTTATTTGGTTGACTATTGCGGAGGATTATTATTGACCAGTATTAGGCACGTTTATTGTAGTAGATAATTATTGAAGGTTATTATGAATAATTAATACGGACATTTATTGTGTTGGATTAATATTTAAAGTTATTGAGTTGGATTATGTTTTATAATTATTGTGTTGGATTATTATTTAAATCTATTGTGTTGGATTATTAGTTAGAATTATTGTATTGGACTATTTTTTAGAGGTCTTGAGGTGGATTATTATTTAGAGGTATTATGTTAGATTATTATTAAAAGTTATTGAGTGGGATTATTACCAAACGTTTTTTTTTTTTTGATAATTATGGAGCATTATTTTTTATTATTATTGTGGAGGGCTATTTTCGTGGATGGTTAAGAAAACATATACGCGTGGATAATTTACAAATGGAATGCATTTGGAAATGATGTGGTGGAGGCAGACTCCAAACAGAGTTACAAATGTATATATGATGGAACCCAATAGGCCCACAAAAATGTGAATCAGCTGATTGACAGTTGAGATTCGGGACCAAAGAGCAAAAGCTCAATCCCCTCTATCACAACTTGGTAAGTACAATATACATGATCACTTGGTTATCAGACAAGCAGCTCCACAGTATACATGACCGCTTGGTTGTCAGACAAGCAACTCCACAATATACATGACCACTTGGTTGTCAGACAAGCAGCTCCACAGTATACGTGACCATTTGGTTGTCAGACAAACAGCTCCACAGTATATATGACCATTTAGTTGTCTGACAAGCAGCTCCACAGTTTATATGACCATTTGGTGGTCAGACAAGCTAATTACAAAAACTTATGACCTTAGGGATGAGACAACCAACTGCACATGACCACGTGGATGTCAGTCCAGAGAACTCTACAGTATACATGACTGTGTGATCACGTGGATGTCTGACAATAAACTTCCTGTGTGATATCACGTGAAACAAGATATCACTTAATATCATTAACGGTGGTTATGACTGATTTCTTAATAAAAAGAGTAAATCCATCGCATGTTGATTAATGGTAATATAAGTAAACACACACACACGGGTGACCTCTGATGACCCAGAGGTCATAACAGTCGTGTCACGAGTGATCGCCTTCATTCTTACCATAACAGGAGTGTTGTATTAAGATTTCTCTGTTAAGTACCATGAGGGCAGTTTTCACTCCTGTAAGGTTATCACTTCCTTCAGATGAATGCTCTTGGTGTCACATGAAATTAAAGCATATACATGGTCTCTCGGGGGTGACTTGAAGTGAAGGTCTATATAATACTTGGTGAGTCATGACTAATTAGGAAGAGTCACGGTCTCAGATTGGGGTCTGCCGCCGGTTGCTGGACGGTCGTCAGCTCGAGCCCAAACTATCCTATGACTCTTTCTTTTTGTTTTTTTTCATCCTATGTCTAGAAAAGTTTTATTATGGACTACTATTGATTATTATTATGTTGGATTTTTATGGAAGTTTATTGTGGTGAATTATTATTAGAATTTTATTATTATTGAAGGTGATTTTGGTAAATTATTGAAGTTATTGTGGGAAATAAACATGGAGGGTCATTGTTCAGGGTTATTATGGAGATTTATTCTTGAGGGTTATTTTGTAGCGTTATTGTGATGAATTATTATGATGGTGTATTGTGCTTGATTATTATTGAGAGTTATTTTGGCGGTTTATTAAGGAGGGTTATTGTGGGTTATTATTATGGAGGGTGATGGCTGTGTGTTATTAGAGAGTTATTGTTGATTATTATTATAGAGGTAATTGTTGAGTATTAGAATTAATAAATATTGTTATTGTTGTGAATTACTATTAAGGGTTATTGCTTAGGATTATTTTGGTGATTATTGTGTTGGAAAATTATGGAGGATTATTGTTATGGATTATTATGGAGGATTATTGTTACGGATTATTATGGAGGATTATTGTTGAGGATGATTATATAGGTTTGTTGTTGAAGTTTATTATTAAAAGATAATGTTGGAGTTTATTATTAAAGGTTAATGTTGAAGTTTATTATTAAAGGTTAATGTTGAAGTTTGTTATAGAAGGTTAATGTTGAAGTTTATTATTAAAGGTTAATGTTGAGGATTATTATGGGGCTTATTTTTATGGATTAAGATGTAGGTTTACTGTGCTGGATTATTAATAGGTAAGACCATTCTTGTTCAAAAAACTAAACGCTGTGGTTCTCCACTAGTAACTCTCCTCCGGTCAGATACATTGTCTCTGATTAATGCCCTCATCAATCTGTCAGCTAGAACATTTTTCATCCATGACAGAAGTCTCTCTGCCACCCCGCCATCATGTTCCAGTTTCCAGAACCGCCTTTTATGTGGGACTCCGTCAAAAGCCATTTTTTTTTAAGGTCCAGAGAGAGACACAGTCAACCCATGCACCGCTTTCCTGTGTTATCTCTGTGGCTTTATCATAAAAACTAAGTAGATTTGTTACACAGGATCATCCGGTTCGAAAACCGTTCTTTTTGTCCGCAATTATGGCATTACTATCGAGGTGTTCAATCCATATAGCTTTAACTTTTTTTTCTAATGTTTTGACTAACTCGCTTGTTAATGATACGGGTCAATAATTTAGAGAATCCTCTCGACTATCATTTTTATAGATTGGTACTATGTTTACCTTTTTCCATATATCTGTTAAGATACCTGTGCACAAGGATATCTGAAATATTATTTAGAGTGGAATGCTCAGTTCAGTTGCACATTCTCGCAGCAAGGCAACTGCTTTATTTCTTCCTAGCCCCTTGAGTAATTTTTTCACTTTGTCTTGAGATACCTGAATTGCGTGCTCTGGAACTGTTCCAGTTCCAGAGCACGAATTCTCAATTGTTCTGTTCCCCCGTTCTCATTCTATGGATTTTATCCTTTACGAGCAGCTTGCTTTTAATTAATTTAAAAAAAATGCCTAGATCTGTTTTATATATGTCCGCTATACCTTTCTTAAAGTTCTTTTCTACCTCCTCACCGCTGTGTAATTGTTTCTTCCTTGCTTGTATTGCTGGCATGTTTGCAGGTATTGAACTTGTTTCGATATTGAACCAATTTTCTTACCTTGTCCTCTCTGACCCTATCACAATTTATGTTGAACCAATCCTGTTTTCTGATCCTGCATCTTTGTTTTGATATAAATGTTGTGTTCATTCATCGCATATTTCGCATAATTTGGAATACATTTCACTTACTTCCTTGTCTAGCAAGGAGTCTGTCCATTTAAACTCATTAAAGAATTTTCTAAGTTCCCCACAGTGTTCTCTCTTGAAATCGAGTTTAAAAACTGTTTCAATGTCCCAATTCTATTATAGAATATATCGCAAAGCATATTTAATTAACAACACGACACGATCACTCTTTCCCAAGGGAAGGGGGTACTGGATGTCAAATATCTCTTCTTCTTTCCTGATGAATATTAAATTCAGTATTGACGGAACATCCCCTTCCCTCATTCTCGTGGCCTGCTTGACGTGTTAATACATGAATGTCTCCAGAATGAGGCTTACAAATCTGATTGTCGAAATGTTCTCCGTTCTTGCATCGTACGCCTCCCAGTTTATTGGTTAGAAGTTGAAGTCCCCGAGGACCAACAATCGTCATTTATCTTTATCTGTTTTTACTATAATCTCTCTCATGACCATCATGAGGCCCCTCTCGTTTGTCATAGAGTTCCTCCTTTCTCCGTGTGTTTCTTGCTGGTGGGATGGGTGACCTGGGATGATCCAGAGGCCATAACAGTCGTGTCACGAGTGATCGCTTTCATTCATACCATACAAGGAGTGTTGTAATAAGATTTCTCTGTTAAGTACCACTTGGGGAGTTTTCACTCCTGTAAGGTTATCACTTCCTTCAGATGAATGTTCTTGGTGTCACTGGAAATTAAAGTGTATACATGGTCTCTCAGGGTCACTTAAGGTGAAGGTCTATATAATATTTGGTGAGTATTAACTAATTAGGAAGAGTCACGGCCTCAGAGTGGGGTCTGCCGCCGGTGGCCGAACGGTCGTCAGCTCGAGCCCCCATCACTAAGACTTCTCCCTTTTTCTAATTTCAACCTATAAAAATTAATTCCAATCACAGGAAGTCAATTAATAAATAGACACAAGGAGCTGCAACATGGTTCCATATTTAAATTTTTTTTCTCGTAATATTTCTTATGGAAAAAGTATTTTTTTCTTATTCAATAACAGTTATTGTGTTGGATTATTATTTAGAATTATTGTATTGGATTATTATTTAGAGGTTTTCAGTTTGATTATTATTTAGAGTTATTGTGTTAGATTATTATTAAAAGTAATTGTGTTGGATTATTACAAAACGTTATTTTGGTTGATTAATATGGAGTATTATTTTATAGTATTATTGTGGAGCGCTATTTTCGTGAATTGTTAAGATAAGATATTTGCGTGGATAATTTACAAATGGAATGCATTTAGAAGTGATGTGGAGGAGGTTGACTCCAAACGGAGTTACAAATGTAGATATGATGGAACCCAATAGGCCCACAAACATGTGAATCAGCTGATTGACAACTGAGATGCGGGACGAAAGAGCAGTAACTCAAACCAGCAATCACAACTAGGTAAGTACAATATACATGACCACTTGGTTGTCAGGCAAGCAGCTCCACAGTATACATGACCACTTGGTTGTTAGACAAGCAGCTTTACAGTATACATGACCACTTGGTTACCACCCAAGCTAATTACAAAAGCATATGACCTCGATGAGGCAGGAGCAGCAACTCCACTTGACCACGTAGCTGTCAGTCCAGAGAGCTCTACAGTATACATGACTGTGTGATCAAGTGGCTCCCTGACAATCAACTGCGTAAGTGATATCACGTGAAACTAGATATCACGTAATATCATGAACAGTGATTATGACTGATATCTTAATAAAAAGAATGTGGATTAATAAATACTTCGAATGTGGATTAATGGTAATATAAGTAAACACACACACGGGTGACCTCTGATGACCCAGAGGTCATAACAGTCGTGTCACGAGTGACACGACTGTTATGACCTCTGCGATCACCGAAAGTTGATCTGTTATAACCGAAAGCGATCACGAGTGATCGTTTTCATTCTTACCATAGTAGGAATGTTGTTTTAAGATTTCTCTGTTAAGGACCATGAGGCCAGTTTTCACTCCTGTAAGGTTATCACTTTCTTCAAATGAATGTTCTTGGTGTCACTGGAAATTAAAGCGTATACATGGTCTCTCGGGGTCACTTAAGGTGAAGGTCTATTTAATACTTGGTGAGTCTTGACTAATTAGGAAGAGTCACGGCCTCAGAGTGGGGTCTGCCGCTGGTGGCCGGACGGTCATCAGCTCGAGCCCACGTTATTATGTGTTCTTCCTTTTTCTTTTTTCAACCTATTAATATATATTAATTAAATATTATTTATATTCGTCATAATCCGTCATAAATAGTAATATATATTAATATTTATGACGGATCTCTTATTAAAATGTAAATCCTTCGAATGTTGATTAATGGTAATATAAGTAAACACACACACGGGTGATCTCTGATGACCCAAAGGTCATAACAGTCGTGTGACGAGTGATTGCTCTCATTCGAAATTAAAGAGAATTTCTCTTAATTAAAGAATTAAAATTAAAGAATTTCTCTCATGCGAAATTAAAGCGTATACATGGTCTCTCGGGGTCTCTTGAGGTGAAGGTCTATATAATACTTGGTGAGTCTCGACTAATTAGGAAGAGTCACGGCCTCAGAGTGGGGTCTGCCGCCGGTGGCCGGACGGTCGACAGCTCGTGACCAAACAAGTGTACAATTCTTCCTTTTTGGTTTTTTCATCCTATGTCTGGAAAAGTATTATAGTAGATTACTATGGAGGCTTATTCTGTTCGATTTTTATGGAAATTTATTGTGGTGAATTATTAGTAGAATTGTATTATTGTTGAAGGTGATTTTGGTAGATTATTGAAGGTATTGTGGGAAAATAACATGGAGGGTCATTGTTTAGGGTTATTATGGGGGTTTATTGTTGAGGGTTAATTTGCAGGGTTATTGTGCTTGATTATTATGAAGGAGAATTGTGCTTGATTATTATTGAGGGTTATTTTGGTGGTTTGTTAAGGAGGAATATTGCGGGTTACTATTATGAAGGGGTGATTATTGTGTGTTATTAGAGAGAATAATTGTTGATTATTATTATTATTATGTGTGAACATTTTGATGGATTATTGTTATGGATTATTATTTAACGTTATTGTTGAGGATGATTATGAAGGGTTATTGTTGAAGTTTATAATTAAAGGTTAATGTTGAAGATTATTATTGGGACTTATTTTTGTGGATTAAGTTGTAGGTTTACTGTGCTGGATAATTATGGAGGTAAGACGATGCTTGTTCAAGAACTAAACCCTGTGGTTCTCCACTAGTAACTCTCCTCCAGTCAGATACATTGTCTCTGATTAATGCACTCATCAATCTGTCAGTTAGAACATTTTTCATCCATGTCAGTAGTCGCCCTGTCACTCCTGATGTGATTAAGTGCTTAATTGCACACTAGTTTCTTTATCAGCTATCTCACCTTTTCAGAGTAAATGAGACAGATGTATGTGAATGCATGTGTGTGTATATATGTATGTATATGTGTGTGTGTGTATGTATATGTATGGGTATAAAGTATATATGGAAGCTGATCAGAATTACATTTCACCTCTGTGAATGTACATTAATGACACTATGTAAAAGACACATCAAACACTTTATGTAGGGCATACGTAAATCTGTGTATCTATGTATTTACGTATGTAGGTTAGCTTAGCATTTTAAAAGCACCGAATCACCTTCTGTGGTTGAGTGTTCAATAAACCCTTGAACTATATGTTTAACATTTCTCTAACCCTGTCCATGGAGGACAGAAGAAAATGTATATATGCTGGTTAGCATTGTTAATGTGTGGCCACGTCTGTGGTAGAAAATAATAATAATAAAAAAATCCTGTTGATATGTTTGCTAAGACAGCCTGCAGAAAACCAGTGGTAGAAATTGATATGGGTGTTTCATTAGTAGTGACGAAGAGAATACTTAAACAAATATCTAATGAAAATCTCACCGACCTTACAAATTCTCAAAGACCTGAAAGTTGTAGCATTAAATATTATAATAGATATCGTGAGGAGACATTAACATATGGGATTAATAAAACAAGAACCCGGCAATGTGATGTTATAGTGGCCAGAATACGCCTTGGGTATAGACGTATCTGGCAGCTTTCTCAAAACCCAAATGTCGAGTACACAATGTGTCAACTTTGTGAAAGAGAAAACATGCACTCTCTCTTGAACATTATATTGTAGAATGTCCCATACTGACTGACTTTCGCCCTCCTGGGCTAAGGTACGCTGAACTCTGTAATTACTATATGAGTACTGGAACACTTGATGATATATTGGACTTGTATCCAAGATTGACCATGTAATATATCAATCATACAATGTATATATATGATGTAACTATATAACCTGAGCTTGTAACAGCACCTTCATCACCTTCAGTGATTAAGTGCTTAATTGCACACTAGTTTCTTTATCAGCTATCTCACCCTGGCAGAGTAAATGAGACAAATGTATGTGAATGCATGTGTGTGTGTGTATATGTATGTATTGTTACGGTGCCCTCTCCAATTTCTTTCGTTTGCCTGCTGTAAGAGTCAAATCAGCTCTCCCTACTGATTCTCTGAGGTTCAGGGAGTCTATTGATATATGTGGCGACCAGACCGGTTGCCAGTTAAGGGAGAAAGTTACATTATAAGTTGTAAGTAAGGGGAAATTGGCCCCCTGATATAAAATGAAAGAGTATCCCCTACTGCAGATATGACGTTTTGGAAGGGAGACTAGCAGATCGCGGATTGGCCGACTTAGGTCGCGGGCGACCAATCAGGGCCCTCAATGACGTCACCGAGTGCCCCAGGCGGCGCCAATGTCAGAGTTGACCTGACCTCGGAAGTGAGAGGACGCGCCTCGGTCTGCTCTCAAGGATTAGAGGCTCTACAAGCCTTTCTTAGTGGATTAGTGCTGGCTATCGCAGCCCATCTGAGGTATTGGAGACCCCGCGCTTCTGGGAAGCAAAAAGGAACCAAGTTTAATGAGCGAAAGAGTGCCAAACTTGGAAAATATTCGGCGACGACGCTGGGCGGCGACGCTGGACGTTGAGGGTATGAAAAGGTGTGGCGGGCAAGCCTAGCTGTGACCGGGTCACATCCACTTAGGGTTTTGGAAGGACGACACCGTGCCTAGGACAATTAGCAACGCCTTGTGGAAGGGGCGAGTGTAGGAAAATAGTGGTCATAACAGATCATTATCATAATAGATCATAACAGTCGTGTCACGAGTGATCGCTTTCATTCTTACCATAACAGGAGTGTTGTATTTAGATTTCTCTGATAAGTGTTGAGGACAGTTTTCACTCCTGTAAGGTTATCACTTCCTTAAGATGACTGTTCTTGGCGTCACGTGAAATTAAAGCGTATACATGGTTTCTCGGGGTCACTTGAGGTGAAGGTCTATATAATACTTGGTGAGTCGACTAATTAGGAAGAGTCACGGCCTCAGAGTGCGGTCTGCCGCCGGTGGCCGGACGTTCAACAGCTCGAGCCCAATCTATTGTACTATTCTTCCTTTTTGTTTTTTTTCATCCTATGTCTGGAAAAGTTTTATAATGGACTACTATTGAGTATTGTTATGTTGGATTATTATGGAAGTTTATTGTGGTGAATTATTATTAGAATTTTATTATTATTGAAGGTGATTTATTAAATTATTGAAGTTATTGTGGGAAATAAATATGGAGGGTCATTGTTCAGGGTTATTATGGAGATTTATTCTTGAGGGTTATTATGTAGCGTTATTGTGATGAATTATTATGAAGGTGTATTGTGCTTGATTATTATTGAGAGTTATTTTGGAGGTTTATTAAGGAGGATTATTGTGGGTTATTATTATGGAGGGTGATGGCTGTGTGTTATTAGAGAGTTATTGTTGATTATTATTATAGAGGTAATTGTTGAGTATTAGTATTAATAAATGTTGTTATTGTTGTGGATTACTATTAAGGGTTATTGCTTAGGATTATTTTGGTGATTATTGTATTAGAAAATTATGGAGGATTATTGTTATGGATTATTGTGGAGGATTATTGTTATGGATTATTGTGGACGATTATTGTTATGGATTATTATGGAGGATTATTGTTGAGGATGATTATAAAGGGTTATTGTTGAAGTTTATTATTAAAGGTTAATGTTGAAGTTTATTATTGAAGGTTAATGTAGAAGTTTATTATTAAAGGTTAATGTAGAGGATTATTATGGGGCTTATATATATGGATTAAGATGTAGGTTTACTGTGCTGGATTATTATTAGGTAAGACGATTCTTGTTCAAAAATTAAACCCTGTGGTTCTCCACTAGTAACTCTCCTCCAGTCAGATACATTGTCTCTGATAAATGCCCTCATCAGTCTGTCAGTTAGAACATTTTTCATCCATGACAGAAGTCTCCCTGTCACCCCGCCGGCATGTTCCAGTTTCCAGAACCGCCTTTTATGTGGGACTCTTTCAAAAGCCATTTTTTTTAAGGTTCAGAGAGAGACACAGTCAACCCAGGCACCGCTTTCATGTATTATCTCTGTGGCTTTATCATAAAAACTAAGTTGATTTGTTACACAGGATCATCCGATTCGAAAACCGTTCTTTTTGTCCGTTATTATGGCATTACTCTCGAGATGTTCAATCCATACAGCTTTAACTATTTTTTCTAATTAAATTTTTTTAAATTTTGCCCCGAGGGTCGAGTTTATTGGGCAGCGCCACTCATCTTGTGAGTGGACACACCGCCATAGCAGCGTGTACAACACACCCCAATAGGAAGAAAACCAGCTGGGTTGTTCATCCTGTCACTTGTACCCAGACACAGCTGGGACTTGCTTAACTGTCTCAAGTGAACAGCTCCTCAAACAAGAAGATTAACATCTATCAACCCTTAAAAGCTTACGTTATCTTGCGGGTGCAAAATGAGGAAATCTTTCAAGAACAGCATCAATATTTGACAAATAGTGTTTTCCTAACTCAAACAATGTGGGGTTTATTGTTCTACACATATTTCTGATATCTCTCAGGTGTTCACATTCACGTAGTGGTCAAGGCGGTGTCCGTCACTCTCCCCACAGATTCTGCAACTTCGCTGATCAACTGTTGTTTCCATTCCATACCTCCAAGGATATTTGTATCCAAAACGGATTCTTGCTATTACTGATTCCCTCCCTCGTCCTCCTCCTCTTCGGCCATAACGATTGGGGTTGCCAGCTGCAACCATGTTGTACCATCGTATAGATTCACTAGTTTGTGCTTCTATCCTCCTTTCCTCAGTTACCTTGTCACTGTGATGTTGCCTGACAATACCTCTAATTTGTAGTAGAGTCTTGGGTATGAAGTATTCAATATGGTCTCCTTCAGCGCCTTCAGCAGCCAGCACATCTGCTCGTTCATTTCCACATATTCCAACATGGGAGGGGATCCACAGAAACTTGATGACTCTTCCCTGATTGGTAAGTACTCTCACAGCTCTCTTAATTTCAGCGACTATTGCAAGATTTTCTGCCCTATTTTTACTTAGGCTTTGCAGTGCTGCTTTTGAATCGGTGCAAATCACTGCACCATTAGTGTTCCGTTCAAGAAACCTTAACGCCATAACAACGGCAGTTAGCTCTGCTTGCGTTGAAGAGGCATAGTTCTCAATACGTGCTTTTTCTTCATTTCTGCGTTGGAAAGTATTATCTTTGATTACCGTGTATGCTGCACCAGCCCTGCCATTGACAGGATTAGATGACCCGTCAGTGTAGATTTGATCTAGTTCATCTCCGGCTTCTTTATAAATTTCCTCGAGATACTTGTGACTCTTGTGGTATCATGTTGGATTTTTTCGTTGCTATTTCATTGATGATGATCTTGCATGAGTCATCCTCCCAGGGAGGTAACCTCTCTACAGGCAGGAGCTCACGGGCTTGCTCAAGCAAGTGAAGTTCTTCGAGGTAGCAGACTGATCTGTGATGCCATTTTTTGCTTCTCCTGTTTCCCCCTGAAAGTAGCACAGAGCTCAGTTTTTTCTTAGCAATATCATTGTAATGGGGATCTCTGGCTATCCTAATTGCAAGCTTAGCATTCAGCTCCCGAATTCTGCTTTTAACACTGGGAAGGGACAACTCCTCTCGCAGATTAGACGTTTTGGCAGTTCTTGGAACTCCAAGAATGATTGTCATGGCTTCATTTTGAATGCTTTCAAGCCTTTTTATATCGCTTTGGGAGTAGGTGCACAGAACTGGTGCGGCATAGTCTATGACGGAGCGCACATAGGCTGTGTACATCATTTTAAGCACGGCAATAGAGGCTCCATGTCCATTCCAGGTCATATCTTTCAGTGCCCTGAGTCGACTTTTGCATGTTCCTATGAGTTGATTGAGCTCCTCTTTCTTTCCCTTGTTAGAGCCGACAGTGACGCCAAGGTACCGATAGTGGTCAACCTATTCAAGTGTTACACCATTAATTTGCAGTTCTTCATTTGCTCTCCGCTTGCGATGGGAGTATGCCTTCGTCTTGTTTGTGGAGAGAGTGAAACCGAGCTCAATACATTTCCTTCCAAGGAGTTCAATGGACTGTTCAATTTTTCCCAAGGTGGGAGCTTGTATTAGGACATCATCTGCATATCCCACTTGTTGTGTTCCTTCCGGAAAATCAGTATTTGCAATGGCGTTCATAAGTACATTGAATAGTGTAGGGCTTAAGACTCCGCCTTGGGGGGTCCCGAGTTCCATATTCATTGTTCTGGAGACTGCTTCATTGAAGCAAACCTTGGCTTTCCTTCCTGTGAGGTAGTCTTCAACCCATTTCATGAGTCTCCCCTTGACACCCATGCATGCAAGCTCGTCCAGGATCGCAATCCCCTATGCTTTGTCAAAGGCTCCTTTGATGTCAACAAATACAGAGTACCTAGCAGTGTCATTAGCCAAGTAATTAACTGTACAATTTGCTGTGCTCCGTCCTTTAACAAATCCATTGATCCCCTCCCCTAACCTGCCTATTTTGTGCAACAGTCGGTTTAGGATGATCCTTTCAAGCATCTTGCAAGTGCATGACACGAGACTGATAGGTCTGTAATTACCAGGGTCATTAGGCTTCGGTATGGAAACAATTATTGCGTGTTTCCATTGTGTGGGCAACACTCCACTTAGGAATGACTTGTTCAACAGGTGGAGTAGTGGATTCCCAGACACTTCACACAGTGCATTGAGTATGTCGTAGGTGACGCCATCTTCACCAGGTGCTGTACTTCTACCCTTTTTCATAGCGCCCCTTACTTCTTGGGCTGTGATTGGTTCCCCATATTCGTCATCACTAGACAGTGCTCTAGTTATCCTAATTCTTCTGTCATCATGTCGCAGGAGCTGTTCCCTGCTGATTTCTGCAGGGAGGGAGGAGGAGGATGCTGCATCACTCCACTTGTGAATTAGTTCCTCAGCCTTACCTTGGGGGTCTTTGTGAGCCGCAGGCCGGGCTCTGCCACCCTTAGCTATCTTAATTTTTGCCCACACTTGTCTTGCAGATGTTTCCCGTCCAATAGAGCTAGTTAACTCAAGCTATTGTCTTTCCCGCTCTTTAATCTTCTCTTCCCTGGCTACTTGACACACAGTTTTAAACAACTCTTGGTTACTTTCAGTGGGATGTCTCCGGTACTCTCTACTCATGTCTCGCACATTTGCGTTAAGCATCTTTATGTAATCATTCTCATACCATTTTATTTTCTTCCTCTGAGGGTTACTTCGCCCAGGTGTACGGCGCGGAACTCTGAGACAGCTCTCAATTTGGTGATTAAGGTCATCAACAAATGTGTCAATGTCTTCTGGGATTTGGTATTCCGTGAACCAGTCACTCATCCTGTTTATAAAGTGCGGCCTCATATCTGGTCCGAGTGATAACCTTTTTCTTTTATTCGTCTCATTCCTTCTCTTGCTCATGTCGACGGTGGTAATTAGTGCCCAATGGTCACTACATAAACTGTGCACAGTGTGTGTACTGGCATCCGTGTCCTGTGCATTCAGCAGGAGAGCATAGTCTAGTCTTCCTCTGAGGTGAGTTGGCTGTTCATCACCCAGGACTCTAAGGTTTTCACTTCCCCTGACAAAGAGTGACAGTTTCCGTCCATTGACATTGGGCTGATGACAGTTGGCACCAAAGTGTGGGTGTCTGGCATTAAGGTCACCGACCAGCAGGGTAGGTTCTTCATTAACAAATTCAGGCAGTGTGTCAAGGTCAAGTTTACTCTGTTGGACATATAGGTTGATTATATGTAGAGCATTATTGTTTAAGTAAAGGGTTACTCCCAGTGATTCAAACTCATCCCCCATGTGCAGGTCATCAATAATCTGTGCGGGAATGTTGTTATTTACAAAAGTGATGAGACCCCGTTTTCTTTCCCCAGAGGGCAGGGAGAACTTGCGATAACCGCTGAACGATATCTGCTAAGATAAGGTTGAAGTCATCACCTACCATCGTCTCCTGTAACACTATGACATCAGTTTGGTGTTCACGAGCGTATTGTATGATGTCATTAATTCTATTGCGAACGCCATTGCAGTTCCATTGTAGGATAGTGAGACTTTCTTCAGCGTGGTTATCCATCGTGGAGGTGTTGGTCATCTGATGTACTGTGTGCGGTGTTGTTGCTGGTGAGAGTGTGTTCACTGGTGGTGCTGTATGTGGTGTTACACCACCGTCATGTGCTGGCGGTACTGTTTGTATGGGTGCCAGTGGTCAATGGTGGTGTGTACACTAGTGTCGTGTTCACTGGTGGTGGTGTTGGTGGTGGTGTTGGTGGTGTTGTGTTCACTGGTGGTGTTGTGTTCACTGGTGGTGTTGTGATCACTGGTGGTGCTGTTGGTGGTGTTGTGTTCACTGGTGGTGGTGTTGTGTTCACTGGTGGTGCTGTTGGTAGTGTTGTGTTCACTGGTGGTGCTGTTGGTGATGTGTTCACTGGTGGTGCTGTTGGTGGTGTTGTGTTCACTGGTGGTGGTGTGTTCACTGGGGCAACGATAGCACTGAGTCTGCTGTTATGTGCCGTGGCTCGTGTTGCATCCTCATGCACCAAGTTGCAACCTGCTGAACTCGCCTGAGGCAACTTCAGGCCCTGCAGAATGTGAAGTATGTCCTCCTGGGTCTTCTGGATTGTACATAGGGTATTCTCAAGTTTATTTCTATTATTTATTTCTGTTTAATTTCTAATTTTTCTAATGTTTTGACTAACTCGCTTGTTAATGATACGGGTCTATAATTTAGAGAATCCTCTAGACTATCATTTTTATAGATTGGTACTATGTTTACCTTTTTCCATATATCTGCTAAGATTCCTGTGCACCAGGATATCTGGAATATTACTTAGAGTGGAATGCTCAGTTCAGTTGCACATTCTCGCAGCAAGCCAACTGCTTTATTTCTTCCTTCCCCCTTGAGTAATTTTTTCACTTTTTCTTGAGATACCTCAATTGCGTGCTCTGGAACTGGTATTTGGTCCGGCTCTCTGAAATCCTCATTTTGTACAGACACACTTTGGAACTGTTCATTTAGCATTTCACACATTTATTTTTTCCATTCTCAATTGTCCTGTTCCCTCGTTCTAAATCTATGGATTTTATCCTTTACGAGCAGCTTGCTTTTAATTAATTGAAAAAATGCCTAGATCTGTTTTATATATGTCCGCTATCTTAAAGTTCTTTTCTACCTCCTCACCGCTGTGTAATTGTTTCTTCCTTGCTTGTATTGCTTGTATGTTTGCAGGTATTGAACCTGTTTCGAAATTGAACCAATTTTATTACCTTGTTCTCTCTGACCCTATCACAATTTATGTTGAACCAATCCTGTTTTTTGGTCCTGCATCTCTGTTTTGATATAAATGTTGTGTTCCTTCATCGAATATTTTGCAAAAATTGGAATACATTTCACTTACTTCCTTGCCTAGCAACAAGTCTGTCCATTTATACTCATTATAGAATTTTCTATGTTCCCCACAGTGTTCTCTCTTGAAATCGAGTTTAATAACTGTTTTAATGTCCCAATTCTATTATAAATTACATCGCAAAGCATATTTAATTTAAAACAGGACACGAACACTCTATCCCAAGGGTGGGCGGTACTAGATGTCAAATATCTCTTCTTCTTTCCTGATGAATATTAAATTCAGTATTGACGGAACATCCCCTTCCCTCATTCTCGTGGCCTGCTTGACGTGTTAATACATGAATGTCTCTAGAATGATGTTACAGGCCCGAGTCCAGCTTCCGAGCACGGAGCAGTGACGACATCGCCATCTGTGAGTCTGCTCCGGAAACCCTCTCCAAATGGACAGCGCCATCTAGCGAGGACGGGATATACCGGCCACAGGGGCTGGTTTCCCGTCTTAATCAGCTCGTAACGTAGCCATTGCTGACCTCTGGTGAGGTGACGCTTAGACAGCAACGCCATCTACGGATTGGATAGGTGGACGTTTGTGTCTAAGCCTGTGAGTGAGGTGCCCTAGAGTGTGACCAGTACTAATGACTTGTCTGATGACAGAGTCGACCTGGGACTGCTGTATTGTATGTTGGATCAGTCTACCCAAGGCAGCCATAGTCTCTCCACGTGTTTGCTGCAGAAGCTGTGAGTTACTCCCGGACGAACACTGCTGAGAGTGTTAGCCTGCCTGTGACGTGGCAGAGTTGAGGAATCGTCGTACTCGGGGGTTGACTGGTGGAAGAGACTAGCCACTGTGGTGCAATAGAGAGGAGAGTGATCAGCAGAATCACACGAGGCTCCTGCCTTGGGCTCGCAACCCTAGTATCGGTCGTGGAGTGGCCTACGCAGCGGAGCTGATTGGAACCTGACAGCTACAGGCTGGATTTGTGGTTGAAGGCCTCCACGACGGTGCACCCAGTGGGACTGTGATTTGGCTGGCCTGTTGCCAGGGTAGATTCGCCTAGAGAATCAAAGGATTCATTGTGAGGCCACGAGAAGAGAACCAGGGCTACTCATCTTGAGCACCGTAGAGCATCCTGTGTCTTCGGAGGAACACAAGTTATTGTATTTAAGTGTAGTTATAGCCCCAGTGAGTGACTGAGAGATATTAATTTATGGTGGTGGTTAATATATATATTTAATTTAGTGTATTTGTATCCCTTCCCCTTTAATTTACTTGCGTTATGGAATACACCCCTTGAAAGCCACTACTAACTTGGGGCCGAATACCAAAACTCTAATAACATCAGAGAAGAACCCCAGTTGCGACCCAATAGGGCCGTAACAAATGAGGCTTACAAATCTGATTGTCGAAATGTTCTCCGTTCTTGCTTCGTACGCCTCCCAGTCTATTGCTTTCAAACTGAAGTCCCCGAGGACCAACAATTGTCATTTATCTATATCTGTTTTTACTATAATCTCTCTCATAACCATCATGAGGTCCATCTTGTTTGTCGTACAGTTCCTCCTTTGTCCGTGTCTTGCTTGCTGGTGGATGGGTGACCTGTGATGACCCAGAGGTCATAACAGTCGTGTCACGAGTGATCGCTTTCATTCTTACCATTCCAGGAGTGTTGTATTAAGATTTCTCTCTTAAGTACCATGAGGGCAGTTTTCACTCCTGTAAGGTTATCACTTCTTTCAGATGAATATTCTGGATGTCACTGGAAATTAAAGCGTATACATGGTCTCTCGGGTCACTTAAGGTGAAGGTCTATATAATACTTGGTGAGTATTGATTAATTAGGAAGAGTCACGGCCTCAGAGTGGGGTCTGCCACCGGTGGCCAGGCGGTCGTCAGCTCGAGCCCACTTCATGAACAACTCTTCCTTTTTCTTTTTTCAACCATTAAATATAAATTCCAAACGTAGGAAATCAATTAATAAGTAGACACAAGGAGCTGCAACACGGTTCCATATTATAATGTTTTCTCGTAATATTTCATATGGAAAGAGTATCTTTTCTTATTCAATAAAAAAACGGGTTGCAATAACACATACTGATGTTGAGAAAGATTATTACGAAAGAGAAGTCGACCAAGCCAGAACTCTGCTGAATTTAAAGAAAGGTTCTGGAGGCCCCAAACCGGAGCCCAACCAGGGTTTTACAGCCAACCCGACCACACTCAGGCCTTCGGTAATGACGTTCACACTCTTACAATAGACTCAGATCACAATGAAATCACACTGACGTGATATATCAATGAATATCATTTTGAGACAATGGAGTGACTTGAACTCCACAAGTCACTACATTACTCCAAAAACATTTTCATTGATATATAACGATATTGTGATTTTACTGCGATGTGGATTATTGTGAGGAATTTTTAGGAAAGGTTATTGTAGTAAATAATTTTGAAAGTTAAAGTGGTGAATTATTATAAAGAGTGTTATTGGTAATTATTTAGAAGATTATTTCAGAAGATTATTTTAAAGGGTTATTGTGGTAGATTAATTCCTAGTTATTGTGGTAGATTAATTCCTAGTTATTGTGGTAGATTATTATGGAGGTTTATTTTTTGTGGATTATTCTGGAAAGTTATTGTTATTGGTTATTATAACAGGTTATTGTAGTGGATTATTACGGAGAGTTATTGTTGAAGATTATTGAGGAGGGTTATTGTGGTTTAATATAATTGAGGATTATTGTAATGGCTTATTAGGAAGGGTTAATGTGGGGAATTATAATGAAGAATTATAGTGGTGGATTATTGTTGATGGATATTTAGGTGAAATAATATGGGGGGGGGGGTATTGCAAAATATCATGAAGGAGGTTATTGTAAGAAATTATTATGAGGAGTTATTGTGGATGATTATTAAGAGGGTTATTATATCGTATAATTATGGATTTTATTGGAGTGAAATATTATGACGAAAAATTTTGGTGGATTATTATAGAGGGTTAATCATGAGGCTTATTATGAAGGGTAATTGTTGAAGATTACTATGGAGAGGTATTGTGGTGGATTCCTATGAAAGATTATTGTTATGGATGATTATGGAGGATTTTTCTCTTGTATTATTATCGAGTTTTTTTGGAGGCTTATTATGAAGGATTTCTTTGGTGGGTTATTATTGACGGATATTGTGCTGGATTATTAAAAAGGGTTATTGTTGAGGATTATTATGGACGGTTAATATTGTGGCTTATATCTGGAGAGTTATTTGTGAGATTATTCTGGAGGGCTATTTTGGTTGACTATTGTGGAGGGTTATTGTTGTGGATTATTAGGTACGTTCATTGTAATAGATATTTATTGATGCGTATTATGAATAATTATTATAGACATTTCTTGAGTTGGATTAATACTTAGAGTTATTGTGTTGGATTATTATTTAGAGTTATTGTGTTGGTTTATTATTTAGACGTATTGTGTTGGAATATTACAAAACGTTATTTTGGTGGATTAATATGGAGTAGCATTATTGTGGGTTACTGTTGAGGACTATTTTCGTTGATTATTTGGATAAGATTTTGGCATGGATTATTTACAAATGGAATGCACTTGGAGGTGACGTGTGGAGGTAGACTCCATACAGATACAAATGTAGATATGATGGAACCCAGTAGGCCCACAAACATGTGAATCACCTGATTGACAGTTGAGATCCGGGACCAAAGAGCAGAAGCTCAATCCCCGCTATCACAACTTGGTAAGCACAATATACATGATCACTTCATTGTCAGACAACCAGCTCCACAATATACATGGCCACTTGGTTGTCAGACAAGCAACTTCTCAGTATTCATAACCACTTGGTTGTCAGACAAGTAGTTCCACAGTATACATGACCACTTGGTTGTCAGACAACCAGCTCCACAGTATACATGACAATTTGGTTGTCAGACAAGCAGCTCCACAGTATACATGACCATTTGGTGATCAGACAAGCTAATTACAAAAACTTATGACTTTAAGGATGCAAGTCCAAATACACATGACCACGTGGCTGTCAGTCCACAGAACTCTACAGTATACATGACTGTGTGATCACTTGGATGCCTGACAATAAATTTCCTACGTGATATCACGTGAAACTAGATATCACGTAATATTATTAACGGTGGTTATGACTGATATCTTAATAAAAAGAGTAAATCCTTCGCATGTTGATTAATGGTAATATAAGTAAACACACACACACGGGTGACCTCTGATGACCCAGAGGTCATAACAGTCGTGTCACGAGTGATCGCCTTCATTCTTACCATAACAAGAGTGTTGTATTAAGATTTCTCTGTTAAGTACCATGAGGGCAGTTTTCACTCATGTAAGGTTATCACTTCCTTTAGATGAATGTTCTTAGTGTCACTGGAAATTAAAGCGTATACATGGTCTCTCGGGATCACTTGAGGTGAAGGTCTATGTAATACTTGGTGAGTCTTGAGTAATCAGGAAGAGTCACGGCCTCAGAGTGGGGTCAGCCGCCGGTAGCCGGACGGTCGACAGCTCGAGCCCAATCTAGTGTACAATTCTTCTTTTTTTTTTCATCCTATGTCTGGAAAAGTATTATAATTCACTACTATGGAGATTTATTCTGTTGGATTATTATGGAAGTTTATTGTGGGGAATTATTATTAGAATTGTACTTTTATTGAAGGTAATTTATGTAAATTATTGAAGTTATTGTGGGAAATAAACATGGAGGGTCATTGTTTAGGGTTATTATGGAGTTTTATTCTTGAGGGTTATTATGTAGGGTTATTGTGATAAATTATTATGAAGGAGTATTGTGCTTGATTATTATTGAGGGTAATTTTGGTGGTTTATTAAAGAGGACAATTGTGGGGTTTTATTATTAAGCTGATTGTTGTGTGTTATTAGAGTGAGTTATTGTTGATTATTATTATAGAGTTAATTGTTGAGTAGTATTATTAATATATAGAGTTATTGTTTTGGATTACAATTAAAGGTTATTGTGAAGGATTATTTTGATGATTATCCTGTTGGAAAATTATGGAGGATCATTGTTATGGATTATTATTTAACGTTATTGTTGAGGTTGATTATAAAGGGTTATTGTTGAAGTTTATTATTAACGGTTAATGTTGAAGTTTATTATTAAAGGTTAATGTTGAAGTTTATTAAAGGTTAATGTTGAAGTTTATTATTAAAAGTTAATGTTGAAGTTTATTATTGAAGGTTGATGTTGAAGTTTATTATTAAAGGTTAATGTTGAAGTTTATTATTGAAGGTTGATGTTGAAGTTTATTATTAAAGGTTAATGTTGAAGTTTATTATTAAAGGTTAATGTTGAAGTTTATTAAAGGTTAATGTTGAAGTTTATTATTAAAAGTTAATGTTGAAGTTTATTATTAAAGGTTAATGTTGAGGTTTATTATTGGGGCTGATTTTGGTGGATTAAGTTGTAGGTTTACTGTGCTGGATAATTATGGAGGTAAGACGATGCTTGTTCAAAAAATAACCCTTTGGTTCTCCACTAGTAACTCTCCTCCAGTCAGATACATTGTCTTTGATTAATGCCCTCATAAATCTGTCAGTTAGAACATTTTTCATCCATGACATAAGTCTCCCTGTCACCCTGCCGGCATGTTCCAGGTTCCAGAACCGCCTCTTATGTGCGACTCCGTCAAAAGCCATTTTTTTTAAGTACAGAGACATAGTCAACATAGGCACCATTTCCTGTATTATCTGTGTGGCCCTATTATAAAAACTTAGTAGATTTGTTACACAGGATCATCCGGTTCGAAAACCATTCTTTCTGTCCGTTATTTTGTCATTACTCTCGAGGTGTTCAACCCATTTAGCTTTAACTATTTTTTCTAGTGTTTTGACTACTTCGCTTGTTAATGATATGGGTGCATAAGTTAGAGGATCCTCTCGACTATCAATTTTATAGATTGGTGATATGTTTACCTTTTTCCATATATCTGCGAAGATTCCTGTGCACAAAGATTTCTGAAATATCAATTGGAGTGGAATACTCAGCTCAGTTGCACATTACCGCAGCAAGCCAAACTGCATTATTTCTTCTTAGCCTTTTGAGTAATTTTTTCACTTTGTCTTGAGATACCTACGGATGTACGGAACATCTCCTTCCCTCATTCTTGTGGCCTGCTTGACGTGTTGATACATAAATGTCTCCAGAATGAGGCTTACAAATCTGATTGTCGAAATGTTCTCCGTTCTTGCTTCGTACGCCTCCCAGTCTACTGGTTTGAAGTTGAAGTTCCCAAGGACCATCAATCGTCATTTATCTTTATCTGTTTTTATTATAATCTCTCTCATGACCATCAAGAGGCCCCTCTCGTTTGTCATACAGTTCCTCCTTTGTCCGTGTGTTGCTTGCTGGTGGAATGGATGACCTGTAATGACCCAGATGTCATAACAGTCGTGTCAGAAGTGATTGCTTTCATTCTTACCATAACAGGAGTGTTGTATTAAAATTTCTCTGTTTAGTACCGTAAGGACAGTTTTCACTTTTGTAGGTTATCACTTTCTTCATATGAATGTTCTTGGTGTTAATGAAAATTAAAGCGTATACATGGTCTCTCGGGGTCACTTGAAGGGAAGGTCTATATAATACTTGGTGAGTCCTGACTAATTGGAAGAGTCACGGCCTCAGAGTGGGGTCTGCCGCCGGTGGCCTGACGGTCATGAGCACGAACACTAGTCATGAGATACTCTTCCTTTTTCTTTTTTCAACCTATAAATATAAATTCCAAACACAGGAAATCAATTAATAAGTAAACACAAGGAGCTGCATCATGGTACCATATTAAAAAACCAATTCTCGTAATATTTCATATGGAAAAAGTATTATTTTGTATTCAATAACTAAGAAACGGGTTGCAATAACACATACTGATGTTGAGAAAGATTATTACGAAAGATAAGTCGACCAAGCTAGAACTCTACAGAATTTAATGAATGGTTCCGGAGGCCCCAAACTGGAGCCCAACCAGGGTTTTACAGCCAATCCTACCACACTCTGGCCTTCGGTAATGATGTTCACACTCTTACAATAGACTCAGATCACAATAAAATCACAATGACGTGATATATCAATGAATATCATTTTGAGACAATGGAGTGACTTGAACTCCACAAGTCAATACATTACCCTAAAATTATTTCCATTCATATATGATGCCATTGTGATTTTACTACAAGAAGGGTGATGGTGGTGAATTTTAAGGGAGGGTTATTGTAGTAAATAATTTTCAAAGTGGTGAATTATTATTAATAGTGTTAGTGGTAATTATTTAGATGATTATTTCAGAAGATTATTTTGAAGGGTTATTGAGGAGGATTAATTCCAAGAGTTATTAAGGTAGATTATTTTGGAGGATTATTTTTGTGGATTATTCTGGAAAGTTATTGTTATTGGTTATTATAACAGGTTATTGTGGCGGATTATTATGAAGAGTTATTCATGTAGATTATTGAGGACGGTTATTGTAGATTAATATATTGAGGATTATTGTAGTGGCTTATTAGGAAGGGTTAAAATGGAAAATTATTTTTGAGAGTTATAGTGGGGGATTATTGTTGATGGTTATTTTGGTGAATTTATATGGAGGATTATTGTGGAATATCATGAAGGAGGTTATTGTAATAAAAATTATTATAGTGAGTTATTGTGGATGGTAATTATGGTGTGTTATTGTGGATGTATATTAAGAGGATTATTATTATGCATAATTATAGATTTTATTGGGGTGAATTATTATGAGAAAAATTTTTTGTGGATTATTATGGAGGGTTATTCTTGAGGCTTATTATGAACAGTAACTGTTGAAGATTACTATGAGAGGTAGTGTGGTAGATTCTTATAAAAGGATATTGTTATGGATTATTATGGAGGATTATTCTCTTGTATTCTTTGGCATGGGCTTTGGAGGCTTATTATGAAGCACTTCTTTGGTGGATTTTTATTGAGGGTTATAGTGCTGGATTATTATAAAGGGTTGAAGTTGGGGATTGTTATGAACGGTTATTATTGTAGCTTATATCTGGAGAGTTATTTTTGTGATTATTCTGGAGGACTATTTTGATTGACTATTGCGGAGGTTATTGTTGTGGATTATTAGGTACGTTTATTGTAGTAGATAATTATTGAAGGTTATTATGAATAATTATTATGAACATTTATTGTGTTGGATTATTATTTATAGTAATTGTGTTGTATTATTATTTAGAGTTATTGTATTAGATTATTATTTATAGTTATTGTATTGGATTATTATTTGGAGTTATTGTGTTGGGTTATTACAAAACGCTATTTTGGTAGATTAATATGGAGTATTATTTTTGTGGATTATTTTGGAGGTCTATTTTCGTAGATTATTAAGATAAGTTATTTGCGTGGATTATTTACAAATGGAATGCATTTGGAAGTGAAGTAGTGGAGGCAGATTCCAAACAGAGTTCCAAATGTAGATATGATGGAGCCCAATAGGCCCACAAGCATGTGAATCAGCTGATTGACAGTTAAGATGCGGGCCCAAAGGGCAGAAGCTCAACCCCCGCAATCACAACTAGGTAAGTACAATATGCATGACCACTTGGTTGTCAGACAACCAGCTCCACAGTTTACATGACCACTTGGTCGTCAGACAAGCAGCTCCACAGTATACATGACCACTTGGTTACCGCACAAGCTAATTACAAAAACATATGACCTTGTTGAAGCTGGAGCAGCATCTCCACATGACCACGTGGCTGTCAGTACAGAGAACTACAGTATACATGACTGTGTGATCTCGTGGCTCTCTGTCAATAAACTGGCCAAGTGATATCACGTGAAACTAGATATCATGTAATATCAAGAACAGTGATTATTACTGAAATCTTAAAAAAAGAGTAAACCCTTCGAATGTGGATTAATGGTAATATAAGTAAACACACTCACGGGTGACCTGTGATGACCCAGAGCTCCTAACAGTCGTGTCAGGAGTGATCGCTTTCATTCTTACCATAACAGGAGTGTTGTATTAAGATTTCTCTGTTAAGTACCATGGGGGCAGTTTTCACTCCTGTAAGGTTATCACTCCCTTCAGATGAATTTTCTTGGTGTCATTGGAAATTAAAGGGTATTGTTAGTCTCTCGGGGTCACTTGAGGTGAAGGTCTATATAATACTTGGTGAGTCTTTACTAATTAGGAGGAGTCACGGCCTCAGATTGGGGTCTGCCGCCGGTGGCCTGACGGTCATCAGCACGAGCCCTCAGCCTGAGACGTTCTTCCTTTTTCTTTTTTCAACCTATTATTATAAATTCCAAACACAGGAAATCAATTAATAATTAAGCAGAAGGAGCTGCAACATGGTTCTATATTAAAAAAAATTATCGTAATTTTTCATATAGAAAAAGTATTTTTTATATATAAAGATATTGTGATTTTATTGCGATGTGGAGTATTGTGAGGAATTTTAAGGGAAGGTTATTGTAGTAAATAATTTTGAAAGTTAAAGTGGTGAATTATTATTAATAGTGTTAGTGGTAATTATTTAGAAGATTATTTCAGAAGATTATTTTGAAGGGTTATTGTGGTGAATTAATTTCTAGAGTTAATGTGGTAGGTTAATGAAGAGGGTTATTGTGGTTTAATAAAATTGAGGATTATTGTAGTGGCTTATTAGGAGGGGTTAATGTATGGAATTATAATGAAGAGTTATTGTGGTGGAATATTTTTGATGGAAATTTTGATGAATTAATATGGAGGGTTATTGCAGAATATCATGAAGGAGGTAAATGTAAGAAATTATTATATGAAGTTATTGTGGATGATTATTAAGAGGATTATTATATTGCATAGTTATGGATTTTATTGGGGTAAATTATTATGAGGAAAAACTTTGGTGGATTATTATAGAGGGCTAATCTTCAGGCTTATTATGAACGGTCACGGTTGAAGATAACTATGGAGAGGTTATCTATGAGTATTGTTTTCACTTTGTCTTCAGATACCACAATTGTGTGCTCTGGAATTGGTAATCTGGAATCCGTCCAGCTCTCTGAACTCCTCATTTTGTACAAACACACTTTGGAACTGTTCATTTAGCATTTCACACATTTCTTTTTCCATTCTCAATTGTCCTGTTCCCCGTTCTCAATCTCTGGATTTTATTCTTTAAATACAGCTTGCTTTTAATTAATTAAAAAAAATGCCTGGATCTGTTTTATATTTGTCCGCTATACCTTTCTCAAAGTTCTTTTCTACCTCCTCACTGCTGTGTAATTGTTTCTCCCTTGCTTTTGTTGCTAGTATGTTTGCAGGCATTGAACCTGTTCTGATATTGAACCAATTTTCTTACCTTGTCCTATCTGGCCCAATCACAATTTCTATTGAACCAATCCTGTTTTCTGGTCCCACATTTCTGTTTGTATGAATGTTGTGTTCCTTCATCGTATATTTCGAAAAATTCGGAATACATTTCACTTACTTGAAATGGGGGGGCCTCGTAGCCTGGTGGATAGCGCAGGACTCGTAATTCTGTGGCGCACGTTCGATTCCAGCAAGAGGCAGAAACAAATGGGCAAAGTTTCTTTCACCCTGAATGCCCCTGTTACCTAGCAGTAAATAGGTACCTGGGAGTTAGTCCGCTGTCACGGGCTGCTTCCTGGGGGTGGAGGCCTGGTCGAGGACCGGGCCGCGGGGACACAAAAGCCCCGAAATCATCTCAAGATAATCTCAAGATAAGATACTTCCTTGCCTAGCAAAACGTCTGTCCATTTAAACTCACTAAAGAATTTTCTAAGTTCCTCACAGTGTTCTCTCTTGAAATCGAGTTTAATAACTGTTTCAATGTCCCAAATCTATTATAGAATATATCGCAAAGCATATTTAATTTACAAATGGACACGATAACTATTTCCCAAGGGAGGGCGGTATTAGATGTCAAATATGTTTTCTTCTTCTTTAATGATGAATATTAAATATAGTATTGAGGGAACATTCCCTTCCCTCATTCTCGTGGCCTGCTTGACGTGTTAATACATGAATGTCTCCAGAATGAGACTTACAAATCTGATTGTTGAAATGTTCTCCGTACTTGCTTCGTAAGCCTCCCATTTTATTGCTTTAAAGTTGAAGTCCCCGAGGACCAACGATCGTCATCGATCTTTATATGTTATTAATATAATATCTCTCATAACCATCATGAGGCCCCTCTCGTTTCTCATAGAGTTCCTCCTTTGTCCGTGTGTTGCTTGCAGGTGGGATGGGTGACCTGTGATGACCCAGAGGTCATAACAGTCGTGTCACGAGTGACCGCTTTCAGTCTTACCATAACAGGAGTGTTGTATTAAGATTTCTCTGTTAAGTACCATGATGACTTTTTTCACTCCTGTAAGGTTATCACTTCCTTCACATGAATGTTCTTGGTGTCACTGGATATTAATGCGTATACATGGTCTCTCGGGGTCACTTGAGGCAAAGGTCTATATAATACTTGGGGAGTCTTGACTAATTAGGAAGAGTCACGGCTTAAGAGTGGGGTCTGCCGCCGGTGGCCGGACGGTCGTCAGCTCGAGCCTACGTTATTGTGTGTTCTTCCTTTTTCTTTTATCAACCTATTAATATAAATTCCAAACACTGGAAATCAATTAATAGGTAGACACAAGGAGCTGCAACGTGGTTCCATATTATAATGTTTTTCTCATAATATTTCATATGGAAAAAGGATTATTTATTTTTTAATAACAAAAAAACGAGTTGCAATAACACATACTGATTTTGAGAAAGGTTATTACGAACGATAAGTCTACCAAGCCAGAACTCTACAAAATTTAATTGAAGGTTCTGGAGGCCCCAAACCGGATCCCAACCAGGGTTTTACAGCCAACCCGACCACACTCAGGCCTTCGGTAATGACGTTCACACTCTTACAATAGACACAGATCACAATGTAATCACAATGACGTGATATATTAATGAATATCATTTTGAGACAATGGAGTGACTTGAACTCCACATGTCACTACATTACCCCATTGAAATATGATGTCATTGTGATTTTACTACAATGAGGGTGATGGTGGTGAATTTTAAGGGAGGGTTATTGTAGTAAATAATTTTGAAAGTTAAAGTGGTGAATTATTATTAATAGTGTTAGTGGTAATTATTTAGAAGATTATTTCAGAAGATTATTTTGAAGGGTGACTGTGGTGGATTATATCCTAGAGTTATTGTGGTAGATTATTATTGAGGTCTGTTTTGGTAGATTATTCTGGAAAGTTATTGTTATTAGTTATTATAACAGCTTACTGTGGTGGATTATGAAGGAGAGTTATTGTTGTAGGTTAATGAGAAGGGTTATTGTGGTTTAATATAACTGAGGGTTATTGTTGAGGCTTATTAGGAAGGGTGAACATGGGGAATTATTATGGAGAGTTACTGTGGTGTATTATTGTTGATGGTTATTTTGGTGAATTAATATGCAGGGTTATTGTGAAATATCATGAAGGAGGTTATTGTAAGAAATTACTATGGTAAGTTATTGTGGATGGTTATTATTGTAAGTTATTGTGTATGGTTATTATTGTAAGTTATTGTGGATGATAAATAAGAGGATGATTATATAGAATAATTATGTATTTTATTGGGGTGAATAATTATAAGGAAAAATTTTGGTGGATTATTATAGAGGGTTAATCTTGAGGCTTATTATGAAGTAACTATTGAAGATTACTGTGAGACGTAGTGTGGTGAATTCTTATGAAATGTTATTGTGATGGATTATTATGGAGGATTATTCTCTTATATTATTCTGGAGAGGTTTTGGAGCCTTATTAAGAAGGATTACTTTGGTGGATTTTTATTGAGGGTTATAGTGCTGGGTTATTATAAAGGGTTATAGTACTGGATTATTTTAAAGGGTTATAGTTGAGGATTATTATGGACGGATATTATTGTATCTTATACCAGGAAAGTTATTTTTGTGATTATTCTAGAGGGCTATTTTGGTCGAATATTGCGGAGGGTTATTGTTGTTGATTATTAGTTACGTTTATTGTAGCAGATAATTAATGATGGTTATTATGAATAATTATTATGGACATTTCTTGTGTTGGATTTTTATTTAGCTTTTTTGTTAGATTATTATTTAGAGTTATTGAATTTGATTATTATTTAGAGTTATTGTATTGGATTATTATTTACAGTTATTGTGTTGGATTATTACAAAACGTTATTTTGGTAGATTAATATAGAGTATTATTTTTGAGGATTATATTAGAGGGCTTTTTTCGTGGATTATTAAGATAAGTTATTTGCGTGGATAATTTACAAATGGAATGCATTTGGAAGTGATGTGGTGGAGGCAGACTCCAAACAGAGTTACAAATGTAGATATTATGGAGCCCAATAGGCCCACAAACATGTGAATCAGCTGATTGACAGTTGAGATGCGGGACCATAGAGCAGATGCTCAACCCCCCCCCCCCCCGAATCACAACTACGTAAGTACAATATACAAGACCGCTTGGTTGTCAGACAAGCAGCTCGACAGTATACATGACCACACGTGGTCGTTAGGGTTATTATGGAGCTTTATGGTTGAGGGTTATTATGTAGGGTCATTGTGACGGATTATTATGAAGGTGTATTGTGCTTGATTATTACTGTGGGTTATTTTGATGGTTTATTAAGGAGGAATATTGTGGAGGGTGATTGTTATGTGGTATTAGAGTTATTGTTGATTATTATTATTATAAAAGTAACTGTTGAGTAGTAGTATTATTATATAGGGATATTGTTGTGGATTACTATTAAGGTTTAATGTGAAGGATTATTTTGATGATTATTCTTTTGGAAAATTATGGATGCTTATTGTTATGGATTATTATGGAACGTTATTGTTGAGGATTATTATGAAGGGTTATTGTTGAAGTTTATTATTAAAGGTTACTGTTGAGGATTATTATGGGGGCATTTTGGTGCATTAAGTTGTAGGTTTACTGTGCTGGATAATTATGGAGGGCTGACGATGATTCTTCAAGAACTAAACCCTTTCGTTCGCCACTAGCAACTCTCCTCAGATACATTGTCTCTGATTAATGCTCTCATCTGTCTGTCAGTTAGAAAACTTTTCATCCATGACTGAAGTCTCCCTGTCACCCCGCAGGCATTTTCCAGGTTCCAGAAATGCCTCTTATGTGTTACTCTGTCAAAAGCCATTTTTTTTAGGTCCAGAGAGACACAGTCAACCCAGTCACCGTCTTCCTGTATTATCTCTGTGGTTCTATCATAAAAAGTAAGTAGATTTGTTACACAGGATCATTCGGTTCAAAAACCATTCTTTTTGTCCGTTATTATGGCATTACTCTCGAAATGTTCAATCCATATAGCTTTAACTATTTTTTCTAGTGTTTTGACTACCTCGCTTGTTAATGATACTGGTCTATAATTTGGAGGATCCTCTCGATTACCATTCTTATAGATTAATACTATGTTTACCTTTTTCCATATATCTGCGAAGATTTGTTTTTAGAGTTTATGGTTATGGTAGGGCAGGATTCTCAGGATAAGAAATTTGTGCTTTAAAAGACTTTACACACAAATTTCTTAATTTCCGAGGAGGGGGAGTTGTAATGATCTGGTGCTCAGATCATGGTTCTCCCCTCTCCCCTCCTTCCATCTCCTTTTCTCCCCTCCCCTTGCCCGTCATTCGTCTCCCCTTCTTCACCTCCCCTTCATCCATTTGTCAAGGGCCAAGAGGTTGACCTGAGGGTGGTCTTGCTAGCTGGCCCTTGTGGTACCTTTGCTTCCCCACTCAATTCTCCCCACTCATATTTCCCACTCCATCCACCTCTCAATTCCCTCTCTTCCCTTCTCACCGGTTCCTCCCTCCATACCAGGCGAGTCAAATGTTCCAACCCTTTATCTTGGAGGAGACGGGGTTGAACATAATTTATCAGTTGTGTAAACATTGCTCAGAGGTACACTAGGCTCGGGTAGTCCAATATAGAGGCACCTTGTTCCCTTCAAATAGCTGGTGAGAGGTAACTCAATCTTCAAGAATTTCATGTATCCTTTAATCGCTGATCATAGAAGGTGATTGGCGGTAGATAAGTGCCAAGTCCTTATTGGCCCTAGAGAGCCAGACCTCAGGCCTAGTTTTAAATGGTTGGCCATAGCTAAATAATGGATGAAGACCTGGGGGCTGTACTAGATTGTGGGAGAAGCAATCCTTGCCTCCGGTAAGTTGGTGAAACAAAATTTCAGTAGTGTGTTCTGGGAGTGTATGGGGAATAGGGACTCGGGCCCGCATCAAATGGGCTGAGGACAGCCATCGACATCTTGGCATCAGTGCGGTTTAAGGTATTGTGCACTTGAGTATTCATGTCATCGGTAGATATCCACTTTGCCTCTTAGGATAATAGAGTAGAGTATATGTTCATTTGATTTCAATATATGCGTTAAATTTATTTAATTTTAATAAAGTATTAAAGTTTTTGATTGTTTAGTAATCTCGGTCCCTTATGTACTTAAAGTTTTGCAGTTTTTCAATTGCGTTATATATATGTGTGGTACTTGGAAACCCCCATGTTCTCTTCCATTTAATAGATATTAAAGTTGCCCTTGGATTTAAATAAGCAAAGTAAATTAAACAAACTAATTCCCAAGATTTATTACTAAAGTATCTATTACCCGGGAGTTCTTTGATTACTGATTCCATGCCTTTCTGGGGGATTGGTGAAAGACACATTTAAGTATGGGAAGGTGGTGGCAGTGACTAATGAGTTATTAATTATTATTTATTAGTTATAAATTAATAACCCCTATTCTTGTTGTGCCCTCCTCATTTAATATTCAGCTTATATTCGTGGCAGTTCAGTGAGGGGGTCATACCATACCATACCATACCATACCATACCATACCAACTCATTTAAGAATTTTCTAAGTTCCTCACAGTGTTCTCTCTCTTGAAATTGAGTTAAATAGCTGTTTCAATGTCCCAATTCTATTATCGAATACATCGCAAAGCATATTTAATTTACAACAGTACACGATCACTCTTTCCCAAGGGAGGGTGGTACCGGATGTCAAATATCTCTTCTTCTTTCCTAATGAATATTAAATTCAGTATATACAGAACATCCCCTTCCCTCATTCTTGTGGCCTGCTTGACGTGTTGATGCATGAATGTCTCCAGAATGAGGCATACAAATCTGATTGTCGAAATGTTAGGAAATCAATTAATAAGTAGACGCAAGGAGCTGCAACATGGTTCAATATTAAAATATTTTTCTCATAATATTTAATTTGGAAAAAGTAATATTTCCTTTTCAATAACAAAGAAACGGGTTGCAATAACACATACTGATGATGAGAAAGATAATTACGAAACATAATGACGACCAAGCCAGAACTCTACTGAATTTAATGGAAGGTTCTGGAGGCCCCAAACTGGATCCCAACCAGGGTTTTACAGCCAACCCGACCACACTCAGGCCTTCGGTAATGACGTTCACACTCTTACAATAGACTCAGATCACAATAAAATCACAATGACGAGATATATCAATGAATATAATTTTGAGACAATGGAGTGACTTGAACTCCACAAGTCACTACATTACCTCAAAATTATTTCCATTAATATATGATGCCATTGTTATTTTACTACAATGATGGTTTTTGTGGTGAATTTTAAGGGAGGGTTATTGTAGTAAATAATTTTGGAAGTTAAAGTGGTGAATAATTATTAATAGTTTTAGTGGTAATTACTTAGAAGATAATTTCAGAAGATTATTTTGAAGGGTTATTGTGGTGGATTAATTCCTAGAAGTATTGTAGTAGATTATTATGAAGGTTTATTATGGTGGATTATTATGGAAAGTAATTGTTAATGGTTATTATAACAGGTTTATGTGGTGGATTATTACGGAGAGTTATCGTTGTAGTTTATTGAGGAGTGTTATTGTGGTTTAATATAATTGAGTAGTGTTATTGTGGTTTAATATAATTGAGGTTTATTGTAGTGGCTAATTAGGAAGGGTTAATGTGGGGATTTATTATGGAGAGTTATTGTGGTGGATTATTGTTGATAGTTATTTTCGTGAATAAATATGGAGGATTATTGAGGAATATCATGAAGGAGATTCGTGTAAGAAATAATTATTGTGAGTTATTGTGGATGGATATTATGGTGAGTTATTGTTGGTGATTATTAAGAAGATTATTATATTTCATAATTATGGATTTTATTGGTGTGAATTACTATGAGGAAAAATTTTAGTGGATTATTATAGAGGGTTATTCTTGAGGCTTATTATGAACGGTAACTGTTGAAGATTACTATGGAGAGGTAATATGGTGGATTTCTATGAAAGGTTATTGTGATGGATTATTATGGAGGATTATTCTCCTGTATTATTATGGAGTTATTTTAAGGGTTATTATTATTAAGGATTACTTTGGTGGGATATTATTGAGGGTTATAGTGTTGGGTTATGAAAAAGGGTTATTGTTGAGGGTTATGAAAGAGCGTTATTATTGTCGCTAATATCTGGAAAATTATTTTTGTGATTATCGTGGAGGGCTTATTTGGTTGACTATTACGGAGGATTATTGTTGACCAGTATTAGGCACGTTGATTGTAGTAGATAATTATTGATGGTTATTATGAATAATTAATACGGACATTTATTGTGTTGGATTATTATATAAAGTTATTGAGTTGGATTATTTGTTATAGTTATTTTTTTGGATTATTTTTTAAAGCTATTGTGTTGGATTATTATTTAGAATTATTGTGTTAGATTAATATTTAGAGTTATTGTTTTGGATTATTATTTTGAGTTATTGTGTTGGATTATTATTTATAATTATTGTATTGGACTATTTTTTAGAGGTCTTGAGGTGGATTATTATTTAGAGGTATTGTGTTAGATTATTATTAAAAGTTATTGTGTTGGATTATTATAAAACGTTATTTTGGTTGATAATTATGGAGTATTATTTTTTTTATTATTATTGTGGAGGGCTATTTTCGTGGATGTTTAAGATAAGATATTTGCGTGGATAATTTACAATAGGAATGCATTTGGAAGTGATGTGGAGGAGGCAGACTCCAAACAGAGTTACAAATGTAGATATGATGGAACCCAATAGGCCCACTAAAATGTGAATCAGCTGATTGACAGTTGAGATGCGGGACCAAAGAGAAAAAGCTCAACCCCTGCTATCACAACTTGGCAAGTACAATATACAGGATCACTTGGTTGTCAGACAAGCAGCTCCACAGTATACATGACCGCTTGGTTGTCAGACAAGCTACTCCACAGTATTCATGACCACTTGGTTGTCAGACAAGCATCTCCACAGTATACATGACCATTTGGTTGTCAGACAAACAGCTCCACAATATACATGACCACTTGCTTGTCAGACAAGCAGCTCCACAGTATACGTGACCATTTGGTTGTCAGACAAGCAGCTCCACAGTATATATGACCATTTAGTTGTCTGACAAGCAGCTCCACAGTATACATGACCTTTTGGTGGTCAGACAAGCTAATTAAAAAAAACTTATGACCTTAAGGATGAGACAACCAACTGCACATCACCACGTGGCTGTCAGTCCAGAGAAATCTACAGTATACATGACTGTGTGATCACGTGGATGCCTGACAATAAACTTCCTGTGTGATATCACGTGAAACAAGATATCACGTAATATCATTAACGGTGGTTATGACTGATTTCTTAATAAAAAGAGTAAATCCTTCGCATGTTGATTAATGGTAATATAAGTAAACACACACACACGGGTGACCTCTGATGACCCAGAGGTCATAACAGTCGTGTCACGAGTGATCACCTTCATTCTTACCATAACAGAAGTGTTGTATTTAGATTTCTCTGATAAGTATTGAAGACAGTTTTCACTCCTGTAAGGTTATCACTTCCTTAAGATGAATGTTCTTGGTGTCACGTGAAATTAAAGCGTTTACATGATTTCTCGGGGTCACTTGAGGTGAAGGACTATATAATACTTGGTGAGTCTTGACTAATTAGGAAGAGTCACGGCCTCAGAGTGGGGTTTCCCGCCGGTGGCCAGACGGTCGACAGCTCGAGCCCAGTATATTACCATGTTCTTCCTTTTTGTTTTTTTTCATCCTATGTCTGGAAAAGCTTTATAATGGTTTCTATTTAATTTCTATCTATAATGGTGGCTTTCTATTGAGTATTTTTATGTTGGATTATTATGGAATTTTATTGTGGTGAATTATTATTAGAATTTTATTATTATTGAAGGTGATATTGGTAAATTATTGAAGTTATTGTGGGAAATAAACATGGAGGGTCATTGTTCAGGGTTATTATGGAGACTTATTCTTAAGGGTTATTATGTAGCGTTATTGTGATGAATTATTATGAAGGTGTATTGTGCTTGATTATTATTGAGAGTTATTTTGGAGGTTTATTAAGGAGGATTATTGTGGGTTATTATTATGGAGGGTGATGGCTGTGTGTTATTAGAGAGTTATTGTTGATTAATATTATAGAGATAATTGTTGAGAATTAGTATTAATAAATATTGTTATTGTTGTGGATTACTATTAAGGATTATTGCTTAGGATTATTTTGGTGATTATTGTGTTAGAAAATTATGGAGGATTATTGTGTTTGGCTTATTATGGAGGATTATTTTTATGGATTATTATGGAGGATTGTTGTTGAGGATGATTATAAAGGGTTATTGTTGATGTTTATTATTAAAGGTTAATGTTGAAATTTATTATTAAAGGTTAATGTTGAAGTTAATGATTAAAGGTTAATGTTGAAGTTTATTATTGAAGGTTAATGTTGAATTTTATTATTGAAGGTTAATGTTGAAGTTTATTATTGAAGGTTAATGTTGAAGTTTATTATTGAAGGTTAATGTTGAAGTTTATTATTGAAGGTTAATGTTGGAGATTATTATTAAAGGTTAATGATGAAGTTTATTATTGAAGGTTAATGTAGAGGAATATTATGAGGCTTATATATTTTGATTAAGATGCAGGTTTACTGTGCTGGATTATTATTTAGTTAAGACGATTCTTGTTTAAAAATTAAACCCTGTGGTTCTCCACTAGTAACTCTCCTCCGGTCAGATACATTGTCTCTGATTAATGCCCTGATCAGTCTGTCAGTTAGATTATTTTTCATCCATGACAGAAGTCTCCCTTTCACCCCACCGGAATGTTCCAGTTTCCAGAACCGCCTTTTATGTGGGACTCCGTCAAAAGCCATTTTTTTTAAGGTCCAGAGAGAGAGACACAGTCAACCCATGCACCGCTTTCAAGTATTATCTCTGTGGCTTTATCATAAAAACTAAGTAGATTTGTTACACAGGATCATCCGGTTCGAAAACCGTTCTTCTTGTCCGTTATTATGGCATTACTCTCGAAATGTTCAATCCATATAGCTTTAACTATTTTTTCTAATGTTTTGACTAACTTGCTTGTTAATGATACGGGTCTATAATTTAGAGAATCCTCTCGACTATCATTTTTATAGATTGGTACTATGTTTACCTTTTTCCATATATCTGCTAAGATTCCTGTGCACAAGGATATCTGAAATAATATTGAGAGTGGAATACTCAGTTCAGTTGCACATTCTCGCAGCAAGCACACTGCTTTATTTCTTCCTACCCTCTTGAGTAATTTTTTCACTTTTCACTGAATTGCGTGCTCTGGAACTGGTATTTGGTCCGGCTCTCTGAAATACTCATTTTGTACAGACACACTTTGGAACTGTTCATTTAGCATTTCACACATTTACTTTTCCATTCTCAATTGTCCTGTTCCCCTGTTCTCAATCTATGGATTTTATCCTTTACGAGCAGCTTGCTTTTAATTAATTTAAAAAATGCCTTGATCTGTTTTATATATGTTCGCTATACCTTTCTTAAAGTTCTTTTCTACCTCCTCACCGCTGTGTAATTGTTTCTTCCTTGCTTGTGTTGCTGGTATGTTTGCAGGTATTGAACCTGTTTCGATATTGAACCAATTTTCTTACCTTGTCCTCTCTGACCCTATCACAATTTATGTTGAACCAATCCTGTTTTTGGTCCTGCATCTCTGTTTTGATATAAATGTTGTGTTCCTTCATAGTATATTTCGCAAAAATTAGAATACATTTCACTTACTTCCTTGCCTAGCAACTAGTCTGTCCATTTATACTCATTATCGAATTTTCTAAGTTCCCCATAGTGTTCTCTCTTGAAATCGAGTTTAACCCTTAAACTGCGCAACGCGCCTGCAGGCTCGCGTCTGGTTTGCGCAACGCGCCTCCAGGTATTTTGATTTTTCACGTTCCATTCAAAACTGGCGCGCGGTGACGCGGGTATGGTATGGGTGGGTGGCGGCCCCAGTGATCGTCCGCCATCATAAAAAAAATCCCAGCATGCCCTGCGGCCGTGGGGAGCCTCAGTTTCTCGGCAGCAACCATGTCTGACGCATCCTCTACGAGCTCCCGCTCCACGGTGACCTGCGTGCATGGAAAACGACTCTCTGAGGAGGAAATACGCGATATTTTGTATGATGACGGTGCTCTGGATGATTACCTGGACTATGATCCAGATAAAGACCTAACTCAGAGATCTGATACGAGTGTGGAAGAGACAGAATTGGAAGATTTGGCGAGTGTGTGGGGTACTCGTGCCTCGCCCGGCCTGCCTCGCCGCCCTGGGTCAACACCGTTATCATCCCCACCATCATGTATGTCCCCAGACGCTAGTAGTTTATTCAGTGATAGTACATGTGACGAATCTTTCTCGGGCTTCAGTGACATTGGCTCCGATACGAGTAGTGTGGACGACCCGAGTACGAGCAGTGGTGGTGTTACCAGGCGGGGTTTTGCTACCTCAGCAACACGCCGCGGCAGGCGGCAGCGTGCCTCACAGCATGTGGACAACGACAGTGGCCCCTCAACATCATTTATGCGTGGTACGTAAATCTGCCTCAGCGCTAGCATACCCTCACGCAGCTCCAGCAGAAGCAGCGGACGACGTAGCCGTAGTTTTGGTGCTCGTGGTGGTGTTGGCCGTGGTGTTGGCGCCAACACCAAACCCCCTGGTGTACTTGTGTGGGAGGATTGCACCACATTTGTCCCTCAAATACCAACATTTGATGATAGCGATTTTGGTGTTACACCATTATTCCCATATACTGGTGATGATATGGCAGACATGGAATATTTTCAGGCATATTTTGACAATGTATTCATGACGCATCTTGTGACTGAGACAAACAGGTTCGCTCACAGCCTCATAGACGAAGGCATTTTACCTGCCTCACGGCTCACACGATGGAAGGACACGACAATCGACGAAATGTACGTGTTTCTGGCACTCTGTATGATGATGAAGCACTCTGAGAAAGTTGTCATCCAAGATTATTGGAGCAAAGACAGCCTTGTTCCATCGCCTGTGTTCATCCGGTACATGTCGCGTGATAGGTATCTCTTGATTCTCAGGTGCCTGCATTTCGAGAATAATGCAAATGAGGACAGACACGACAGACTGTGGAAAGTACGGAAGATGTTCAGTGACATGAGAGGGAAGTTCAGGGATTATTTTGTTCCTGGACAGAATGTGGTTATTGACGAGTCGCTTGTACTGTTCAAAGGGCGACTGGCATTCAAGCAGTACATTCCATCAAAGCGGCACCGATTTGGACTGAAGTTTTTTGTGCTATGCGACTGTGAGACTGGTATTGTCTTGGACATGATATTATATTCTGGTACAGACGTCGACATAACGGCTTAAGATGAACACGGGTTCTCTGGCAGTGTTGTAAAAACACTGATGGAACCGTTGCTGAACAAGGGGCATGTACTGTACACCGACAACTATTACACCATCCCCTTATTGACCAGATACCTCCTTGCCCACAACACCGGCGTATGTGGCACTGTGAAGAGCCACAGGAAGGAAATGCCAGTGTTCGGTAAAGCTATAGCCGTGGGTGAGTGCCAGCTGCACAAGTGTGACAATACGCTGTCAGTGCGGTGGAAGGACAGACGCTTCACACTGGTGCCATGTTAGACAGTGGCAAAGTCCACTTTCAGACACGCAACACCGTGTATAAGCCAGACTGTGTCATAGACTATAACGTGAACATGCGCCTCGTCGATAAGTGTGACATGATGTTTGGTGGAGTGGAGTGCGTGCGCAAGTCTGTGAAGTGGACTTAAAAGTTCTTCTTCCACCTCATGGATGTTGCAGTGCTCAACTGCTTCAATATGTACTTAGTAAAATCTGGCAGGAGACCGACTATACGTACATTCAGTGCTGGTGTTGTGTCACAGCTGCTAGTAAAGTATGGCAAAGAAGGTTGTGTTGTACCGCGCGAAGTGCAAGCAACAATGCCACATGCAGCTCCAGACAGATTGAGGGGAAATGAGAACTTCGGAGTACATATGCTCGAATATATGCCAGGCACAGCATCACGGGAGAAGGGTAAACGTGCGTGTATAGTATGCAGGAACACTACCCACAGAGAACAGAAACGAAGATGTATCAGCACCTGGTGCGTGGAGTGCAAGGTGCCACTCTGCCCCGTTGGCTGTTTCGCAGCATATCACACACTCGCGGAGTACTGAGTGGGTTTATGGTGTGTGTATATAGTGTGTGTTACTGTACAGTGTGTATATAAAGTGTAAATATAAATTTATTTGGCATGATACATTGGAAATTGTGCAGGATAAGTGAACTTGTTTGCGATGCACGTAACACAGAGTCTACGGACAGTACGGATGTTGTACTGCGATATTATAGTGTACGTGTTCATTATACATTGGATTGGCACATAAAAACAATGAAAATGTATATGGAAATGTGCGCAGTAAATGAACGAAAATATATTCGCGGCAACTCGCGCGCCCCGCCCCGAGCGCCCCACTGCTTCCGAGAGCTTACGCCACGGGCGCACGGGGAATGATGACGTCACGCCCCAACTTCCGGACCCCATAGCAGCCAAAGAAAGTACAATTTCGAATATTTTTTTACATACCCATACTCAGGGAAGGGTTTTTGACACTTTAAAAAGAAAAAAGAATTTTTTCCAGAGAATTTATTTCCTGCGCACTGCGGGGGTGTCACATTTGGAGGCAACGGAGTTAGGGGGTTAATAACTGTTTCAGTGTCCCTATTCTATTATAAATTATATCGCAAAGCATATTTAATTTAAACAGGACACGATCACTCTTTCCCAAGGGTGGGCGGTACTAGATATCAAATATCTCTTCTTCTTTCCTGATGAATATTAAATTCAGTATTGACGGAACATCCCCTTCCCTCATTCTCGTGGCCTGCTTGAAGTGTTAATACATGAATGTCTCTAGAAAGAGGCTTACACATCTGATTGTCGAAATGTTCTCCGTTCTTGCTTCGTACCCCTCCCAGTCTATTGCTTTTAAACTGAAGTCCCCGAGGACCAACAATCGTCATTTATCTATATCTGTTTTTACTATAATCTCTCTCATGACCATCATGAGGTCCATCTCGTTTGTCGTACAGTTCCTCCTTTGTCCGTGTGTTGCTTGCTGGTGGATGGGTGACCTGTGATGACCCAGAGATCATAACAGTCGTGTCACGAGTGATCGCTTTCATTCTTACCATAACAGGAGTGTTGTATTTAGATTTCTCTGATAAGTGTTGAGGACAGTTTTCACTCCTGTAAGGTTATCACTTCCTTAAGATGAGTGTTCTTGGTGTCACGTGAAATTAAAGCGTATACATGGTTTATCGGGGTCACTTGAGGTGAAGGTCTATATAATACTTGGTGAGTCTTGACTAATTAGGAAGAGTCACGGCCTCAGAGTGGGGTCTGCCGCCGGAGGCTGGACGGTCAACAGCTCGAGCCCAATCTATTGTACTATTCTTCCTTTTTGTTTTTTTCATCCTACGTCTGGAAAAGTTTTGTTAATGGACTACTATTGAGTATTATTATGTTGGATTATTATGGAAGTTTATTGTGGTGAATTATTATTAGAATTGTATTATTATTGAAGGTGATTTTGGTAAATTATTGAAGTTATTGTGGGAAATAAACATGGAGGGTCATTGTTCAGGGTTATTATAGAGTTTTATTCTTGAGGGTTATTATGTAGCGTTATTGTGATGAATTATTATGAAGGTGTAATATGCTTGATTATTATTGAGAGTTATTTTGGAGGTTTATTAAGGAGGATTATTGTGGGTTATTATTATGGAGGGTGATGGCTGTGTGTTATTAGAGAGTTATTGTTGATTATTATTATAGAGGTAATTGTTGAGTATTAGAATTAATAAATATTGTTATTGTTGTGAATTACTATTAAGGGTTATTGCTTAGGATTATTTTGGTGATTATTGTGTTGGAAAATTATGGAGGATTATTGTTATGGATTATTATGGAGGATTATTGTTACGGATTATTATGGAGGATTAGTGTTGAGGATGATTATATAGGATTATTGTTGAAGTTTATTATTAAAAGTTAATGTTGGAGTTTATTATTAAAGGTTAATGTTGAAGTTTATTATTAAAGGATAATGTTGAAGTTTGTTATAGAAGGTTAATGTTGAAGTTTATTATTAAAGGTTAATGTTGAGGATTATTATGGGTCTTATTTTTATGGATTAAGATGTAGGTTTACTGGGCTGGATTATTATTAGGTAAGACCATTCTTGTTCAAAAAATTAAACCCTGTGGTTCTCCACTAGTAACTCTCCACCGGTCAGATACATTGTCTCTGATTAATGCCCTCATCAATCTGTCAGTTAGAACATGTTTCATCCATGACAGAAGTCTCCCTGCCACCCCGCCATCATGTTCCAGTTTCCAGAACCGCCTTTTATGTGGGACTCCGTCAAAAGCCATTTTTTTAAGGTCCAGAGAGAGACACAGTCAACCCATGCACCGCTTTCCTGTGTTATCTCTGTGGCTTTATCATAAAAACTAAGTAGATTTGTTACACAGGATCATCCGGTTCGAAAACCGTTCTTTTTGTCCGCAATTACGGCATTACTATCGAGGTGTTCAATCCATATAGCTTTAACTTTTTTTTCTAATGTTTTGACTAACTCCCTTGTTAATGATACGGGTCTATAATTTAGAGAATCCTCTCGACTATCATTTTTATAGATTGGTACTATGTTTACCTTTTTCCATATATCTGTTAAGATACCTGTGCACAAGGATATCTGAAATAATATTTAGAGTGGAATGCTCAGTTCAGTTGCACATTCTCGTAGCAAGGCAACTGCTTTATTTCCTCCTAGCCCCTTGAGTAATTTTTTCACTTTGTCTTGAGATACCTGAATTGCGACCTCTGGAACTGTTCCAGTTCCAGAGCACGAATTCTCAATTGTCCTGTTCCCCCGTTCTCATTCTATGGATTTTATCCTTTACGAGCAGCTTGCTTTTATTTAATTTAAAAAAATGCCTAGATCTGTTTTATATATGTCCGCTATACCTTTCTTAAAGTTCTTTTCTACCTCCTCACCGCTGTGTAATTGTTTCTTTCTTGCTTGTATTGCTGGCATGTTTGCAGGTATTGAACTTGTTTCGATATTGAACCAATTTTCTTACCTTGTCCTCTCTGACCCTATCACAATTTATGTTGAACCAATCCTGTTTTCTGATCCTGCATCTTTGTTTTGATATAAATGTTGTGTTCATTCATCGCATAATTTGGAATACATTTCACTTACTTCCTTGCCTAGCAAGGAGTCTGTCCATTTAAACTCATTAAAGAATTTTTTAAGTTCCCCACAGTGTTCTCTCTTGAGATCGAGTTTAATAACTGTTTCAATGTCCCAATTCTATTATAGAATATATCGCAAAGCATATTTAATTAACAACACGACACGATCACTCTTTCCCAAAGGAAGGGGGTACTAGATGTCAAATATCTCTTCTTCTTTCCTGATGAATATTAAATTCAGTATTGACGGAACATCCCCTTCCCTCATTCTCGTGGCCTGCTTGACGTGTTAATACATGAATGTCTCCAGAATGAGGCTTACAAATCTGATTGTCGAAATGTTCTCCGTTCTTGCATCGTACGCCTCCCAGTTTATTGGTTTGAAGTTGAAGTCCCCGAGGACCAACAATCGTCATTTATCTTTATCTGTTTTTACTATAATCTCTCTCATGACCATCATGAGGCCCCTCTCGTTTGTCATAGAGTTCCTCCTTTCTCCGTGTGTTTCTTGCTGGTGGGATGGGTGACCTGGGATGATCCAGAGGCCATAACAGTCGTGTCACGAGTGATCGCTTTCATTCATACCATACAAGGAGTGTTGTAATAAGATTTCTCTGTTAAGTACCACTAGGGGAGTTTTCACTCCTGTAAGGTTATCACTTCCTTCAGATGAATGTTCTTGGTGTCACGTGAAATTAAAGTGTATACATGGTCTCTCAGGGTCACTTAAGGTGAAGGTCTATATAATATTTGGTGAGTATTAACTAATTAGGAAGAGTCACTACCTCAGAGTGGGGTCTGCCGCCGGTGGCCGAACGGTCGTCAGCTCGAGCCCCCATCACTAAGACTTCTCCCTTTTTCTAATTTCAACCTATAAATATTAATTCCAATCACAGGAAGTCAATTAATAAATAGACACAAGGAGCTGCAACATGGTTCCATATTTAAATTTTTTTCTCGTAATATTTCTTATGGAAAAAGTATTTTTTTCTTATTCAATAACAGTTATTGTGTTGGATTATTATTTAGAATTATTGTATTGGATTATTATTTAGAGGTTTTCAGTTTGATTATTATTTAGAGTTATTGTGTTAGATTATTATTAAAAGTAATTGTGTTGGATTATTACAAAACGTTATTTTGGTTGATTAATATGGAGTATTATTTTATAGTTTTATTGTGGAGCGCTATTTTCGTGAATTGTTAAGATAAGATATTTGCGTGGATAATTTACAAATGGAATGCATTTGTAAGTGATGTGGAGGAGGTTGACTTAAACAGAGTTACAAATGTAGATATGATGGAACCCAATAGGCCCACAAACATGTGAATCAGCTGATTGACAGTTGAGATGCGGGACGAAAGAGCAGTAACTCAAACCAGCAATCACAACTAGGTAAGTACAATATACATGACCACTTGGTTGTCAGGCAAGCAGCTCCACAGTATACATGACCACTTGGTTGTTAGACAAGCAGCTTTACAGTATACATGACCACTTGGTTACCACCCAAGCTAATTACAAAAGCATATGACCTCGATGAGGCAGGAGCAGCAACTCCACTTGACCACGTAGCTGTCAGTCCAGAGAGCTCTACAGTATACATGACTGTGATCAAGTGGCTCCCTGACAATCAACTGCCTAAGTGATATCACGTGAAACTAGATATCACGTAATATCATGAACAGTGATTATGACTGATATCTTAATAAAAAGAATGTGGATTAATAAATACTTCGAATGTTGATTAATGGTAATATAAGTAAACACACACACGGGTGATCTCTGATGACCCAGAGGTCATAACAGTCGTGTGACGAGTGATTGCTCTCATTCGAAATTAAAGAGAATTTCTCTTAATTAAAGAATTAAAATTAAAGAATTTCTCTCATGCGAAATTAAAGCGTATACATGGTCTCTCGGGGTCTCTTGAGGTGAAGGTCTATATAATACTTGGTGAGTCTCGACTAATTAGGAAGAGTCACGGCCTCAGAGTGGGGTCTGCCGCCGGTGGCCGGACGGTCGACAGCTCGTGCCCAAACAAGTGTACAATTCTTCCTTTTTGGTTTTTTCATCCTATGTCTGGAAAAGTATTATAATAGATTACTATGGAGGCTTATTCTGTTCGATTTTTATGGAAATTTATTGTGGTGAATTATTAGTAGAATTGTATTATTGTTGAAGGTGATTTTGGTAGATTATTGAAGGTATTGTGGGAAAATAACATGGAGGGTCATTGTTTAGGGTTATTATGGGGGTTTATTGTTGAGGGTTAATATGAAGGGTTATTGTGCTTGATTATTATGAAGGAGAATTGTGCTTGATTATTATTGAGGGTTATTTTGGTGGTTTATTAAGGAGGAATATTGCGGGTTACTATTATGAAGGGGTGATTATTGTGTGTTATTAGAGAGAATAATTGTTGATTATTATTATTATTATGTGTGAACATTTTGGAGGATTATTGTTATGGATTATTATTTAACGTTATTGTTGAGGATGATTATGAAGGGTTATTGTTGAAGTTTATAATCAAAGGTTAATGTTGAAGATTATTATTGGGACTTATTTTTGTGGATTAAGTTGTAGGTTTACTGTGCTGGATAATTATGGAGGTAAGACGATGCTTGTTCAAGAACTAAACCCTGTGGTTCTCCACTAGTAACTCTCCTCCAGTCAGATACATTGTCTCTGATTAATGCCCTCATCAATCTGTCAGTTAGAACATTTTTCATCCATGTCAGTAGTCGCCCTGTCACTCCTGATGTGATTAAGTGCTTAATTGCCCACTAGTTTCTTTATCAGCTATCTCACCCTGTCAGAGTAAATGAGACCGATGTATGTGAATGCATGTGTGTGTATATATGTATGTATATGTGTGTGTGTGTATGTATATGTATGGGTATAAAGTATATATGGAAGCTGATCAGAATTACATTTCACCTTTGTGAATGTACATTAATGACACTATGTAAAAGACAATTCAAACACTTTATGTAGGGCATACGTAAATCTGTGTATCTATGTATTTACGTATGTAGGTTAGCATAGCATTTTAAAAGCACCGAATCACCTTCTGTGGTTGAGTGTTCAATAAACCCTTGAACTATTTGTTTAACATTTCTCTAACCCTGTCCATGGAGGACAGAAGAAAATGTATATATGCTGGTTAGCATTGTTAATGTGTGGCCACGTCTGTGGTAGAAAATAATAATAAAAAAAAAACTCCTGTTGATATGCTTGCTAAGACAGCCTGCAGAAAACCAGTGGTAGAAATTGATATGGGTGTTTCATTAGTAGTAACGAAGAGAATACTTCGAAGAGAATACAAACACAAATATATAAGGAAAATCTCACCGACCTTACAAATTCTCAAAGACCTGAAAGTTGTAGAATAGATATCGTGAGGAGACATTCACATATGGGACTAATAGAACAAGAACCCGGCAATGTGATGTTATAGTGGCCAGAATACGCCTTGGGTATAGACGTATCTAGCAGCTTTCTCAAAACCCAAATGTCGAGTACACAATGTGTCAACTTTGTGAAAGAGAAAACATGCACTCTCTCTTGAACATTATATTGTAGAATGTCCCATACTGACTGACTTTCGCCCTCCTAGGCTAAGGTATGCTGAACTCTGTAATTACTATATGAGTACTGGAACACTTGATGATATATTGGACTTGTATCCAAGATGGACCATGTAATATATCAATCATACAACGTATATATATGATGTAACTATGTAACCTGAGCTTGTAAAAGCACCTTCATCACATTCAGTGATTAAGTGCTTAATTGCACACTAGTTTCTTTATCAGCTATCTCACCCTGTCAGAGTAAATGAGACAAATGTATGTGAATGCATGTGTGTGTGTGTATATATGTATGTATTGTTACGGTGCCCTCTCCTATTTCTTTCGTTTGCCTGCTGTAAGAGTCAAATCAGGTCTCCCTACTGATTCTCTGAGGTTCAGGGAGTCTATTGATATATGTGGCGACCAGATCGGTTGCCAGTTAAGGGAGAAAGTTACATTATAAGTTGTAAGTAAGGAGAAATTAGCCCCCTGATATAAAATCAAAGAGTATCCCCTACTGCAGATATGACGTTTTGGAAGGGAGACTAGCCGATCGCGGATTGGCCGACTTAGGTCGCGGGCGACCAATCAGGGCCCGCCATGACGTCACCGAGTGCCCCGGGCGGCGCCAACGTCAGAGTTGACCTGACCTCGGAAGCGAGAGGACGCGCCTCGGTCTGCTCTCAAGGATTAGAAGCTCTACAAGCCTTTCTTAGTGGATTAGTGCTGGCTATCGCAGGCCATCTGAGGTATTGGAGACCCCGCGCTTCTGGGAAGCAAAAAGAAACCAAGTTTATTGAGCAAAAGACTGCCAAACTTGGAAAATATTCGGCGACGACGCTGGGCGGCGACGCTGGACGTTGAGGGTCTGAAAAGGTGTGGCGGGCAAGCCTAGCTGTGACCGGGTCATATCCACTTAGGGTTTTGTCGGCCCAGTACCCTGGGCCGACAGTCTAGTAGCAGATCTATGGAAGTAGCAATCTTCTGGTTACAAACAATATATAATACACCCACTGAACTGCACTGCTGGGGTGCAGATATAATAACCCAGCTGGCGACCTTGTTAAGAAGAAGATAGAGAAGACAGGTGGGAAAGGAGTTCCTGCAAACTTTTTGTCTGGCAGGCAAGACTCAGGGAGGTTATGGTTATAAGGTAAGCCTGAATCTTCCTTCACTCCTCCACGGGTCTAGGCCGGAACTGTTAACAGCAGTTTCCCCTTGTTTGACTGATGGGCTTCCAGGGTGTATCAGTGGCACCCCTTTTGTGGTGGAAGCAAAGACCTGCGGAGGTGGACATTGTTGGTCCTCTTCTGTGTGACCAAAGGACTCTGGTGAATCCCGGGAGTCGGAGGGGCTGAGTATTCGGCCTTTTGAGCCCCTAGCAGCTGAGTGCTAGCAGAGCCCCGGCCCACCTCCACGTGACAGTATATGTATGTGTGTATATATATGTATGGGTATAAAGTATATATGGAAGCTGATCAGAATTACATTTCACCTTTATGAATGTACATTAATGACACTATGTAAAAGACACATCAAACACTTTATGTAGGGCATAGGTAAATCTGTGTATCTATGTATTTACGTATGTAGTTTAGCTTAGCATTTTAAAAGCACCGAATCACCTTCTGTGGTTGAGTGTTCAACAAACCCTTGAACTATATGTTTAACACTTCTCTAACCCTGTCCATGAAGGACAGAAGAAAATTTATATATGCTGGTTAGCATTGTAAATGTGTAGCCACGTCTGTGGTAGAAAAAATTAATAAAAAAAAAAAAAACTCCAGAATGTTCCAGTCTCCAGAACGGCCTCTTATGTGAGACTCTGTCAAAAGCCATTTTTGTTAGGTCCATAGAGACACATGAAACCCAGTCAGCACTTTCCTGTATTATCTCTGTGGTTCTATCATAAAAACTTAATAGATTTGTAACACAGGATCATCCGGTTCGAAAACCATTCTTTCTGTCCGTTATTACGTCATTACTCTCGAGGTGTTCAATCCATTTAGCTTTAATTATTTTTTCTAGTGTTTTCTTGACTACTTCGCTCACTAGTGATACGGGTCTATAATATAGTAGATCCTCTCTCGACTACCATTTTTATAGATTGGTACTATGTTTGCCTTTTTCCATATATCTGCGAAGATTCCTGTGCACAAGGATTTCTGTAATATTAATTGGAGTGGAATGCTCAGCTCAGTTGCACATTCTCGCAGCAAGCCCACTGCTTTATTTCTTCCTAGCCACTTGAGAAATTTTTTCACTTTGTCTTGAGATACCTCAATTGCGTGCTCTGGAATTGGTATTTGGTCCGGCTCTCTGAAATCCCCATTTTTGTACGAACACACTTTGCAACTGTTCATTTAGCATTTCACACATTTCCTTTTCCATTCTCTGCTTTATATTTGTCCGCTATACCTTTCCCAAGGTTCTTTTCTGCCTCCTCATCGCTGTGTAATTGTTACTCCCTTGCTTGTATTGCTGGTATTTTGCAGGTATTGAACCTGTTCCGATAATGAACCAATTTTTTTACCTTGTCGTCTCTGGCCCTATCGCAATTTATGTTGAACCAATCCTGTTTTCTGATCCTGCATCTCTGTTTTGATATAAATGTTGTGTTCCTTCATCGTATATTTCGCAAAATTTGGAATACATTTCACTTACTTCTTTGCCTAGGAACAAATCTGTCTATTTAAACTCATTAAAGAATTTTCTAAGTTCCCCACAGTGTTCTCTCTTGAAACCGAGTTTAATAACTGTTTCAATGTCCAAATTCTATTATAGAATATATCGCAAAGCATATTTAATTTACAAGAGGACAAGATCACTCTTTCCCAAGGGAGGGCGGTACTAAATGTTAAATATCTCTTCTTCTTTCCTGATGAATATTAAATTCAGTATTGACGGAACATCCCCTTCTCTCATTCTTGTGGCCTGTTACGGACCCGAGCCCAGCGTCCGAGCGCGGAGGAGTGACGACCACGCCATCTGTGGGTCAGCTCCCGAAACCCCCTATAAATGGACGGCGCCATCAAGTGAGGACAGGAAATACCAGCCACAAGGGCTAGTTTCCCGTACTGATCAGCTCATAACACAGCCGCTGCTGACCTCTGGTGAGGTGGCAATTGGAAAGCAACGCCATCTATGGAGTGGATAGGTGGGCGTTTGTGTCTAAGCCGGTAAGTGAGGTGCCCTAGAGTGTCCCTAGTACTGATGACGTGTCTGATTACAGAGTCGACCTGGGACTGCTGTAACGAACGTTGGATCAGTCTACCGAAGGCAGCCGTCTTGTCTCCAGGTATTTGCTGCAGCAGCTGCGAGTCGCCCCCCCCCCCAGATGAACACTGTGGTGTTAGCCTGCCTGTGAAGTGGCAGTTGAGGGATTGTCATACCCGGGACTGACTGGTGGAGACGCTTAACCACTGGGGTGTTGTGGAAAGGAGAGTGACCTGTGGGATCACACGAGGCTCCTGACTAGGGCTCGCGGCCTTAGTATCGATCGTGGAGTGGCCTAACCAGCGCTGCTGATTGGAACCTGCCAGCTACCGGCTGGACTTGTGGTTGATGGCCTCCACGACGGTGCCCCCAGTGGAACTGTGATTTGGCTGGCCTGTGGCCAGGGTAGACTCAAGAGGATCGAAGGATTTGTCGTGAAGCCACAAGAGGACCAAGAGCTTAGCACCGTTGAGCACCGTGAACGTCCAGAGTCTTCAGAGGAAGACTACGTTGTGTAAAATAGTGTTTATACCCCCCCCCCCCGTGTAATCATTTATATAGTATTTATGGTGATGGTAATAATTATAGTATTAAGTTTTTGCCTTTATTTCCCTTCCCCTTTAATTTACTTGCGTTACGGATCACATCCCTTGAAAGCCACTATTAGCTTGGGGCCGGATACCCTACCTCTAACAACATCAGAGTAAGAACCCGGTTGCGACCCGAGAGGGCCGTAACATGGCCTGCTTGACGCGTTAATACATGAATGTCTCCAGAATGAGGCTTATAAATCTGATTGTCGAAATGTTCTCCGTTCTTGATTCATACGCCTCCCAGTCTATTGCTTTTAAATTGAAGTCGCCGAGGACCAACAATCGTCATTTATCTTTATCTGTTTTTACTATAATCTCTCATGACCATCATGTGGCCCCTCTCGTTTGTCATACAGTTCCTCCTTTGTCCGTGTGTTGCTTGCTGGTGGGATGGGTGACCTCTGATGGCCCAGAGATCATAACATTCGTGTCACGAGTGCTGGCTTTCATTCTTACCATAACAGGAGTGTTTTATTAAGATTTCTCTGTAAAGTACCATGAGGGTAGTTTTCACTCCTGTAAGGTTATCACTTCTTTCAAATGAATGTTCTAGATGTCACTGGAAAGTAAAGCGTATACATGGTCTCTCGGGGTCACTTAAGGTGATGGTCTATATAATACTTGGTGAGTATTGACTAATTAGGAAGAATCACAGTCTCAGAGTGGGGTCTGCCGCCTGTGGCCTGATGGTCGTCAGCTCGAGCCCACTTCATAAACAACTCTTCCTTTTTCTTTTTTTCAACCTATATATATAAATTCCAAATACAGGAAATCAATTAATAAGTAGACACAAGGAGCTGCAACGTGGTTCCATATTATAATTTTTTCTCATAATATTTCATATGGAAAAAGTATTATTTCTAATTCAATAACAAAAAAACGGGTTGCAATAACACATACTGATGTTGAGAATGATTATTACGAAAGACGAGTCGACCAAGCTAAAACTCTTCTAAATTTAACTTTCTGGCAGGTTCTGAAGGCCCTAAACCGGTGCCCAACCAAGGTTTTACAGGCAACCCGACCAAACTCAGGCCTTTGGTAATGACGTTCACACTCTTACAATAGACTCAGATCGCTGTCACTCTAAATTATCAGACCCCTGTATTCCAGGTTCCCGTCTCCCTGAAGGACTACCGGACCGGTACAAGAAATGCCGTCTGTGACCAGCCATCAACGGTGCCACGACACAGGGAGGTGTCGATTCACCCCAGATCGCGCTTGTGCCGATCCTTACTCAAGACACGTTTGACGGTTATGCCCCTGATTAACATCTCAGTGAGGTTGTATGAAGTCACGTCAGGAAGGACATCAACTATGATCCTCAAGTTTTCCTTGTGCCAGAATCTCCCATTAGAGCAGTTTTGCAGACAAGACATCCTCGCCACTCCAGTCCATTGTGTATGTGAGTCCGTTTGGAGTTGTACCCACGTACTAATTTGGTTTGTTTTCTCTTTTATAGAAACCCAAACCAAATTCTTTTTGGTGGGGAGGTGTTACAGACCCGAGTCCAGCGTCGGAGCACGGAGCAGTGACGACAACGCCATCTGTGAGTCCGCTCCCGAAACCCCCTCCAAATGGACGACGCCATCTAGTGATGACGAGAGACGCCGGCAATACGTGCTAGATTCCCGTCTTAATTGGCTCGTGGGATAGCCGCTGCTGACCTCTGGTGAGGTGGCGCTTAGACAGCAACGCTATCTATGGAGTGAAGAGGTGGACGTTTGTGTCTAAGCCTGTAAGTGAGGTTCCCTAGAGCGTCCCAGTGTTAATGACGTATCTGATTGCAGAGTCGACCTGGGACTGCTGTGTTGGACGATGGATCAGTCTACCCAATGCAGCCAAGGTCTCTTCATCAGTCTGCTTTGAAGAAGCTGTGAGCCATTCCTGGACGAACTCTGTTGAGAGTAATAGCCTGCCTGAGGAGTGGCAGTGTTGGGAATCGCCTTATCCAGGGCTGGCTGGTGGAAGAGACTAGCCACTGTGGTGTTTAGTGAGGAGAGTGATCAGCGGGTCACACGAGGCTCCTGCCAAGGGCTCGCAACCCTAGTATCAGTCGTGGAGTGGCCTACGCAGCGGAGCTGATCGGTACCTGCCAGCTACAGGCTGGATTGTGGTTGAAGGCCTCCACGACGAAGCACCCAGTGGGACTGTGATTTGGCTGGCCTGCGGGCAGGGTAGATTCGTCATCGAGTCATAGTGGATTCATCGTGGGCCAGGGAAGAAGGAACCAGGGCTACCCAGAGTGAGCACCGTTGAGCATCCAGTGTCTTCGGAAGAAGACTAACCTGTACATAATTGTGTAGATATATTCCCCGTGTGTGACTGTTATTTATTTATACATGGTGGTGGAAATATATATCAGAAAAACGGGAACATTTGCATCCCTCCCCCTTTAATTTAACTTGCGTTATGGAACACACCCCTTGAAAGCCTCTACTAACTTGGCGCCGGATTCCCAAACTCTACTACCATCAGAGAAGAACCTGGTTGCGTCCCAGTAGGGCCGTAACAACGTGATATATCAATGAATATCAGTTGTAGACAATGGAGTAGCCTGAACTCATCAAGTCACTACATTACCCCTAAATTATTTCCATTGATATATGATGCCATTCTGATTTTACTACAATGTTGGTTATTGTGGTGAACTTTAAGGGAGGGTTATTGTAGTAAATAATTTTGAAAGTTAAAGTGGTGAAGTATTATTGATAGTTTTAGTGTTAATTATTTAGAAGATTATTTCAGAAGATTATTTTGAAGGGTTATGATGGTGGATTAATTCCTAGAATAATTGTGGTAGATCATTATGGAGATTTATTTTGGTGGATTATTATGGAAAGTTATTGTTATTGGTTATTATAACATGATAGTAGGGTGTATTATTGCGGATATTTATTGTTTTAGATTATTGTGGAGGGTTATTGTGGTTTAATATAATTGAAGTTCATTTTAGTGGCTAATTAGGAAGGATTAATGTGGGGATTTATTATGTTGAGTTATTGAGGTGGATTATTGTTTATAGTTATTTTCGTTAACAAATATGGAGGATTATTGTGGAATATCATGAAGGAAATTCTGCCCACAAGTCCAGCACACCATATTCCTCCTTGGACTCCGGTGTTTCGGACTACTAGGACTTGTTCTTCGGGGGCTACTTGGGGGCGTCTTCTTAGCGCTTCGTGGGACGGGAGTCTCTTCATCGTCCTGAGGTCTGTCAAACCGGCGCTGGTAATTCCTCAGGACGTACTTAGCAGACGGCCTATGAGTCAGGATATACTCTTCAGCTATGGTGGCTGCTGCACTCAAGGTCTCCACCTGCTGTTCCTCTAAGTACGTCTTGAGGTCTCCAGATAAACAATCCTTGAAGTCCTCGAGCAGAATCAGCTGCTCGAGGTCTGCCTTGGTCTCCACCTTCCGAGAGGCACACCATTCCTGGAAAAGTCGCTCCTTGATCGTGGCGAATTCGGTGAAAGTGTGCTCTGAGGTCTTCTTCAGGTTTCTGAACTTTTGCCTATATGCCTCAGGTACCAATTGGTACGCCATGAGCACCACTTTCTTCACCATATCGTAATCGCCGGAGTCGTCAAGGGATAACGTAGAGTAGGCGATTTGGGCCTTCCCAGTCAAGACTGACTGTATCATGATGGCCCAATTCTCCCTTGGCCACTCCAAAGAGGCAGCGACTTTCTCGAAGGCTGCGAAGAACTTCGAAACTTCTCTCTCGTTGAATTTGGGGACCATTTTGATATTCCTTACCGGATCGAAACCGCTTGCTCCAGTTTGTCTCTGTCCAGCGCCTGAGCGTAATACTTCTAGTTCATGTTGTCTCTGTCTTTCTTTTTCTTCTCTTTCTCTCTCTTCTCTCTCTCGTTTCTCTTCTCTTTCTAATTCTAAACGCCTCATCGCCAATTCTTTTTCTTTTAATTTTCGTTCTAATTCTAACTTCTTCCACTCTATCTCGCGATTGATCTCTAGGGCACGCATTTTGACTGTTAGGAAGCTGATATTAAGCTCACCTGCATCACTGTCAATGTCACTGCCCTTATCTTCCTTTTCCGTGGAAGCTATTTCCTCACCTTCCCTTGTACTAGGAGTCTCGCCTTCCTGTTTCTCTTCTGCCTTCAGGTGCCGGTGAACCTTGGACAAGATCTCCACACGGGAATCACTGGCACGGACCTTGATCTCCAGGTAGGCGCTCACTAGTACAAGCTCTGGTTTGCTCAGATACTTTAATCTGGCAAGACAGTCCTCTCTGTTCAGAAAAGCCTGAACATCGTCCAGATCATCGATGGTAGCTTTTTCTGCCATTGTCACAGATGGAACACTCAACTAGCACTTAACACACTGCTTACACGTTAGCACTTAATGCACCGAACACTGTTCTACGCCAATATTGCACTTTATCGCACCAAACACTGCACTTGCCAATATTGTACGTAATTGCTTCGGGCACCGCACTACCCAATATTGCACTGAGTCACAGCGAACACGTCGCTCTACAATATTGCACTGAATCACTGAGCACCGCACTACTCAATATTGCACTTAATCGCTTAATCACGGCAAGCACCGCACTGCACAATATCGCACTTAGTCACTCTGAGCACCGCACTGGACGTATAACGTCACAATCGTCACACAGGGGGAATTATATACAGGGATTACGCCACTTCACCACCCCTGTCAAACATACTTAACAAGGGGACGGATCCCGCTGGGGATGCCAATTATGTTACGGCCCTCTCGGGACGTAACGGGGTTCTCACTCTGATGTTGTTAGAGTCAGATATATATATTCGTTCCCAAGCCAGTAGTGGCTATCAAGGGATGAGATCCGTGACGCAAGTAACTTAAAGGGAGTAGGGAAAGAAAGCTAAGAACTTAATATTATAATTTTCACCATCACCGATTAAATATATATAATAAAAGAGTGCACAAGGGGGAGGGATATTTACACTTGACAAGGGGATTCTTCACAATGTAGTCTTCTGCTGAAGACTCTGGATCAAGAAGCTAAGCGCTGAGTCCTTGGTGCTTTCTTCGTGGCCACACAACGAATTCTTCAAAGAAGCTGAGCCTACCCTGGCCACAGGTCAGCCAAAACACATGTCCACTGGGGGCACCGCCGTGGAGACCGTCAACCACACGTCCAGCTGGTCTGCTGGCAGGTTCTGAGCCAACAAGGCTGGTACGGCCACTCCACGAACAATAAAAGGGGAACGCCCTAGACAGGAGCCTCGTGTGACACCACAAATCACTCTCCTGTCTTCAGTACCCCAGGGGATGATCGTCTCCAACTGTCGGTCCCGGGTAAATCCTTTTACTGCCACTCCACTGGCAGGCTAACACACCACAGTGTTCTTCCGGGGCGACGACTTCACAACAGCTGCAGCAAGGTTCAAGGTATGGAGACTGGCTGCTTCGGGTAGACTCCACTTCCATCACAACAGTCCCAGGTCGGCTCTGTAAGCAGACACGTCATCAATAACTGGGACACTAAAACACCTCACTTACGGGCTCGGGCACAAACACCTGACGTATCCAGTCCATAGATGGCGCTGTCGTCGGAGCACCACCTCACCAAAGGTCAGTGGCGGCGGTGTAGAGTGCTGAACGGGACTGGAAACTGGCCCTCGTAGCTGATACACGGCATCCTCACCAGGTGTTGTCGGCGTTTGGCGGGGGGGTTTCGGGAGCTGACCCACAGATGGCGCGGTCGTTACTACTCCGTGCTCGGACGCTGGATCCGGGTTCGTAACAGTTATTATAGAGGGTTAATCTTGAGGCTTATTATGAACAGTAACTGTTGAAGATTACTATGAGAGGTAGTGTGGTGAATTCTTATGAAAGGTTATTATGATAGATTATTATGGAGGATTCTTCTCTTATATTATTGTGGAGGGGTTTAAAGCCTTATTATGAAGGATTACTTTGATGGATTTTAATTGAGGCTTATAGTGCTGGATTATTATAAAGGGTTATAGTGCTGGATTATTATAAAGGGTTGTAGTTGAGGATTATTATGGACGGTTATTATTGTGGCTTATATCTGGAGAGTTATTTTTGTGGTTATTCTGGAGGGCTATTTTGATTGAATATTGCGGAGGGTTATTGTTGTGGATTATTAGTTACGTTTATTGTAGTAGATAATTAATGATGGTTATTATGAATAATTATTATGGACATTTCTTGTGTTGGATTTTTATTTAGATTTATTGTGTTAGATTATTGTTTAGAGTTATTGTGTTGGAATATTACAAAACGTTATTTTGGAAGATTAATATGGAGTATTATTTTTGAGGCTTATATTAGAGGGCTATTTTCGTGGATTATTAAGATAAGTTACTTGCGTGGACAATTTTCAAATGAAATGCATTTGAAAGCGATGTGGTGTAGGGAGACTCCAAACAGAGTTTCAAATGTAGATATTATGGAGCCCAATAGGCCCACAAACATGTGAATCAGCTGATTCACAGTTGAGAGGCGGGACCAAAGAGCAGATTCTCAACCCCCCCCCCCCCCCCCTCGAATCACAACTTCGTAAGTACAATATACAAGACCGCTTTGTTGTCATACAAGCAGCTCGACAGTATACATGACCACACTTGGTTGTCATATAAGCAACTCCACAGTATACATGACCACTAGGTTGCCACACAAGCAAGTTACAAAAAAATATGACCATGTTGATGCAGGAGCAGCAACTCCACCTGACCACGTGGCTGTCAAGTCTAGAGAGCTCTACAGTATACATGACTATGTGATCACGTGGCTCCCTGACTATAAACTGGCTAAGTGATACCACGGATTACTATGTAAGATTATTCTGTAGGATTATTATGGAAGTATACTGTGGTGAGTTATCATTAGAATTGAATTATTATTGAAGGTGATTTTGGTAGATTATTGAAGCTTTTGTGGGAAATAAACATGGAGGGTCATTGTTTAGGGTTATTATGGAGCTTTATAGTTGAGGGTTATTATGTAGTCATTGTGAAGGATTATTATGAAGGTGTTTTGTGCTTGATTATTATTGTGGGTTATTTTGGTGGTTTATTATGGAGGAATATTGTGGGTTATTATTATGGAGGGTGATTGTTGTGTGGTATTAAAGTTATTGTTGGTTAATATTATTATAAAAGTAATTGTTGAGTAGTAGTAGTATTATATAGGGATATTGTCGTTGATTATTATTAAGGTTTAAAGTGAAGGATTATTTTGATGATTATTCTGTTTGAAAATAATGTAGGCTGATTGTTATGGATTATTATGGAACGCTATTGTTGAGAATTATTAAGAAGGGTTATTGTTGAAGTTTATTATTAAAGGTTACTGTTGAGGATTATTATGGGGGCTTATTTTGGTGGATTAAGTTCTAGGTTTACTGTGCTGGATAATTATGGAGGGCTGACGATGATTGTTCAAGAACTAAGCCCTTTGGTTCGCCACTAGTAACTCTCCTCAGATACATTGTCTCTGATTAATGCTCTCATCTGTCTGTCAGTTAGTCAGAAAACTTTTCATCCATAACTGAAGTCTCCCTGTCACCCCGCCGGCATGTTCCAGGTTCCAGAAATGCCTCTTATGTGGGACTCTGTCAAAAGCCATTTTTTTAGGTCCAGAGAGACACAGTCAACCCAGGCACCGCTTTCCTGTATTTTCTCTGTGGTTCTATCATAAAAAGTAAGTAGATTTGTTACATTGGATTATCCGGTTTAAAAACCATTCTTTCTGTCCGTTATTATGTCATTACTCTCGAGGTGTTGAACCCATTTAGCTTTAACTATTTTTTCAAGTGTTTTGACTACCTCGCTTGTTAATGATACGGGTCTATAATTTGGAGGATCCACTCAATTACCATTTTTATAGATTGATACTATGTTTACCTTTTTTAATATATCTGCGAAGATTTGTTTTTACAGTTAATGGTTATGGTAGGGCAGGATTTTCAGGATAAGAAATTTGTGCTTTAAAACAATTTACACATAAATTTCTTAATTTCCAAGGAGGGGGAGTTGTAATGATCTGGTGCTCAGATCATGGTTCTCCCCTCTCCCCTCCTTCCTTCTCATTTTCTCCCCTTTTCTCCAATCCCCTTGCCCGTCATTCGTCCACCCCTCTTCACCCCTCCTTCACCCATTTGTCAAGGGCCAAGAGGTTGACCTGAGGGTGGTCTTACTAGCTGGCCCTCGTGGTACCTTTGCTTCCCCACTCAGATTTCCCTCTCCATCCACCTCTCAATTCCCTCTCTTCCCTTCTCACCGGTTCCTCCCTCCATACCAGGTGAGTCAAATGTCCCTACCCTTTATCTTGGAGGAGACGGGGTTGAACATAATTTATCAGTTTTGTAAACATTGCTCGGAGGTACAATAAGCTCGGGTAGTCCAATATAGAGGCGCCTTGTTCCCATCAAATAGCTGGTGACAGGTAACTCAATCTTCAAGAATTTCATGTATCCCTTAACCGCTGATCATAGAAGGTGGTTGGCGGTAGATAAGTGCCAAGTCTGTATTGGCCCTAGAGAGCCAGATCTCAGGCCTAGTTTTAAATGGTTGGCCATAGCTAAATAATGGGTGGAGCCCTGGGGGCTATACTAGATTTTGGGAGGAGCAATCCTTGCCTCCGGTAAGTGAAACAAAATTTCAGTAGTGTGTTCTGGGAGTGGATGGGGAATAGGGACTCGGGCCCACATCAAAGGGGCTGAGGGCAGCCATCGACATCGTGGCCTCAGTGCAGTTTAAGGTATTGTGCACTTGAGTATTCATGTCCTCGGTAGAATTCCACTTTGCCTCTTAGGATAATAGAGTAGAGTATATGTTCATTTGATTTCAATATATGTGCTAAATTTATTTAATTTAAATAAAGTATCAAAGTTTTTGATTGTTTAGTAATCTCGGTTCCTTATGTACTTAAAGTTTTGCAGTTTTTCAATTGCGTTATATATATGTGTGGTACTTGGAAACCCCCATGTTCTCTTCCATTTAATAGATATTAAAGTTGCCCTTACATTTAAATAAGCAAAGTAAATTAAACAAGCTAATTCCCAAGATTTATTACTAAAGTATCTATTACCTGGGAGTTCTTTGATTACTGATTCCATGCCTTTCTGGGGGATTGGTGAAAGGCACATTTAAGTATGGTTAATTGGGAAGGTGGTGGCAGTGACTAATGAGTTATTAATTATTATTTATTAGTTATAAATTAATAACCCCTATTCTTGTTGTGCCCTCCTCATTTAATATTCAGCTTATATTCGTGGCAGTTCAGTGAGGGGGTCATACCATACCATACCATACCATACCAGCTCATTTAAGAATTTTCTAAGTTCCTCACAGTGTTCTCTCTCTTGAAATTGAGTTAAATAGCTGTTTCAATGTCCCAATTCTATTATCGAATACATCGCAAAGCATATTTAATTTACAACAGTACACGATCACTCGTTCCCAAGGGAGGGTGGTACCGGATGTCAAATATCTCTTCTTCTTTCCTAATGAATATTAAATTCAGTATATACGGAACATCCCCTTCCCTCATTCTTGTGGCCTGCTTGACGTGTTGATGCATGAATGTCTCCAGAATGAGGCATACAAATCTGATTGTCGAAATGTTAGGAAATCAATTAATAAGTAGACGCAAGGAGCTGCAACATGGTTCAATATTAAAATATTTTTCTCATAATATTTAATTTAGAAAAAGTAATATTTCCTTTTTAATAACAAAGAAACGGGTTGCAATAACACATACTGATGATGAGAAAGATAATTACGAAACATAATTACGACCAAGCCAGAACTCCACTGAATTTAATGGAAGGTTCTGGAGGCCCCAAACTGGATCCCAACCAGGGTTTTACAGCCAACCCGACCACACTCAGGCCTTCGGTAATGACGTTCACACTCTTACAATAGACTCAGATCACAATAAAATCAAAATGACGTGATGTATCAATGAATATAATTTTGAGACAATCGAGTGACTTGAACTTCACAAGTCACTACATTACCTCAAAATTATTTCCATTAATATATGCTGCCATTGTTATTTTACTACAATGAAAGTTTTTGTGGTGAATTTTAAGGGAGGGTTATTGTAGTAAATAATTTTGGAAGTTAAAGTGGTGAATAATTATTAATAGTTATAGTGGTAATTACTTAGAAGATAATTTCAGAAGATTATTTTGAAGGGTTATTGTGGTGGATTAATTCCTAGAAGTATTGTAGTAGATTATTATGAAGGTTTATTATGGTGGATTATTATGGAAAGTAATTGTTAATGGTTATTATAACAGGTTTATGTGGTGGATTATTGTGGAGAGTTATCGTTGTAGATTATTGAGGAGTGTTATTGTGGTTTAATATAATTGAGTAGTGTTATTGTGGTTTAATATAATTGAGGTTTATTGTAGTGGCTAATTAGGAAGGGTTAATGTGGGGATTTATTATGGAGGGTTATTGTGGTGGATTATTGTTGATAGTTATTTTCGTGAATAAATATGGAGGATTATTGAGGAATATCATGAAGGAGATTCTTGTAAGAAATAATTATTGTGAGTTATTGTGGATGGATATTATGGTGAGTTATTGTTGGTGATTATTAAGAAGATTATTATATTTCATAATTATGGATTTTATTGGTGTGAATTACTATGATGAAAAATTTTAGTGGATTATTATAGAGGGTTATTCTTGAGGCTTATTATGAACGGTAACTGTTGAAGATTACTATGGAGAGGTAATATGGTGGATTTCTATGAAAGGTTATTGTGATGGATTATTATGGAGGATTATTCTCCTGTATTTTATGGAGTTTTTTTAAGGGTTATTATTATTAAGGATTACTTTGGTGGGATATTATTGAGGGTTATAGTGTTGGGTTATGAAAAAGGGTTATTGTTGAGGGTTATGAAAGAGCGTTATTATTGTCGCTTATATCTGGAAAATTATTTTTGTGATTATCGTGGCGGGCTTATTTGGTTGACTATTGCGGAGGATTATTGTTGACCAGTATTAGGCACGTTTATTGTAGTAGATAATTATTGATGGTTATTATGAATAATTAATACGGACATTTATTGTGTTGGATTAATATATAAAGTTATTGAGTTGGATTATTTTTTATAGTTATTTTTTTGGATTATTTTTTAAAGCTATTGTGTTGGATTATTATTTAGAATTATTGTGTTAGATTAATATATAGAATTATTGTTTTGGATTATTATTTTGAGTTATTGTGTTGGATTATTATTTAGAATTATTGTATTGGACTATTTTTTAGAGGTCTTGAGGTGGATTATTATTTAGAGGTATTGTGTTAGATTATTTTTTTTATTATTATTGTAGAGGGCTATTTTCGTGGATGATTAAGATAAGATATTTGCGTGGATAATTTACAATAGGAATGCATTTGGAAGTGATGTGGAGGAGGCAGACTCCAAACAGAGTTACAAATGTAGATATGATGGAACCCAACAGGCCCACAAAAATGTGAATCAGCTGATTGACAGTTGAGATGCGGGACCAAAGAGCAAAAGCTCAACCCCCGCTATCACAATTTGGTAAGTACAATATACAGGATCACTTGGTTGTCAGACAAGCAGCTCCACAGTATACATGACCGCTTGGTTGTCAGACAAGCTACTCCACAGTATTCATGACCACTTGGTTGTCAGACAAGCATCTCCACAGTATACATGACCATTTGGTTGTCAGACAACCAGCTTCACAATATACATGACCACTTGCTTGTCAGACAAGCAGCTCCACAGTATACGTGACCATTTGGTTGTCAGATAAGCAGCTCCAAAGTATATATGACCATTTAGTTGTCAGAGAAGCAGCTCAACAGTATACATGACCTTTTGGTGGTCAGACAAGCTAATTAAAAAAAACTTATGACCTTAAGGATGAGACAACCAACTGCACATCACCACGTGGCTGTCAGTCCAGAGAAATCTACAGTATACATGACTGTGTGATCACGTGGATGCCTGACAATAAACTTCCTGTGTGATATCACGTGAAACAAGATATCACGTAATATTATTAACGGTGGTTATGACTGATTTCTTAATAAAAAGAGTAAATCCTTCGCATGTTGATTAATGGTAATATAAGTAAACACACACACACGGGTGACCTCTGATAACCCCAGAGGTGATAACAGTCGTGTCACGAGTGATCGCTTTCATTCTTACCACAACAGGAGTGTTGTATTTATATTTCTCTGATGAGTGTTGAGGACAGTTTTGACTCCTGTAAGGTTATCACTTCCTTAAGATGAATGTTCTTGGTGTCACGTGAAATTAAAGCGTATACATGATTTCTCGGGGTCACTTGAGGTGAAGGTCTATATAATACTTGGTGAGTCTTGACTAATTAGGAAGAGTCACGGCCTCAGAGTGGGGTCTGCCGCCGGTGGCCGGACAGTCGACAGCTCGAGCCCAATCTATTGTACTATTCTTCCTTTTTGTTTTTTTCATCCTATGTCTGGAAATCTTTATAATGGACTACTATTGAGTATTTTTATGTTGGATTATTATGGAAGTTTATTGTTTTGAATTATTATTAGAATTTTATTATTATTGAAGGTGATTTTGGTAAATTATTGAAGTTATTGTGAGAAATAAACATGGAGGGTCATTGTTCAGGGTTATTATGGAGATTTATTCTTGAGGGTTATTATGTAGCGTTATTGTGATGAATTATTATGAAGGTGTATTGTGCTTGATTATTATTGAGAGTTATTTTGGAGGTTTATTAAGGAGAATTATTGTGGGTTATTATTATGGAGGGTGATGGCTGTGTGTTATTAGAGAGTTATTGTTGATTATTATTATAGAGAGTTATTGTTGTTTATTATTATAGAGATAATTGTTGAGTATTAGTATTAATAAATATTGTTATTGTTGTGGATTACTATTAAGGGTTATTGCTTAGGATTATTTTGGTGATTATTGTGTTAGAAAATTATGGAGGATTATTGTGTTTGGATTATTATGGAGGATTATTGTTATGGATTATTATGGAGGATTGTTGTTGAGGATGATTATAAAGGGTTATTGTTGATGTTTATTATTAAAGGTTAATGTTGAAGTTTATTATTAATGGTTAATGTTGAAGTTTATTATTAAAGGTTAATGTTGAAGTTTATTATTGAAGGTTAATGTTGAAGTTTATTATTGAAGGTTAATGTTGAAGTTTATTATTGAAGGTTAATGTTGAAGTTTATTATTGAAGGTTAATGTTGAAGTTTATTATTGATGGTTAATGTTGAAGTTTATTATTGAAGGTTAATGTTGGAGATTATTATTAAAGGTTAATGATGAAGTTTATTATTGAAGGTTAATGTAGAGGAATATTATGAGGCTTATATATATGGATTAAGATGCAGGTTTACTGTGCTGGATTATTATTTAGTTAAGACGATTCTTGTTAAAAAATTAAACCCTGTGGTTCTCCACTAGTAACTCTCCTCCGGTCAGATACATTGTCTCTGATTAATGCCCTCATCAGTCTGTCAGTTAGAATATTTTTCATCCATGACAGAAGTCTCCCTTTCACCCCACCGGAATGTTCCAGTTTCCAGAACCGCCTTTTATGTGGGACTCCGTCAAAAGCCATTTTTTTTTAAGGTCCAGAGAGAGACACAGTCAACCCATGCACCGCTTTCATGTATTATCTCTGTGGCTTTATCATAAAAACTAAGTAGATTTGTTACACAGGATCATCCGGTTCGAAAACCGTTCTTCTTGTCCGTTATTATGGCATTACTCTCGAAATGTTCAATCCCTATAGCTTTAACTATTTTTCTAATGTTTTGACAAACTCGCTTGTTAATGATACGGGTCTATAATTTAGAGAATCCTCTCGACTATCATTGTTATAGATTGGTACTATGTTTACCTTTTTCCATATATCTGCTAAGATTCCTGTGCACAAGGATATCTGAAATATTATTTAGAGTGGAATGCTCAGTTCAGTTGCACATTCTCGCAGCAAGCACACTGCTTTATTTCTTCCTACCCTCTTGAGTAATTTTTTCACTTTGTCTTGAGATACCTGAATTGCGTGCTTTGGAACTGGTATTTGGTCCCGGCTCTCTGAAATACTCATTTTATACAGACACACTTTGGAACTGTTCATTTAGCATTTCACACATTTACTTTTCCATTCTCAATTGTCCTGTTCTCCTGTTCTCAATCTATGTATTTTATCCTTTACGAGCAGCTTGCTTTGAATTAATTTAAAAAATGCCTAGATCTGTTTTATATATGTCCGCTATACCTTTCTTAAAGTTCTTTTCTACCTCCTCACCGCTGTGTAATTATTTCTTCCTTGCTTGTGTTGCTGGTATGTTTGCAGGTATTGAACCTGTTTCGATATTGAACCAATTTTCTTACCTTGTCCTCTCTGACCCTATCACAATTTATGTTGAACCAATCCTGTTTTTGGTCCTGCATATCTTTTTTGATATAACTGTTGTGTTCCTTCATAGTATATTTCGCAAAAATTGGAATACATTTCACTTACTTCCTTGCCTAGCAACTAGTCTGTCCATTTATACTCAATATCGAATTTTCTAAGTTCCCCATAGTGTTCTCTCTTGAAATCGAGTTTAACCCTTAAACTGCACAACGCACCTGCAGGCTCGCGTCTGGTTTGCGCAACGCGCCTCCAGGTATTTTGATTTTTCACGTTCCATTCAAAACTGGCGCGCGATGACGTGGGTATGGTATGGGTGGGTGGGGGCCCCAGTGATCGTCCGCCATCATAAAAAAAAATCCCAGCATGCCCTGCGGCCGTGGGGAGCCTCAGTTTCTCGGCAGCAACCATGTCTGACGCATCCTCTACGAGCTCCCGCTCCACGGTGACCCGCGGGCATGGAAAACGACTCTCTGAGGAGGAAATACGCGATATTTTGTATGATGACGGTGCTCTGGATGATTACCTGGACTTTGATCCAGATAAAGACCTAACTCAGAGATCTGATACGAGTGTGGAAGAGACAGAATTGGAGGATGTGGCGAGTGTGTGGGGTACTCGTGCCTCGCCCGGCCTGCCTAGCCGCCCTGGGTCAACACCGTTATCATCACCACCATCATGTATGTCCCCAGACGCTAGTAGTTTATTCAGTGATAGTACATGTGACGAATCTTTCTCGGGCTTCAGTGACATTGGCTCCGATACGAGTAGTGTGGACGACCCGAGTACGAGCAGTTGTGGTGTTACCAGGCGGGGTTTTGCTACCTCAGCAACACGCCGCGGCAGGCGGCAGCGTGCCTCACAGCATGTGGACAACGACAGTGGCCCCTCAACATCATTTATTCGTGGTAGGTCTACAGTACGTAAATCTGCCTCAGCGCCTAGCATACCATCACGCAGCTCCAGCAGAAGCAGCGGACGACGTAGCCGTAGTTTTGGTGCTCGTGGTGGTGTTGGCCGTGGTGTTGGCGCCAACACCAAACCCCCTGGTGTACTTGTGTGGGAGGATTGCACCACATTTGTCCCTCAAATACCAACATTTGATGATAGCGATTTTGGTGTTACACCATTATTCTCATATACTGGTGATGATATGGCAGACATGGAATATTTTCAGGCATATTTTGACAATGTATTCATGACGCATCTTGTGACTGAGACAAACAGGTTCGCTCACAGCCTCATAGACGAAGGCATTTTACCTGCCTCACGGCTCACACGATGGAAGGACACGACAATCGACGAAATGTACGTGTTTCTGGCACTCTGTATGATGATGAAGCACTCTGAGAAAGCTGTCATCCAGGATTATTGGAGCAAAGACAGCCTTGTTCCATCGCCTGTGTTCAACCGGTACATGTCGCGTGATAGGTATCTCCTGATTCTCAGGTGCCTGCATTTCGAGAATAATGCAAATGAGGACAGACACGACAGACTGTGGAAAGTACGGAAGATGTTCAGTGACATGAGAGGGAAGTTCAGGGATAATTTTGTACCTGGACACAATGTGGTTATTGACGAGTCGCTTGTACTGTTCAAGGGGCGACTGGCATTCAAGCAGTACATTCCATCAAAGCGGCACCGATTTGGACTGAAGTTTTTTGTGCTATGCGACTGTGAGACTGGTATTGTCTTGGACATGATATTATATTCTGGTACAGACGTCGACATACCGGCTCAAGATGAACACGGGTTCTCTGGCAGTGTTGTAAAAACACTGATGGAACCGTTGCTGAACAAGGGGCATGTACTGTACACCGACAACTATTACACCAGCTCCTTTTTGACCAGATACCTCCTTGCCCACAACACCGGCGTATGTGGCACTGTGAAGAGCCACAGGAAGGAAATGCCAGTGTTCGGTAAAGCTATAGCCGTGGGTGAGTGCCAGCTGCGACAATACGCTGTCAGTGCGGTGGAAGGACAGACGCGAGGTGAATATGCTGACTACGATTCACACCGGTGCCATGTTGGACAGTGGGAAAGTCCACTTTCAGACACGCAACACCGTGTATAAGCCAGACTGTGTCATAGACTATAACGTGAACATGCGCCTCGTCGATAAGTGTGACATGATGCTTGGTGGAGTGGAGTGCGTGCGCAATTCTGTGAAGTGGACTTAAAAGTTCTTCTTCCACCTCATGGATGTTGCAGTGCTCAACTGCTTCAATATGTACTTAGTAAAATCTGGCAGGAGACCGACTATACGTATATTCAGTGCTGGTGTTGTGTCACAGCTGCTAGTAAAGTATGGCAAAGAAGGTTCTGTTGTACCGCGCGGAGTGCAAGCAACAATGCCACATGCAGCTCCAGACAGATTGAGGGGAAATGAGAACTTCGGAGTACATATGCTCGAATATATGCCAGGCACAGCATCACGGGAGAAGGGTAAACGTGCGTGTATAGTATGCAGGAACACTACCCACAGAGAACAGAAACGAAGATGTATCAGCACCTGGTGCGTGGAGTGCAAGGTGCCACTCTGCCCCGTTGGCTGTTTCACAGCATATCACACACTCGCGGAGTACTGAGTGTGTTTATGGTGTGTGTATATAGTGTGTGATACTGTACAGTGTGTATATAAAGTGTAAATATAAATTTATTTGGCATGATACATTGGAAATTGTGCAGGATAAGTGAACTTGTTTGCGATGCACGTAACACAAAGTCTACGGACAGTACGGATGTTGTACTGCGATATTATAGTGTACGTGTTCATTATACATTGGATTGGCACATAAAAAGAATGAAAATGTATTTGGAAATGTGCGCAATAAATAAACGAAAATATATTCGCGGCAACTCGCGCGCCCCGCCCCGAGCGCCCCACTGCCTCCGAGAGCTTACGCCACGGGCGCACGGATAATGATGACGTCACGCCCCAACTTCCGGACCCCAAAGCAGCCAAAGTAAGTACAATTTCGAATTTTTTTTTTACATACCCATACTCAGGGAAGGGTTTTTGACACTTTAAAAAGAAAAAAGAATTTTTTCCAGAGAATTTATTTCCTGCGCACTGCGGGGGTGTCACATTTGGAGGGAACGGAGTTAGGGGGTTAATAACTGTTTCAGTGTCCCAATTCTATTATAAATTATATCGCAAAGCATATTTAATTTAAAACAGGACACGATCACTCTTTCCCAAGGGTGGGCGGTACTAGATATCAAATATCTCTTCTTCTTTCCAGATGAATATTAAATTCAGTATTGACGGAACATCCCCTTCCCTCATTCTCGTGGCCTGCTTGAAGTGTTAATACATGAATGTCTCTAGAAAGAGGCTTACACATCTGATTGTCGAAATGTTCTCCGTTCTTGCTTCGTACCCCTCCCAGTCTATTGCTTTTAAACTGAAGTCCCCGAGGACCAACAATCGTCATTTATCTATATCTGTTTTTACTATAATCTCTTTCATGACCATCATGAGGTCCATCTCGTTTGTCGTACAGTTTCTCCTTTGTCCGTGTGTTGCTTGCTGGTGGATGGGTGACCTGTGATGACCCAGAGATCATAACAGTCGTGTCACGAGTGATCGCTTTCATTCTTACCATAACAGGAGTGTTGTATTTAGATTTCTCTGATAAGTGTTGAGGACAGTTTTCACTCCTGTAAGGTTATCACTTCCTTAAGATGAGTGTTCTTGGTGTCACGTGAAATTGAAGCGTATACATGGTTTCTCGGGGTCACTTGAGGTGAAGGTCTATATAATACTTGGTGAGTCTTGACTAATTAGGATGAGTCACGGCCTCAGAGTGGGGTCTGCCGCCGGTGGCCGGACGGTCGACAGCTCGAGCCCAATCTATTGTACTATTCTTCCTTTTTGTTTTTTTTTCATCCTATGTCTGGAAAAGTTTTATAATGGACTACTATTGAGTATTATTATGTTGGATTATTATGGAAGTTTATTGTGGTGAATTATTATTAGAATTTTATTATTATTGAAGGTGATTTTGGTAAATTATTGAAGTTATTGTGGGAAATAAACATGGAGGGTCATTGTTCAGGGTTATTATGGAGATTTATTCTTGAGGGTTATTATGCAGCGTTATTGTGATGAATAATTATGAAGGTGTATTGTGCTTGATTATTATTGAGAGTTATTTTGGAGGTTTATTAAGGAGGATTATTGTGGGTTATTATTATGGAGGGTGATGGCTGTGTGTTATTAGAGAGTTATTGTTGATTAATATTATAGAAATAATTGTTGAGTATTAGTATTAATAAATATTGTTATTGTTGTGGATTACTATTAAGGGTTATTGCTTAGGATTATTTTGGTGATTATTGTGTTAGAAAATTATGGAGGATTATTGTGTTTGGATTATTATGGAGGATTATTGTTATGGATTATTATGGAGGATTGTTGTTGAGGATGATTATAAAGGGTTATTGTTGATGTTTATTATTAAAGGTTAATGTTGAAGTTTATTATTAATGGTTAATGTTGAAGTTTATTATTAAAGGTTAATGTTGAAGTTTATTATTGAAGGTTAATGTTGAAGTTTATTATTGAAGGTTAATGTTGAAGTTTATTATTGAAGGTTAATGTTGAAGTTTATTATTGAAGGTTAATGTTGAAGTTTATTATTGAAGGTTAATGTTGAAGTTTATTATTGAAGGTTAATGTTGGAGATTATTATTAAAGGTTAATGATGAAGTTTATTATTGAAGGTTAATGTAGAGGAATATTATGAGGCTTATATATATGGATTAAGATGCAGGTTTACTGTGCTGGATTATTATTTAGTTAAGACGATTCTTGTTAAAAAATTAAACCCTGTGGTTCTCCACTAGTAACTCTCCTCCGGTCAGATACATTGTCTATGATTAATGCCCTCATCAGTCTGTCAGTTAGAATATTTTTCATCCATGACAGAAGTCTCCCTTTCACCCCACCGGAATGTTCCAGTTTCCAGAACCGCCTTTTATGTGGGACTCCGTCAAAAGCCATTTTTTTTTAAGGTCCAGAGAGAGACACAGTCAACCCATGCACCGCTTTCATGTATTATCTCTGTGGCTTTATCATAAAAACTAAGTAGATTTGTTACACAGGATCATCCGGTTCGAAAACCGTTCTTCTTGTCCGTTATTATGGCATTACTCTCGAAATGTTCAATCCCTATAGCTTTAACTATTTTTCTAATGTTTTGACAAACTCGCTTGTTAATGATACGGGTCTATAATTTAGAGAATCCTCTCGACTATCATTTTTATAGATTGGTACTATGTTTACCTTTTTCCATATATCTGCTAAGATTCCTGTGCACAAGGATATCTGAAATATTATTTAGAGTGGAATGCTCAGTTCAGTTGCACATTCTCGCAGCAAGCACACTGCTTTATTTCTTCCTACCCTCTTGAGTAATTTTTTCACTTTGTCTTGAGATACCTGAATTGCGTGCTTTGGAACTGGTATTTGGTCCCGGCTCTCTGAAATACTCATTTCATACAGACACACTTTGGAACTGTTCATTTAGCATTTCACACATTTACTTTTCCATTCTCAATTGTCCTGTTCTCCTGTTCTCAATCTATGTATTTTATCCTTTACGAGCAGCTTGCTTTGAATTAATTTAAAAAATGCCTAGATCTGTTTTATATATGTCCGCTATACCTTTCTTAAAGTTCTTTTCTACCTCCTCACCGCTGTGTAATTATTTCTTCCTTGCTTGTGTTGCTGGTATGTTTGCAGGTATTGAACCTGTTTCGATATTGAACCAATTTTCTTACCTTGTCCTCTCTGACCCTATCACAATTTATGTTGAACCAATCCTGTTTTTGGTCCTGCATATCTTTTTTGATATAACTGTTGTGTTCCTTCATAGTATATTTCGCAAAAATTGGAATACATTTCACTTACTTCCTTGCCTAGCAACTAGTCTGTCCATTTATACTCAATATCGAATTTTCTAAGTTCCCCATAGTGTTCTCTCTTGAAATCGAGTTTAACCCTTAAACTGCACAACGCACCTGCAGGCTCGCGTCTGGTTTGCGCAACGCGCCTCCAGGTATTTTGATTTTTCACGTTCCATTCAAAACTGGCGCACGATGACGTGGGTATGGTATGGGTGGGTGGGGGCCCCAGTGATCGTCCGCCATCATAAAAAAAAATCCCAGCATGCCCTGCGGCCGTGGGGAGCCTCAGTTTCTCGGCAGCAACCATGTCTGACGCATCCTCTACGAGCTCCCGCTCCACGGTGACCCGCGGGCATGGAAAACGACTCTCTGAGGAGGAAATACGCGATATTTTGTATGATGACGGTGCTCTGGATGATTACCTGGACTTTGATCCAGATAAAGACCTAACTCAGAGATCTGATACGAGTGTGGAAGAGACAGAATTGGAGGATGTGGCGAGTGTGTGGGGTACTCGTGCCTCGCCCGGCCTGCCTAGCCGCCCTGGGTCAACACCGTTATCATCACCACCATCATGTATGTCCCCAGACGCTAGTAGTTTATTCAGTGATAGTACATGTGACGAATCTTTCTCGGGCTTCAGTGACATTGGCTCCGATACGAGTAGTGTGGACGACCCGAGTACGAGCAGTTGTGGTGTTACCAGGCGGGGTTTTGCTACCTCAGCAACACGCCGCGGCAGGCGGCAGCGTGCCTCACAGCATGTGGACAACGACAGTGGCCCCTCAACATCATTTATTCGTGGTAGGTCTACAGTACGTAAATCTGCCTCAGCGCCTAGCATACCATCACGCAGCTCCAGCAGAAGCAGCGGACGACGTAGCCGTAGTTTTGGTGCTCGTGGTGGTGTTGGCCGTGGTGTTGGCGCCAACACCAAACCCCCTGGTGTACTTGTGTGGGAGGATTGCACCACATTTGTCCCTCAAATACCAACATTTGATGATAGCGATTTTGGTGTTACACCATTATTCTCATATACTGGTGATGATATGGTAGACATGGAATATTTTCAGGCATATTTTGACAATGTATTCATGACGCATCTTGTGACTGAGACAAACAGGTTCGCTCACAGCCTCATAGACGAAGGCATTTTACCTGCCTCACGGCTCACACGATGGAAGGACACGACAATCGACGAAATGTACGTGTTTCTGGCACTCTGTATGATGATGAAGCACTCTGAGAAAGCTGTCATCCAGGATTATTGGAGCAAAGACAGCCTTGTTCCATCGCCTGTGTTCAACCGGTACATGTCGCGTGATAGGTATCTCCTGATTCTCAGGTGCCTGCATTTCGAGAATAATGCAAATGAGGACAGACACGACAGACTGTGGAAAGTACGGAAGATGTTCAGTGACATGAGAGGGAAGTTCAGGGATAATTTTGTACCTGGACACAATGTGGTTATTGACGAGTCGCTTGTACTGTTCAAGGGGCGACTGGCATTCAAGCAGTACATTCCATCAAAGCGGCACCGATTTGGACTGAAGTTTTTTGTGCTATGCGACTGTGAGACTGGTATTGTCTTGGACATGATATTATATTCTGGTACAGACGTCGACATACCGGCTCAAGATGAACACGGGTTCTCTGGCAGTGTTGTAAAAACACTGATGGAACCGTTGCTGAACAAGGGGCATGTACTGTACACCGACAACTATTACACCAGCTCCTTTTTGACCAGATACCTCCTTGCCCACAACACTGGCGTATGTGGCACTGTGAAGAGCCACAGGAAGGAAATGCCAGTGTTCGGTAAAGCTATAGCCGTGGGTGAGTGCCAGCTGCGACAATACGCTGTCAGTGCGGTGGAAGGACAGACGCGAGGTGAATATGCTGACTACGATTCACACCGGTGCCATGTTGGACAGTGGGAAAGTCCACTTTCAGACACGCAACACCGTGTATAAGCCAGACTGTGTCATAAACTATAACGTGAACATGCGCCTCGTCGATAAGTGTGACATGATGCTTGGTGGAGTGGAGTGCGTGCGCAAGTCTGTGAAGTGGACTTAAAAGTTCTTCTTCCACCTCATGGATGTTGCAATGCTCAACTGCTTCAATATGTACTTAGTAAAATCTGGCAGGAGACCGACTATACGTATATTCAGTGCTGGTGTTGTGTCACAGCTGCTAGTAAAGTATGGCAAAGAAGGTTCTGTTGTACCGCGCGGAGTGCAAGCAACAATGCCACATGCAGCTCCAGACAGATTGAGGGGAAATGAGAACTTCGGAGTACATATGCTCGAATATATGCCAGGCACAGCATCACGGGAGAAGGGTAAACGTGCGTGTATAGTATGCAGGAACACTACCCACAGAGAACAGAAACGAAGATGTATCAGCACCTGGTGCGTGGAGTGCAAGGTGCCACTCTGCCCCGTTGGCTGTTTCACAGCATATCACACACTCGCGGAGTACTGAGTGTGTTTATGGTGTGTGTATATAGTGTGTGATACTGTACAGTGTGTATATAAAGTGTAAATATAAATTTATTTGGCATGATACATTGGAAATTGTGCAGGATAAGTGAACTTGTTTGCGATGCACGTAACACAAAGTCTACGGACAGTACGGATGTTGTACTGCGATATTATAGTGTACGTGTTCATTATACATTGGATTGGCACATAAAAAGAATGAAAATGTATTTGGAAATGTGCGCAATAAATAAACGAAAATATATTCGCGGCAACTCGCGCGCCCCGCCCCGAGCGCCCCACTGCATCCGAGATCTTACGCCACGGGCGCACGGATAATGATGACGTCACGCCCCAACTTCCGGACCCCAAAGCAGCCAAAGTAAGTACAATTTCGAATTTTTTTTTTACATACCCATACTCAGGGAAGGGTTTTTGACACTTTAAAAAGAAAAAAGAATTTTTTCCAGAGAATTTATTTCCTGCGCACTGCGGGGGTGTCACATTTGGAGGGAACGGAGTTAGGGGGTTAATAACTGTTTCAGTGTCCCAATTCTATTATAAATTATATCGCAAAGCATATTTAATTTAAAACAGGACACGATCACTCTTTCCCAAGGGTGGGCGGTACTAGATATCAAATATCTCTTCTTCTTTCCTGATGAATATTAAATTCAGTATTGACGGAACATCCCCTTCCCTCATTCTCGTGGCCTGCTTGAAGTGTTAATACATGAATGTCTCTAGAAAGAGGCTTACACATCTGATTGTCGAAATGTTCTCCGTTCTTGCTTCGTACCCCTCCCAGTCTATTGCTTTTAAACTGAAGTCCCCGAGGACCAACAATCGTCATTTATCTATATCTGTTTTTACTATAATCTCTCTCATGACCATCATGAGGTCCATCTCGTTTGTCGTACAGTTTCTCCTTTGTCCGTGTGTTGCTTGCTGGTGGATGGGTGACCTGTGATGACCCAGAGATCATAACAGTCGTGTCACGAGTGATCGCTTTCATTCTTACCATAACAGGAGTGTTGTATTTAGATTTCTCTGATAAGTGTTGAGGACAGTTTTCACTCCTGTAAGGTTATCACTTCCTTAAGATGAGTGTTCTTGGTGTCACGTGAAATTGAAGCGTATACATGGTTTCTCGGGGTCACTTGAGGTGAAGGTCTATATAATACTTGGTGAGTCTTGACTAATTAGGAAGAGTCACGGCCTCAGAGTGGGGTCTGCCGCCGGTGGCCGGACGGTCGACAGCTCGAGCCCAATCTATTGTACTATTCTTCCTTTTTGTTTTTTTTTCATCCTATGTCTGGAAAAGTTTTATAATGGACTACTATTGAGTATTATTATGTTGGATTATTATGGAAGTTTATTGTGGTGAATTATTATTAGAATTTTATTATTATTGAAGGTGATTTTGGTAAATTATTGAAGTTATTGTGGGAAATAAACATGGAGGGTCATTGTTCAGGGTTATTATGGAGATTTATTCTTGAGGGTTATTATGCAGCGTTATTGTGATGAATAATTATGAAGGTGTATTGTGCTTGATTATTATTGAGAGTTATTTTGGAGGTTTATTAAGGAGGATTATTGTGGGTTATTATTATGGAGGGTGATGGCTGTGTGTTATTAGAGAGTTATTGTTGATTAATATTATAGAAATAATTGTTGAGTATTAGTATTAATAAATATTGTTATTGTTGTGGATTACTATTAAGGGTTATTGCTTAGGATTATTTTGGTGATTATTGTGTTAGAAAATTATGGAGGATTATTGTGTTTGGATTATTATGGAGGATTATTGTTATGGATTATTATGGGGGATTGTTGTTGAGGATGATTATAAAGGGTTATTGTTGATGTTTATTATTAAAGGTTAATGTTGAAATTTATTATTAAAGGTTAATGTTGAAGTTTATTATTAATGGTTAATGTTGAAGTTTATTATTGAAGGTTAATGTTGAAGTTTATTATTGAAGGTTAATGTTGAAGTTTATTATTGAAGGTTAATGTTGAAGTTTATTATTGAAGGTTAATGTTGAAGTTTATTATTGAAGGTTAATGTTGGAGATTATTATTAAAGGTTAATGATGAAATTTATTATTGAAGGTTAATGTAGAGGAATATTATGAGGCTTATATATATGGATTAAGATGCAGGTTTACTGTGCTGGATTATTATTTAGTTAAGACGATTCTTGTTTAAAAATTAAACCCTGGGGTTCTCCACCAGTAACTCTCCTCTGGTCAGATACATTGTCTCTGATTAATGCCCTCATCATTCTGTCAGTTAGAACATTTTTCATCTATGACAGAAGTCTCCCTTTCACCCCACCGGAATGTTCCAGTTTCCAGAACCGCCTTTTATGTGGGACTCCGTCAAAAGCCATTTTTTTAAGGTCCAGAAAGAGACACAGTCAACCCATGCACCGCTTTCCTGTGTTATCTCTGTGGCTTTATCATAAAAACTAAGTAGATTTGTTACACAGGTTCATCCGATTCGAAAACCGTTCTTTTTGTCCGCTATTATGGCATTACTCTCGAGGTGTTCAATCCATATAGCTTTAACTTTTTTTTCTAATATTTTGACTAACTCGCTTGTTAATGATACAGGTCTATAATTTAGAGAATCCTCTCGACTATCATTTTTATAGATTGGTACTATGTTTACCTTTTTCCATATATCTGTTAAGATACCTGTGCACAAGGATATCTGAAATATTATTTAGAGTGGAATGCTCAGTTCAGTTGCACATTCTCGCAGCAAGGCAACTGCTTTATTTCCTCCTAGCCCCTTGAGTAATTTTTTCACTTTGTCTTGAGATACCTGAATTGCGTGCTCTGGAACTGTTCCAGTTCCAAGAGCACGAATTCTCAATTGTCCTGTTCCCCCGTTCTCATTCTATGGATTTTATCCTTTACGAGCAGCTTGCTTTTAATTAATTTAAAAAAATGCCTAGATCTGTTTTATATATGTCCGCTATACCTTTCTTAAAGTTCTTTTCTACCTCCTCACTGCTGTGTAATTGTTTCTTCCTTGCTTGTATTGCTGGCATGTTTGCAGGTATTGAACTTGTTTCGATATTGAACCAATTTTCTTACCTTGTCCTCTCTGACCCTATCACAATTTATGTTGAACCAATCCTGTTTTCTGATCCAGCATCTTTGTTTTGATATAAATGTTGTGTTCATTTATCGTATATTTCGCATAATTTGGAATACATTTCACTTACTTCCTTGTCTAGCAAGGAGTCTGTCCATTTAAACTCATTAAAGAATTTTCTAAGTTCCCCACAGTGTTCTCTCTTGAAATCGAGTTTAATAACTGTTTCAATGTCCCAATTCTATTATAGAATATATCGCAAAGCATATTAAATTTACAACACGACACGATCACTCTTTCCCAAGGGAAGGTGGTACTGGATGTCATATATCTCTTCTTCTTTCCTGATGAATATTAAATTCAGTATTGACGGAACATCCCCTTCCCTCATTCTCGTGGCCTGCTTGACGTGTTAATACATGAATGTCTCCAGAATGAGGCTTACAAATTTGATTGTCGAAATGTTCTCCGTTCTTGCATCGTACGCCTCCCAGTTTATTGGTTTGAAGTTGAAGTCCCCGAGGACCAACAATCGTCATTTATCTTTATCTGTTTTTACTATAATCTCTCTCATGACCATCATGAGGCCCCTCTCGTTTGTCATAGAGTTCCTCCTTTTTCCGTGTGTTTCTTGCTGGTGGGATGGGTGACCTGGGATGATCCAGAGGCCATAACAGTCATGTCACGAGTGATCGCTTTCATTCATACCATACAAAGAGTGTTGTATTAAGATTTCTCTGTTAAGTACCACGAGGGGAGTTTTCACTCCTGTAAGGTTATCACTTCCTTCAGATGAATGTTCTTGGTGTCACTGGAATTTAAAGTGTATACATGGTCTCTCGGGGTCACTTAAGGTGAAGGTCTATATAATATTTGGTGAGTATTAACTAATTAGGAAGAGTCACGGCCTCAAAGTGGGGTCTGCCGCCGGTGGCCGAACGGTCGTCAGCTCGAGCCCCCATCACTAAGACTTCTCCCTTTTTCTAATTTCAACCTATAAAAATTAATTCCAATCACAGGAAGTCAATTAATAAATAGACACAAGGAGCTGCAACATGGTTCCATATTTAAATTTTTTTTCTCGTAATATTTCTTATGGAAAAAGTATTTTTTTCTTATTCAATAACAAAAAAAACGGGTTGCAATAACACACACTGATGTTGAGAAAGACTATTACGAATTATAAGTCGACCAAGCTAGAACTGAATTTAATGGAAGGCTCTCGAGGGCCCCAAACCGGAGCCCAACCAGGATTTTCCAGCCCGACCACACTCTCTCCTTCGGTAATGACGTTCACACTCTTCCAATACACTCACATCACAATGAAATCACAATGACAAGATATATCAATGATTATATTTTGAGACAATGGAGTGACTTGAACTCCTCAAGTCACTGCATTACCCCATAATGATTTCCATTGATATATGACGCCATTGTGATTTTACTACAATGAAGGTTATTGTGGTGAAATTTAAGGGAGGGTTATTGAAGTAAATAATTTGGAAAGTTAAAGTGGTGAATTATTATTAATAGTGTTAGTGGTAATTACTTACAAGGTTATTTCAGAAAATTATTTTGAAGGGATATTGTGGTGGATTAATTCCTAGTTATAGTGGTAGATTATTATGGAGGTTTATTTTGGTGGATTATTTTGGAAAGTTATTGTTATTTGTTATTATAACAGGTTATTCAGGTGGATTATTACGGAGAGTTATTGTTTTAGATTATTGAGGAGGGTTATTGTGGTTAATATAATTGATGATTATTCTAGTTGCTTATTAGGAAGGGGTAATGTGGGGAATAATTATTGAATTATTGTGGTGAATTATTGTTGATGGTTATTTTGGTGAATTAGTATGGAGGGTCATTGTGAAATATCACGAAGGAGGTTATTGTAAGAAATTATTATGGTGAGTTATTGTGAATGATTATTATAGTGAGTTATTGTGGATGATTATTAAGAGGATTACTATATTGCACAGTTATGGATTTCATTGGGGTGAATTCTTATGAGGAAAAAATTTGGTGGATTATTATAGAGAGTTATTCTTGAGGCTTATTATGAACGGTAACTGTTGAAGATTACTATGGCGAGGTATTATGGTGGATTTCTATGAAAGGTTATTGTGATGGATTATTATAGAGGATTATTCTCTTGTATTATTATGGAGTTTTTTTGAAGGATTATTATTATGAAGGATTACTTTGGTGGGTTATTATTGAGGGTTATAGTGCTGGATTATTAAAAAGGGTTATTGTTGAGGATTATGAAAGACGGTTAATATTGTGGCTTATATCTGGTGAGTTATTTTTGTGATTACTGTGGAGGGCTATTTTGGTTGACTATTGCGAAGGATTACAGTTGAGCAGTATTAGGCACGTTTATTGTAGTAGATAATTATTGATGGATATTATGAATCATGAATATGGACATTTATTGTGTTGGATTATTATTTAAAGTTATTGTGTTTGATTTTAATTGAAAACTATTGTGTTGGACTATTATTTAGAGTTATTGTGTTCGATTATTATTTAGAGTTACTGTTTTGGATTATTATTTAGAGTTATTGTGTTGGATTATTATTTAGAAATATTGTATTGGATTATTATTTAGAGGTTTTCAGTTTGATTATTATTTAGAGTTATTGTGTTAGATTATTATTAAAAATAATTGTGTTGGATTATTACAAAACGTTATTTTGGTTTATTAATATGGAGTATTATTTTATAGTATTATTGTGGAGCGCTATTTTCGTGAATTGTTAAGATAAGATATTTGCGTGGATAATTTACAAATGGAATGCATTTGGAAGTGATGTGGAGGAGGTTGACTCCAAACAGAGTTACAAATGTAGATATGATGGAACCCAATAGGCCCACAAACATGTGAATCAGCTGATTGACAGTTGAGATGCGGGACGAAAGAGCAGTAACTCAAACCTGCAATCACAACTAGGTAAGTACAATATACATGACCACTTGGTTGTCAGGCAAGCAGCTCCACAGTATACATGACCACTTGGTTGTTAGACAAGCAGCTTTACAGTATACATGACCACTTGGTTACTACCCAAGCTAATTACAAAAGCATATGACCTCGATGAGGCAGGAGCAGCAACTCCACATGACCACGTAGCTGTCAGTCCAGAGAGATCTACAGTATACATGACTGTGTGATCAAGTGTCTCCCTGACAATCAACTGGCTAAGTGATATCACGTGAAACTAGATATCACATAATATCATGAATAGTGATTATGACTGATATCTTAATAAAAAGAATGTGGATTAATAAATACTTCGAATGTGGATTAATGGTAATATAAGTAAACACACACACGGGTAACCCCTGATGACCCAGAGGTCATAACAGTCGTGTCACGAGTGACACGACTGTTATGACCTCTGCGATCACCGAAAGTTGATCTGTTATAACCGAAAGCGATCACGAGTGATCGTTTTCATTCTTACCATAGTAGGAATGTTGTTTTAAGATTCCTCTGTTAAGGACCATGAGGCCAGTTTTCACTCCTGTAAAGTTATCACTTTCTTCAAATGAATGTTCTTGGTGTCACTGGAAATTAAAGCGTATACATGGTCTCTCGGGGTCACTTAAGGTGAAGGTCTATTTAATACATGGTGAGTCTTGACTAATTAGGAAGTGTCACGGCCTCAGAGTGGGGTCTGCCGCCGGTGGCCGGACGGTCATCAGCTCGAGCCCACGTTATTATGTGTTCTTCCTTTTTCTTTTTTCAACCTATTAATATATATTAATTAAATATTAATTATATTCATTTAAATATTAATTATATTCGTCATAATCCGTCATAAATATTAATATATATTAATATTTATGACGGATCTCTTATTAAAATGTAAATCCTTCGAATGTTGATTAATGGTAATATAAGTAAACACACACACGGGTGATCTCTGATGACCCAGATGTTATAACAGTCGTGTGACGAGTGATTGCTCTCATTCGAAATTAAAGAGAATTTCTCTTAATTAAAGAATTAAAATTAAAGAATTTCTCTCATGCGAAATTAAAGCGTATACATGGTCTCTCGGGGTCTCTTTAGGTGAAGGTCTATATAATACTTGGTGAGTCTCGACTAATTAGGAAGAGTCACGGCCTCAGAGTGGTGTCTGCCGCCGGTGGCCGGACGGTCGACAGCTCGTGCCCAAACAAGTGTACAATTCTTCCTTTATGGTTTTTTCATCCTATGTCTGGAAAAGTATTATAATAGATTACTATGGAGGATTATTCTGTTCGATTTTTATGGAAATTTATTGTGGTGAATTATTAGTAGAATTGTATTATTGTTGAAGGTGATTTTGGTAGATTATTGAAGGTATTGTTGGAAAATAACATGGAGGGTCATTGTTTAGGGTTATTATGGGGGTTTATTGTTGAGGGTTAATATGCAGGGTTATTGTGCTTGATTATTATGAAGGAGAATTGTGCTTGATTATTATGAAGGAGAATTGTGCTTGATTATTATTGAAGGTTATTTTGGTGGTTTATTAAGGAGGAATATTGCGGGTTACTATTATGAAGGGATGATTATTGTGTGTTATTAGAGAGAATAATTATTGATTATTATTATTATTATGTGTGAACATTTTGGAGGATTATTGTTATGGATTATTATTTAACGTTATTGTTGAGGATGATTATGAAGGGGTATTGTTGAATTATATAATTAAAGGTTAATGTTGAAGATTATTAATGGGACTTATTTTTGTGGATTAAGTTGTAGGTTTACTGTGCTGGATAATTATGGAGGTAAGACGATGCTTGTTCAAGAACTAAACCCTGTGGTTCTCCACTAGTAACTCTCCTCCAGTCAGATACATTGTCTCTGATTAATGCCCTCATCAATCTGTCAGTTAGAACATTTTTCATCCATGTCAGTAGTCGCCCTGTCACTCCTGATGTGATTAAGTGCTTAATTGCACACTAGTTTCTTTATCAGCTATCTCACCCTGTCAGAGTAAATGAGACAGATGTATGTGAATGCATGTGTGTGTGTATATATGTATGTATATGTGTGTGTGTGTATGTATATGTATGGGTATAAAGTATATATGGAAGCTGATCAGAATTACGTTTCACCTTTGTGAATGTACATTAATGACACTATGTAAAAGACACATCAAACACTTTATGTAGGGCATACGTAAATCTGTGTATCTATGTATTTACGTATGTAGGTTAGCTTAGCATTTTAAAAGCACCAAATTACCTTCTGTGATTGAGTGTTCAATAAACCCTTCAACTATTTGTTTAACATTTCTCTAACCCTGTCCATGGAGGACAGAAGAAAATGTATATATGCTGGCTAGCATTGTTAATGTGTGGCCACGTCTGTGGTAGAAAATAATAATAAAAAAAAAAAACTCCTGTTGATATGCTTGCTAAGACAGCCTGCAGAAAACCAGTTTGGTTTTCTGCAGGCTGTCTGCAGGCTTAGAAATTGATATGGGTGTTTCATTAGTAGTGACGAAGAGAATACTTAAACAAATATCTAATGAAAATCTCACCGACCTTACAAATTCTCAAAGACCTGAAAGTTGTAGCATTAAATATTATAATAGATATCGTGAGGAGACATTCACATATGGGACTAATAGAACAAGAACCCGGCAATGTGATGTTATAGTGGCCAGAATACGCCTTGGGTATAGACGTATCTGGCAGCTTTCTCAAAACCCAAATGTCGAGTACACAATGTGTCAACTTTGTGAAAGAGAAAACATGCACTCTCTCTTGAACATTATATTGTAGAATGTCCCATACTGACTGACTGTCGACCTCCTGGGCTAAGGTATGCTGAACTCTGTAATTACTATATGAGTACTGGAACACTTGATCATATATTGGACTTGTATCCAAGATTGACCATGTAATATATCAATCATACAATGTATATATATGATGTAACTATATAACCTGAGCTTGTAAAAGCACCTTCATCACCTTCAGTGATTAAGTGCTTAATTGCACACTAGTTTCTTTATCAGCTATCTCACCCTGTCAGAGTAAATGAGACAAATGTATGTGAATGCATGTGTGTGTGTATATATGTATGTATTGTTACGGTGCCTTCTCCTATTTCTTTCGTTTGCCTGCTGTAAGAGTCAAATCAGCTCTCCCTACTGATTCTCTGAGGTTCAGGGAGTCTATTGATATATGTGGCGACCAGACCGGTTGCCAGTTAAGAGAGAAACTTACATTATAAGTTGTAAGTAAGGGGAAATTGGCCCCCTGATATAAAATGAAAGAGTATCCCCTACTGCAGATATGACGTTTTGGAAGGGAGACTAGCCGATCGCAGATTGGCCGACTTAGGTCGCGGGCGACCAATCAGGGCCTGCCATGATGTCACCGCGTGCCCCGGGCGGCGCCAACGTCAGAGTTGACCTGACCTCGGAAGCGAGAGGACGCGCCTCAGTCTGCTCTCAAGGATTAGAGGCTCTAAAAGCCTTTCTTAGTGGATTAGTGCTGGCTATCGCAGCCCATCTGAGGTATTGGAGACCCCGCGCTTCTGGGAAGCAAAAAGGAACCAAGTTTATTGAGCGAAAGAGTGCCAAACTTGGAAAATATTCGGCGACGACGCTGGGCGGTGACGCTGGACGTTAAGGGTCTGAAAAGGTGTGGCGGGCAAGCCTAGCTGTGACCGGGTCACATCCACTTAGGGTTATGGAAGGACGACACCGTGCCTAGGACAATTAGCAACGCCTTGTGGAAGGGGCGAGTGTGGGAAAATAGTGGTTAGCTCAGCGCCCATCGATGAACCAGGATTGGGGTAGCTGAATCTCAGGGAATGGAACGGCGATGACGCGAAGGCTCCACGACACCTGAGGACCTGTGGAACGTTCCTGGATCGTCGAGGATCGACTCAGGAAGCGTGGGAACCTCACACCATCGAGGGACAGGCGTCGTGAGCCAGGAATGTAAGGTAGATCATTTTCCCTCCCATTACCCCTTGTGTGAGTAGGCTAGTTAGGCCACAATATTTACTTATGTATGTGGATATAGGACATTAATACTTTAGGTAGTAGAATAGGCTGCAAGGCAGCTTGTGTCCAGGACTGTCAGAGGGGACAGTGTGTATGGATGGCAGGACAGTGAAGAAGAGGCGCCGACGTGGTGAAGAGGCCCTCCTGTGAGAGAGTGTGGGACTCCTGTCTTTCTGCCCAGTTGAAGGAGTGTTGGAGGTCGTGGAAGAAGGGGCTGACGATCTCCAGACTTATTATCCTTATTTCCATATTCATGTATTACTTGTGATTGTATGCGTGTTCATGTAATTTGCGTCAGTAAATTCACACATTTTATCATTGTGTTTAAGTGTGCCTCCATTTATAATATTTCTCTATGAGCATACACGAAGGTTATCATAGTACCACCTAGGGAACTCTACGTTCTCTATAGAAGTTCTTTTTGCCTGGAGAGTGGTAAAGACAGCACGGACCTATATAAAAGTGTACCCTTAGCCATCCGATCAGTATCAGTGCCTGAATGGCGGCAACTAGTAACGTAGTGGCTAGAGAGAGGTAAAGCCACACAGACCTTCCTGGGAGAGTACCCTGGGCCGACAGTCAAGTAGCAGATCTATGAAAGTAGCAATCTTCTGGTTACAAACAATATATAATACACCCACTGAACTGCACTGCTGGGGTGCAGATATAATAACCCAGCTGGCGACCTTGTTAAGAAGAAAATATAGAAGACAGGCGGGAAAGGAGTTCCTGCAAACTTTTTGTCTGGCAGGCAAGACTCAGGGAGGTTATGGTAATAAGGTAAGCCTGAATCTTCCTTCACTCCTCCACGGGTCTAGGCCGGAACTGTTAACAGCAGTTTCCCCGTGTTTGACTGATGGGCTTCCAGGGTGTATCAGTGGCACCCCTTTTGTGGTGGAAGCAAAGACCTGCGGAGGTGCGCATTGTTGGTCCTCTTCTGTGTGACCAAAGGACTCCGGTGAATCCCGGGAGTCGGAGGGGCTGAGTATTCGGCCTTTTGAGCCCCAAGCAGCTGAGTGCTAGCAGAGCCCCGGCCCACCTCCACGTGACAGTATATGTATGTGTGTATATATATATGTATGGGTATAAAGTATATATGGAAGCTGATCAGAATTACATTTCACCTTTGTGAATGTACATTAATGACACTATGTAAAAGACACATCAAACACTTTTTGTAGGGCATAGGTAAATCTATGTATCTATGTATTTACGTATGTAGTTTAGCTTAGCATTTTAAAAGCACCGAATCACCTTCTGTGGTTGAGTGTTCAACAAATCCTTGAACTATATGTTTAACACTCCTCTAACCCTGTCCATGAAGGACAGAAGAAAATTTATATATGCTGGTTAGCATTGTAAATGTGTGGCCACGTCTGTGGTAGAAAAAAAAAAAAAAAAAAAAAAAAAAACCTCCTCCAGCATGTTCCAGAACCGCCTCTTATGTGGGACTCTGTCAAAAGCCATTTTTGTTAGGTCCATAGAGACACATGAAACCCAGTCACCGCTTTCCTGTATTATCTCTGTGGTTCTATCATAAAAACTTAATAGATTTGTAACACAGGATCATCCGGTTCGAAAACCATTCTTTCTGTCCGTTATTACGTCATTACTCTCAAGGTGTTCAATCCATTTAGCTTTAATTATTTTTTCTAGTGTTTTCTTGACTACTTCGCTCACTAGTGATACGGGTCTATAATTTAGTAGATCCTCTCTCGACTACCATTTTTATAGATTGGTACTATGTTTGCCTTTTTCCATATATCTGCGAAGATTCCTGTGCACAAGGATTTCTGTAATATTAATTGGAGTGGAATGCTCAGCTCAGTTGCACATTCTCGCAGCAAGCCAACTGCTTTATTTCTTCCTAGCCACTTGAGAAATTTTTTCACTTTGTCTTGAGATACCTCAATTGCGTGCTCTGGAATTGGTATTTGGTCCGGCTCTCTGAAATCCCCATTTTTGTACGAACACACTTTGCAACTGTTCATTTAGCATTTCACACATTTCCTTTTCCATTATCTGCTTTATATTTGTCCGCTATACCTTTCCCAAAGTTCTTTTCTGCCTCCTCACCGCTGTGTAATTGCTTCTCCCTAGCTTGTATTGCTGGTATTTTGCAGGTATTGAACCTGTTCCGATAATGAACCAATTTTTTTACCTTGTCGTCTCTGGCCCTATCGCAATTTATGTTTAACCAATCCTGTTTTCTGATCCTGCATCTCTGTTTTGATATAAATGTTGTGTTCCTTCATCGTATATTTTGCAAAATTTGGAATACATTTCACTTACTTCTTTGCATAGCAACAAATCTGTCTATTTAAACTCATTAAAGAATTTTCTAAGTTCCCCACAGTGTTCTCTCTTGAAATCGAGTTTAATAACTGTTTCAATGTCCCAATTCTATTATAGAATATATCGCAAAGCATATTTAATTTACGAGAGGACAAGATCACTCTTTCCCAAGGGAGGGCGGTACTAGATGTCAAATATCTCTTCCTCTTTCCTAGGCATTGTGTTGTGGGGCCCTCTCAACCTCGTGGCCCCAACCCAGGGAACCAGGGGTATTCTCTTGCACCATCGGTCTGTGTCAGGTTCGGTTAAAGGCAGTGTGTCCTGTGGAGGCAGGAATGTACTAGATGATCCTTAAGTGACTTTCCTCGTCTCCAGGCCAGCATTGGAGGTGTTTGGGCAAACCTAGGCCAGGTGAGGTCTCGTTTTGCCCTCCTCCATAGTTCCACCCGGTGCCGTTTCCTGCGCCCTGTGTGGACACTCTGTTCCTACCCCTGCCCCTGCTCCTCCCAGGTTTGCCCCTCCCAGGTCTGCCCCTGTGGGGGGGTCTGGGCGGACCTTGAAAATTCTGGTTAGAGTATGGCCCGGGTTGTTGGGCATAGGGTTGAAAGTAGGGGTTGTAGGCATAGGGTAGGAACCCTGCTGGGGGTTGAGCATAAGGCCAGGGTGGAGGCTGCTGGGGGGCCTGGGCTGCCACCTCGGTTTGTACTTGGGGTTGAGTAACTTTTGTCTGTAGTTGGGGTTGAGCTACCTGAGTCTGGGATTGAGATGTCGTTCTGCCAGGCTGTGTAGACTGCTGCCCCGGGTTTTTAGGTGGGGCTAAGGACTGTACCTGGGTTTGTTGGCTTGTACCAATCTCGTCGTCAGGGAGCGGCCGTAAGACTGAGCGGGGTGTAGCTAGTTGTTGCCCCTGGGTCTGGGCCTGTGGTCTTAGGATGTTCATTACCTTCTGCCGTAGTTCTTTCCAGGTCCCTTCGGATGGCGTTGTCTGAAAGTTTGAATATTTTGTCGTGGACTGACCTGACCGTACAGTAAGTTCCCCTGAGTAAGTCGCTGGAGGTGGAGAGTGTTTCGGATGGGTTTTTCGTCTGTAACCCTCCCATAAAGTTGCGCCTATTCTCAGCGGGGGCCAGGCTCCATCCATTAGTCCTTCTGTGATTGTCTCGAGCTTTGTGTTCTCTCTTGCCAAGGAGGCTTTCAGCAGCAAGGTGTAGATCCCCATCAGGTTCCTTGCGTGTGCTGTGTTCAGCTCCGTGATAAACTTATCTAGGGCTGGAAAGAGAGGGAGATCTGTGGAAAAGAAAGGAACTGTGGTTTTAAGACCCAGATATTCTGGTACTGTGCCTTGAATAGAAGCGCGCTGTATGTGTTTAAGCTTATCTTTAAGGTACTCAATAGTTGAGAAGACTGGTTTCATCAGATCCGCCAGTTCGAGTTCCTCCGGGCCCAGAACTATGCCGTCGTACTTACTCTCTTCTGAAAAAACCTGATCGATGAGGGCCGTTGTTTTATTTTCGTTATACAGTCCTGTTTCGGGGACTGCAAAGGGCAGGGACTTCAGGGCCGTTCCGCCTGAACCTGTCCACACTCTCTTCTCTCTCCAGATCCCTGGTAGGGAGCCTGGTTCCGGCGCAGGTTTATGGAGGTCACGGCTTCTGAGGTTTGCCAATAGCGAGGTGTCCCAGTTATCTCTGCTGCTGGAGCTGAAGGCCTCGAGGAGGCCTGTCTCTGTGGTCGCATCGTCCTGGGTTGTTCTGGCACGTTGTGGCTGTGGGTCTAAGAGAACAGAATTAGGATCATGGTTGAGTACAGGGGATTTTTGGGCGAGGGGTATTGGACTCTCAGAGAAGCTTCGTTCTGGTGTAGTAGAAGCACTCCTGTGAGAGGGGTGTTTCTTTGACTCGTTTTTTTTAGGTAGAGTTTTTTCACAGGGGGAGTATGGTTTGGACTTCTTCCCTTGGCCGCTGCGGGTGCTATCTGCCGGCATTTTTTTATGTTTTCTTTGTGAACAAGAGTATAAGTTGGAATTTGTTTGAAACCCCCCAGACATATAGTATCACAAATCACACGTATGGAGAAAAAAACACTTTGTTGTAGTATCTCAGGTCCTCCCGTTTGAATGGCTTTTTTTTGGTTTTTTAAGAAATTCTGGGTGGAAGATTTGTGCGAGAAAATAGCGTCAACCGGGGTTACCCGGGAGCTTGTATGATGTCTACTCTAATATTACTTAGAGGGGGGGGGGGGGTTCTATTACGTTGACCCGGTATTGTATCTCAGGTGGATAGGCTTGCCCTCTGTTTTTCCAGATCGTAGGCTGCCCTTCCAGAGGAGTCTGGAAGGGCAACTAGTCTGTCCATTTATACTCATTATCGAATTTTCTAAGTTCCCCATAGTGTTCTCTCTTGAAATCGAGTTTAATAACTCTTTCAGTGTCCCAATTTTATTATAAATTATATCGCAAAGCATATTTAATTTAAAACAGGACACGATCACTCTTTCCCAAGGGAAGGTGGTACTAGATATCAAATATCTCTTCTTCTTTCCTGATAAATATTAAATTCAGTATTGATGGAATATCCCCTTCCCTCATTCTCGTGGCCTGCTTGAAGTGTTAATACATGAATGTCTCTAGAATGAGGCTTATAAATCTGATTGTCGAAATGTTCTCCGTTCTTGATTCATACGCCTCCCAGTCTATTGCTTTTAAATTGAAGTCCCCGAGGACCAACAATCGTCATTTATCTTTATCTGTTTTTACTATATTCTCTCTCAGGACCATCATGTGGCCCCTCTCGTTTGTCATACAGTTCCTCCTTTGTCCGTGTGTTGCTTGCTGGTGGGATAGGTGACCTCTGATGGCCCAGAGATCATAACAGTCGTGTCACGAGTGACCGCTTTCATTCTTACCATAACAGGAGTGTTTTATTAAGATTTCTCTGTTAAGTACCATGAGAGCAGTTTTCACTCCTGTAAGGTTATCACTTCTTTCAGATGAATGTTCTAGATGTAACTGGAAAGTAAAGCGTATATATGGTCTCTCGGGGTCACTTAAGGTGAAGGTCTATATAATACTTGGTGAGTATTGACTAATTAGGAAGAGTCACGGCCTCAGAGTGGGTTCTGCCGCCTGTGGCCTGACGGTCGTCAGCTCGAGCCCACTTTATAAACAAACTCTTCCTTTTTTTTTCAACCTATATATATAAATTCCAAACACAGGAAATCAATTAATAAGTAGACACAAGGAGCTGCAACGTGGTTCCATATTATATTTTTTTCTCATAATATTTCATATGGAAAAGTATTTTTTCTTATTCAATAACAAAAAAATCGGGTTGCAATAACACATACTGATGTTGAGAATGATTATTACGAAAGACGAGTCGACCAAGCTAAAACTCTTCTAAATTTAACTTTCTGGCAGGTTCTGAAGGCCCTAAACCGGTGCCCAACCAAGGTTTTACAGGCAACCCGACCAAACTCAGGCCTTTGGTAATGACGTTCACACTCTTACAATAGACTCAGATCACATTGAAATCACAATGACGTGATATATCAATGAATATCATTTTGAGACAATGGAGTGACTTGAACTCCACAAGTCACTACATTACCCCAAAATTATTTCCATTGATATATGATGCCATTGTGGTTTTATTACAATGTTGGTTATTGTGGTGAATTTTAAGGGAGGGTTATTGAAGTAAATATTTTGGAAAGTTAAAGTGGTGAATTATTATTAATAGTGTTAGTGGTAATTATTTACAAGGTTATTTCAGACGATTATTTTGAAGGAATATTGTGGTGGATTAATTCCTAGTTATTGTGGTAGATTATAATAGAGGTTTATTTTGGTGGATTATTCTGGAAAGTTATTGTTATTAGTTATTATAACAGGTTATTGTGGTGGATTATTACGGAGAGTTATTGTTATTGATTATTGAGGAGTGTTATTGTCGTTTAATATAATTGAGGATTATTCTAGTGGCTTATTAGGAAGGGGAAATGTGGGGAATTATTATAGAGTTATTGTGGTGGATTATTGTTGATGGTTATTTTGGTGAAATAATATGGAGGGTTGCAGGCGATGAGTCACAATAACGTGGCTGAAGTATGTTGACCAGACCACACACTAGAAATTGAAGGCACGACGACGTTTCGGTCCGTCCTGGACCATTCTCAAGTCGATTGTGATGAGGACAGGTAGGGACAGGCATTAAATAGGCAAGAGAGAGCTGAGGAGGAAAGTCAGGTGTAGGGGATAGTAGTAATGAGAACTGCAGCAGGCCTATTGGCCCATACGAGGCAGCTCCTATTATAACCACCGAAGGAGATAGTAATAGGAAAAAATGACGAAAATGACGACGACGAAACGTCGTCGTCCCTTCAATTTCTAGTGTGTGGTCTGGTCAACAATATGGAGGGTTATTGTGAAATATCATGAAGGAGGTTATTGTAAGAAATTATTATGGTGAGTTATTGTGGATGGTTATTATGGTGAGTTATTGTGGATGATTATTAAGAGGATTACTATATTGCATAATTATGGATTTTATTTGAGTGAATTATTATGAGGAAAAATTTTGGTGGATTATTATAGAGGGTTATTCTTGAGGCTTATTATGCCGGTAACTGTTGAAGATTACTATCGAGAGGTATTGTGGTGCATTCCTATGAAAGGTTATTTTGATAGATTATTATGAGGATTATTCTCTTGTATTATTGTGAAGTTTTTTTTTGGAGGCTTGTTATAAAGGATTCCTCTGCTAGGTTATTTTTGAGAGTTATAGTGCTGGATTATTAGAAAGGGTTATTGTTGAGGATTATTATGGACGAATATTATTGTAGCTCATATCTGGAGAGTAATTTTAGTGATTATTCAGGACGGCTATTTTGCTTGACTATTGCGGAGGGTTTTTGTTGTGGATTATTAGGTACGTTTATTGTAGTAGATAATTATTGATGGTTATTATGAATAATAATTTCGGATAATTATTGTGTTGGATTATTATTTTGAGTTATTGCGAGTTATTACTTGCTTTGCATGTGAGAGGCCCCGGGTTCTATCCCCAGCACTTCCAAGTATGGTTTGCCTGAAACGCTTTGCCTAATAGTGGCTTTAGGTTTTGAATGTACTAGCTCTATCTATAAATCCATCAATGTTTGTATCTCACCTTGTATGTATCTACTTTACCTGAATAAACATTTGATTTTGATTTGATTTGACATTTTATTGTGTTAAATTATTATTTACAGTTATTGTGTTGGATTATTACAGAACATAATTTTGGTTAATTAATAAGGAATATTATTTTGGGGGATTATTGTGGAGGTCTATTTTCGTGGATTATTATGATAAGTTATTTGCGTGGATTATTTACAAATGGATTGCATTTGTAAGTGACGTGGTGGAGGCAGACTTCAAACAAACAAATGTGGATATGATACCGCCAAATAGGCTTACAAACATGTGAATCTGCTGATTGACAGTTGAGATGCGGGACCAGAGAGCAGAAGCTTAACCCCACTATCATACCTAGGTAAGTACAATATACATGATCACTTGGTCGTCAGACAAGCAGCTCCACAGTATGCATGACCACTTGGTTGTCAGACAAACAGCTCCATAGTATACATGACCACTTGGTTGCCAGACAAGCAACTCCACAGTATACATGACCACTTGGTCGTCAGACAAGCAGCTCCACAGTATACATGACCACTTGGTTGTCAGACAAGCAGCTCCACAGTATACATGACCACTTGGTCGTCAGACAAGCAGCTCCACAGTATACATGACCACTTGGTTGTCAGACAAACAGCTCCATAGTATACATGACCACTTGGTTGCCAGACAAGCAGCTCCACAGTATACATGACCACTTGGTCGTCAGACAAGCAGCTCCACAGTATACATGACCACTTGGTTGTCAGACAAACAGCTCCATAGTATACATGACCACTTGGTTGCCAGACAAGCAGCTCCACAGTATACATGACCATTTGGTCGTCAGACAAGCAGCTCCACAATATATATGGCCACATGGTTACCACACAAGCTAATTACAAAAACATATGACCTTTTTGAAGAAGGATCAGCATCTCCACATGACCACGTGACGGTCAGTCTAGAGAGCTTTACGGTATACATGACTGTGTGATCACGTGGCTCCCTGACAATAAACTGGCTAAGTGATATCCCGTGAAACTAGATATCACGTAATATTATGAACAGTGATTATGACTGATATCTTAATAAAAAGAGTAAATCCTTTGAATGTTGATTAATGGTAATATAAGTAAACACACACAGGGGTGACCTCTGATGACCCAGACGTCATAACAGTCGTGTCACAAGTGATCGCTTTCATTCTTACATAACAGGTGTGTAGTATTAAGATTTCTCTGTTAAAAACCATGAGGGCAATTTTCACTCCTGTAAGGTTATCACTTCCTTCAGATGAATGTTCTTGGTGTCACTGGAAATTATAGAGTATACATAGTCTTTCGGGGTCACTTGAGGTGAAGGTCTATATAATAATTGGCGAGTCTTGACAAATCAGGAAAATTTAACAAGATTTAACAAGAGTATCTCAAGTCATGAGATATTCTTCCTCTTTCTTTTTTCAACCTATTAATATAAATTCCAAACACAGGAAATCAATTATGAGTAAACACAAGGAGCTGCAACATAGTTCTATATTAAAAAAAGTTCTCGTAATATTTCATATTGTTACAGCCCTATTGGGTCGCAACTGGGTTCTTCTCTGATGTTATTAGAGTTTGGGTATCCGGCCCCAAGTTAGTAGTGGCTTTCAAGGGGTGTGTTCCATAACGCAAGTAAATTAAACGGGAAGGGATACAAATGCACTGCTTTTGTATATATATTGCTACCACCACCATAAATAAATATATCATAGTCACACGCAGGGTTGCTATAACTACACTTATTATATACAGATTAGTCTTCCTCTGAAGACACAGGATGCTCCATGGTGCTCAAGATGAGTTGCCCAAGATGAGTTATCTCTTCGTCGTGGCCCACGATGAATCCTCTGATTCTCTCGGCGAATCTACCCTGGCCTCAGGCCAGCCAAATCACAGTCCCCCTGGGTGCACCGTCGTGGAGGTCTTCAACCACAAATCCAGCCTGTAGCTGGCAGGTTCCAATCAGCTCCGCTGTGTTGGCCACTCCACGACCGATACTAGGGTTGCGAGCCCTAGGCAGGAGCCTCGTGTGATTCCGCAGATCACTCTCCTCTCTCCGCACCTCAGTGGCAAGTCTCTTCCACCAGCCAGCCCCCAGATAAGACGATTCCTGGTACTGCCACGTCACAGGCAGGCTAACACACTCATCAGTGTTCGTCCGGGGGTGACTCACAGCTTCTGCAGCAAATACGTGGAGAGACTTTGGCTGCCTTGGGTAGACTGATCCACCGTCCAATACAGCAGTCCCAGGTCGACTCTGTAATCAGACACATCATCAGTACTAGGGACGCTCTAGGGCACCTCACTTAAAGGCTTAGACACAAATGTCCACCTATCCACTCCATAGATGGCGTTGTATTCTAAGCGCCACTTCACCAGAGGTCAGCAGCGGCTATGTTATGAGCTGATTAAGACGGGAAACAAGCCCCTGTGGCCGGTATATCCTGTCCTCACTAGATGGCGCTGTCCATGTGGAGGGAGTTTCGGGAGCAGACTGGCAAATGGCGTTGTCGTCACTGCTTCATGCCGTAACACATATGGAAAAAGGGTCCGTAACACATATGGAAAAAGTATTATTTCTTATTCAATAACTAAGAAATGGGTTGCAATAACACATACTGATGTTGTGAAAGATTATTACGAAAGATAAGTCGACCTAGCCAGAACTCTGCTGAATTTAATGGGAGGTTCTGGAGACCCCAAACCGGAGCCTAACCAGGGTTTTACAGCCACCCCGACCACACTCAGGCCTTCGGTAATGACGTTCACACTCTTACAATAGACTTAGATCACAATGAAATCATAATGACGTGATATATCAATGAACATCATTTTAAGACAATGGAGTGACTTGAACTCCACAAGTCACTACATTACTCCAAAAATATTTTCATTGATATATAACGATATTGTGATTTTACTGCGATGTGGATTATTGTGAGGAATATTTAGGGAAGGTTATTGTAGTAAAAAATTTTGAAAGTTAAAGTGGTGAATTATTATTAATAGTGTTAGTGGTAATTATTTAGAAGATTATTTCAGAAGATTATTTTGAAGGGTTATTGTGGTAGATTAATTCCTAGTTATTGTGGTAGATTATTAATGAGGTTTATTTTTTGTGGATTATTCTGGAAAGTTATTGTTATTGGTTATTATAACAGGTTATTGTGGTGGATTTTTACGGAGAGTTATTGTTGAAGATTATTGAGGAGGGTTATTGTGGCTTAATATAATTGAGGATTATTGTAGTGGCTTATTAGGAAGGCTTAATGTGGTGAATTCTAATGAAGAATTATAGTAGTGGATTATTGTTGATGGATATTTAGGTGAATTAACATGGAGTGTTATTGCAGAATATCATGAAGTTATTGTAAGAAATTATTATGGGGGGTTATTGTGGATGATTATTAACAGGATTATCATATATAATTATGGATTTTATTGGGTGGATTATTATAGAGGGTTAATCATGAGGCTTATTATGAATGGTAACTGTTGAAGATTACTATGGAGAGGTATTGTGGTGGATTCCTATGAATGATTATTGTGATATTTTATTATGGAGGATTTTTCTTTTGTATATTATGGAGTTTTTTTGGAGGCTTATTATGAATGATTTCTTTGGTGGGTTATTATTGACGGATATTGTGCTGGATTATTAAAAAGGGTTATTGTTGAGGATTTTTATGGACGGTAAATATTGTGGCTTATATCTGGAGAGTTATTTGTGAGATTATTCTGGAGGGCTATTTTGGTTGACTATTGCGGAGGGTTATTGTTGTGGATTATTAGGAGCATTCATTGTAATATATATTTATTGATGGGTATTATGAATAACTATTATGGACATTTCTTGAGTTGGATTAATACTTAGAGTTATTGTGTTGGATTAATATTTAGAAGTAATTGTGTTGGATTATTATTTAGAGTTATTGTGTAGGATTATTACAAAACGTTATTTTGGTGGATTAATATGGAGTAGTATTATTGTGGGTTACTGTTGAGGACTATTTTCGTTGATTATTAGGATAAGATTTTGGCATGGATTATTTACAAATGGAATGCATTTGGAAGTGACGTGTGGAGGCAGACTCCATATAGATACAAATGTAGTTATGATGGAACCCAGTAGGCCCACAAACATGTGAATCAGCTGATTGACAGTTGAGATGCGGGACCAAAGAGCAGAAGCTCAATTCCCGCTATCACAACTTGGTAAGCATAATATACATGATCACTTGGTTGTCAGACAAGCAGCTCCACAATATACATGATCACTTGGTCGTCAGACAAGCAACTCCTCAGTATTCATAACCACTTGGTTATCAGACAAGCTGCTCCACAGTATACATGACCATTTAGTTGTCAGACAAGCAGCTCCACAGTATACATGAACATTTGGTGATCAGACAAGCTAATTACAAAAACTTATGATCTTTAGAATGCAAGACAACCAAATACACATTACCACGTGGCTGTCAGTCCACAGAACTCTACAGTATACATGACTGTGTGATCACATGGATGCCTGACAATAAATTTCCTACGTGATATCATGTGAAACTAGATATCACGTAATATCATTAATGGTGATTATGACTGATATCTTAATAAAAAGAGTAAATCCTTCGCATGTTGATTAATTGTAATATAAGTAAACACACACACGGGTGACCTCTGATGACCCAGAGGTCATAACAGTCGTGTCACGCGTGATCGCCTTCATTCTTACCATAACAGGAGTGTTGTATTAAGATTTCTCTGTTAAGTACCATGAGAGCAATTTTCACTCCTGTAAGGTTATCACTTCCTTCAGATGAATGTTCTTGGTGTCACTGGAAATTAAAGTGTATACATGGTCTCTCGGGGTCACTTGAGGTGAAGGTCTATATAATACTTGGTGAGTCTTGAGTAATGAGGAAGAGTCACGGCCTCAGAGTGGGGTCTGTCGCCGGTGGCCGGAAGGTCGACAGCTCGAGCCCAAACTCTTGTATAATCCTTCCTTTTTGTTTCTTTTCGTCCTATGTCTGGAAAAGTATTATAATGGACTACTATGGAGGATTATTCTGTTGGATTATTATGGAAGTTTATTGTGGTGAATTATTATTAGAATTGTATTATTATTGAAGGTGATTTTGGTAAATTATTGAAGTTATTGTGTGAAATAAACATGGAGGGTCATTGTTTAGGGTTATTATGGAGGTTTATTCTTGAGGGTTATTATGTTGGGTTATTGTGATGAATTATTATGTAGGAGTATTGTGCTTGATTATTATTGAGGGTAATTTTGGTGGTTTATTAAGATGGAATATTGTGGGTTTTTATTATTAAGCTGATTGTTGTGTGTTATTAGAGAGAGTTATTGTTGATTATTATTATAGTTAATTGTTGAGTAGTATTATTAATATATAGAGTTATTGTTTTGGATTACTATTAAAGGTTATTGTGAAGGATTATTTTGATGATTATCCTGTTGGAAAAAATTATGGAGGATCATTGTTATGGATTATTATTTAACGTTATTGTTGAGGATGATTATAAAGGGTTATTATTGAAGTTTATTATTAACGGTTAATGTTCAAGTTTATTATTAAAGGTTAATGTTGAAGTTTATTAAAGGTTAATGTTGAAGTTTATTATTAAAAGTTAATGTTGAAGTTTATTAATGAAGGTTGATGTTGAAGTTTATTATTAAAGGTTAATGTTGAAGTTTATTATTAAAGGTTAATGTTGAAGTTTATTAAAGGTTAATGTTGAAGTTTATTATTAAAAGTTAATGTTGAAGTTTATTAATAAAGGTTAATGTTGAGGTTTATTATTGGGGCTGATTTTGGTGGATTAAGTTGTAGGTTTACTGTGCTGGATAATTATGGAGGTAAGACGATGCTTGTTCAAAAAATAACCCTTTGGTTCTCCACTAGTAACTCTCCTCCAGTCAGATACATTGTCTTTGATTAATGCCCTCATAAATCTGTCAGTTAGAACATTTTTCATCCATGACCTAAGTCTCCCTGTCACCCTGCCTGCATGTTCCAGGTTCCAGAACCGCCTCTTATGTGCGACTCCGTCAAAAGCCATTTTTTTTTAAGTACAGAGACATAGTCAACCTAGGCACCACTTTCTTCTATTATCTGTGTGACTCTATTATAAAAACTTAGTAGATTTGTTACACAGGATCATCCGGTTCGAAAACCATTCTTTCTGTCCGTTATTTTGTCATTACTTTCGAGGTGTTCAACCCATTTAGTTTTAACTATTTTTTCTAGTGTTTTGACTACTTCGCTTGTTAATGATATGGGTGTATAATTTAGAAGATCCTCTCGACTATCAATTTTATAGATTGGTTATATGTTTACCTTTTTCCATATATCTGCGAAGATTCCTGTGCACAACGATTTCTGAAATATTAATTGGAGTGGAATACTCAGCTCAGTTGCACATTACCGCAGCAAGCCAAACTGCATTATTTCTTCTTAGCCTTTTGAGTAATTTTTTCACTTTGTCTTGAGATACCTACGGATGTACGGAACATCTCCTTCCCTCATTCTTGTGGCCTGCTTGACGTGTTGATACATAAAGGTCTCCAGAATGAGGCTTACAAATCTGATTGTCGAAATGTTCTCCGTTCTTGCTTCGTACGCCTCCCAGTCTACTGGTTTGAAGTTGAAGTTCCCAAGGACCATCAATCGTCATTTATCTTTATCTGTTTTTATTATAATCTCTCTCATGACCATCATGAGGCCCCTCTCGTTTGTCATACAGTTCCTCCTTTGTCCGTGTGTTGCTTGCTGGTGGAATGGATGACCTGTAATGACCCAGATGTCATAACAGTCGTGTCAGAAGTGATTGCTTTCATTCTTACCATAACAGGAGTGTTGTATTAAAATTTCTCTGTTTAGTACCGTAAGGACAGTTTTCACTTTTGTAGGTTATCACTTCCTTCATATGAATGTTCTTGGTGTTAATAAAATTAAAGCGTATACATGGTCTCTCGGGGTCACTTGAAGGGAAGGTCTATATAATACTTGGTGAGTCCTGACTAATTGGAAGAGTCACGGCCTCAGAGTGGGGTCTGCCGCCGGTGGCCTGACGGTCATGAGCACGAACACTAGTCATGAGATACTCTTCCTTTTTCTTTTTTCAACCTATAAATATAAATTCCAAACACAGGAAATCAATTAATAAGTAAACACAAGGAGCTGCATCATGGTACCATATTAAAAAACCAATTCTCGTAATATTTCATATGGAAAAAGTATTATTTTGTATTCAATAACTAAGAAACGGGTTGCAATAACACATACTGATGTTGAGAAAGATTATTACGAAAGATAAGTCGACCAAGCCAGAACTCTACAGAATTTAATGAATGGTTCCGGAGGCCCCAAACTGGAGCCCAACCAGGGTTTTACAGCCAATCCTACCACACTCTGGCCTTCGGTAATGATGTTCACACTCTTACAATAGACTCAGATCACAATAAAATCACAATGATGTGATATATCAATGAATATCATTTTGAGACAATGGAGTGACTTAAACTCCACAAGTCAGTACATTACCCTAAAATTATTTCCATTCATATATGATGCCATTGTGATTTTACTACAAGAAGGGTGATGGTGGTGAATTTTAAGGGAGGGTTATTGTAGTAAATAATTTTCAAAGTGCTGAATTATTATTAATAGTGTTAGTGGTAATTATTTAGATGATTATTTCAGAAGATTATTTTGAAGGGTTATTGAGGAGGATTAATTCCAAGAGTTATTAAGGTAGATTATTTTGGAGGATTATTTTTGTGGATTATTCTGGAAAGTTATTGTTATTGGTTATTATAACAGGTTATTGTGGCGGATTATTATGAAGAGTTATTCATGTAGATTATTGAGGACGGTTATTGTAGATTAATATATTGAGGATTATTGTAGTGGCTTATTAGGAAGGGTTAAAATGGAAAATTATTTTTGAGAGTTATAGTGGGGGATTATTGTTGATGGTTATTTTGGTGAATTTATATGGAGGATTATTGTGGAATATCATGAAGGAGGTTATTGTAATAAAAATTATCATAGTGAGTTATTGCGGATGGTAATTATGGTGTGTTATTGTGGATGATTATTAAGAGGATTATTATTATGCATAATTATAGATTTTATTGGGGTGAATTATTATGAGAAAATTTTTTTTGTGGATTATTATGGAGGGTTATTCTTGAGGCTTATTATGAACAGTAACTGTTGAAGATTACTATGAGAGGTAGTGTGGTGGATTCTTATAAAAGGATATTGTTATGGATTATTATGGAGGATTATTCTCTTGTATTCTTTGGCATGGGCTTTGGAGGCTTATTATGAAGCACTTCTTTGGTGGATTTTTATTGAAGGTTATAGTGCTGGATTATTATAAAGGGTTGAAGTTGGGGATTGTTATGAATGGTTATTATTGTAGCTTATATCTGGAGAGTTATTTTTGTGATTATTCTGGAGGACTATTTTGATTGACTATTGCGGAGGTTATTGTTGTGGATTATTAGGTACGTTTATTGTAGTAGATAATTATTGAAGGTTATTATGAATAATTATTATGAACATTTATTGTGTTGGATTATTATTTATAGTAATTGTGTTGTATTATTATTTATAGTTATTGTATTAGATTATTATTTATAGTTATTGTATTGGATTATTATTTGGTGTTATTGTGTTGGATTATTACAAAACGCTATTTTGGTAGATTATTATGGAGTATTATTTTTGTGGATTATTTTGGAGGTCTATTTTCGTAGATTATTAAGATAAGTTATTTGCGTGGATTATTTACAAATGGAATGCATTTGGAAGTGACGTAGTGGAGGCAGATTCCAAACAGAGTTCCAAATGTAGATATGATGGAGCCCAATAGGCCCACCAGCATGTGAATCAGCTGATTGACAGTTGAGATGCGGGCCCAAAGGGCAGAAGCTCAACCCCCGCAATCACAACTAGGTAAGTACAATATGCATGACCACTTGGTTGTCAGACAACCAGCTCCACAGTTTACATGACCACTTGGTCGTCAGACAAGCAGCTCCACAGTATACATGACCACTTGGTTACCGCACAAGCTATTTACAAAAACATATGACCTTGTTGAAGCTGGAGCAGCATCTCCACATGACCACGTGGCTGTCAGTACAGAGAACTACAGTATACATGACTGTGTGATCTCGTGGCTCTCTGTCAATAAACTGGCCAAGTGATATCACGTGAAACTAGATATCATGTAATATCAAGAACAGTGATTATTACTGAAATCTTAAAAAAAGAGTAAACCCTTCGAATGTGGATTAATGGTAATATAAGTAAACACACTCACGGGTGATCTGTGATGACCCAGAGGTCCTAACAGTCGTGTCACGAGTGATCGCTTTCATTCTTACCATAACAGGAGTGTTGTATTAAGATTTCTCTGTTAAGTACCATGGGGGCAGTTTTCACTCCTGTAAGGATATCACTCCCTTCAGATGAATGTTCTTGGTGTCATTGGAAATTAAAGGGTATTGTTAGTCTCTCGGGGTCACTTGAGGTAAAGGTCTATATAATACTTGGTGAGTCTTGACTAATTAGGAAGAGTCACGGCCTCAGAGTGGGGTCTGCCGCCGGTGGCCGGACGGTCGTCAGCTCGAGCCCTCAGCCTGAGACGTTCTTCCTTTTTCTTTTTTCAACCTATTATTATAAATTCCAAACACAGGAAATCAATTAATAATTAAGCAGAAGGAGCTGCAACATGGTTCCATATTAAAAAAAATTATCGTAATATTTCATATAGAAAAAGTATTTTTTATATATAAAGATATTGTGATTTTATTGCGATGTGGAGTATTGTGAGGAATTTTAAGGGAAGGTTATTGTAGTAAATAATTTTTAAAGTTAAAGTGGTGAATTATTATTAATAGTGTTAGTGGTAATTATTTAGAAGATTATTTCAGAAGATTATTTTGAAGGGTTATTGTGGTGAATTAATTTCTAGAGTTAATGTGGTAGGTTAATGAAGAGGGTTATTGTGGTTTAATAAAATTGAGGATTATTGTAGTGGCTTATTAGGAGGGGTTAATGTGGGGAATTATAATGAAGAGTTATTGTGGTGGATTATTTTTGATGGTTATTTTGATGAATTAATATGGAGGGTTATTGCAGAATATCATGAAGGAGGTTATTGTAAGAAATTATTATATGAAGTTATTGTGGATGATTATTAAGAGGATTATTATATTGCATAGTTATGGATTTTATTGGGGTGAATTATTATGAGGAAAAACTTTGGTGGATTATTATAGAGGGTTAATCTTCAGGCTTATTATGAACGGTCACTGTTGAAGATAACTATGGAGAGGTTATCTATGAGTATTTTTTTCACTTTGTCTTCAGATACCACAATTGTGTGCTCTGGAATTGGTAATCTGGAATCCGTCCAGCTCTCTGAACTCCTCATTTTGTACAAACACACTTTGGAACTGTTCATTTAGCATTTCACACATTTCCTTTTCCATTCTCAATTGTCCTGTTCCCCGTTCTCAATCTCTGGATTTTATTCTTTAAATACAGCTTGCTTTTAATTAATTTAAAAAAAATGCCTGGATCTGTTTTATATTTGTCCGCTATACCTTTCTCAAAGTTCTTTTCTACCTCCTCACTGCTGTGTAATTGTTTCTCCCTTGCTTGTATTCCTGGTATGTTTGCAGGCATTGAACCTGTTCTGATATTGAACCAATTTTCTTACCTTGTCCTATCTGGCCCTATCACAATTTCTATTGAACCAATCCTGTTTTCTGGTCCCACATTTCTGTTTTGGTATGAATGTTGTGTTCCTTCATCGTATATTTCGAAAAATTCGGAATACATTTCACTTACTTGAAATGGTGGGGCCTCGTTGCCTGGTGGATAGCGCAGGACTCGTAATTCTGTGGCGCGGGTTCGATTCCAGCACGAGGCAGAAACAAATGGGCAAAGTTTCTTTCACCCTGAATGCCCCTGTTACCTAGCAGTAAATAGGTACCTGGGAGTTAGTCCGCTGTTACGGGCTGCTTCCTGGGGGTGGAGGCCTGGTCGAGGACCAGGCCGCAGGGACACAAAAGCCCCGAAATCATCTCAAGATAATCTCAAGATAAGATACTTCCTTACCTAGCAAAACGTCTGTCCATTTAAACTCACTAAAGAATTTTCTAAGTTCCTCACAGTGTTCTCTCTTGAAATCGAGTTTAATAACTGTTTCAATGTCCCAAATCTATTATAGAATATATCGCAAAGCATATTTAATTTACAAATGGACACGATAACTATTTCCCAAGGGAGGGCGGTATTAGATGTCAAATATGTTTTCTTCTTCTTTATTGATGAATATTAAATCCAGTATTGAGGGAACATTCCCTTCCCTCATTCTCGTGGCCTGCTTGACGTGTTAATACATGAATGTCTCCAGAATGAGACTTACAAATCTGATTGTTGAAATGTTCTCCGTACTTGCTTCGTAAGCCTCCCATTTTATTGCTTTAAAGTTGAAGTCCCCAAGGACCAACGATCGTCATCGATCTTTATATGTTATTAATATAATATCTCTCATAACCATCATGAGGCCCCTCTCGTTTGTCATAGAGTTCCTCCTTTGTCCGTGTGTTGCTTGCAGGTGGGATGGGTGACCTGTGATGACCCAGATGTCATAACAGTCGTGTCACGAGTGATCGCTTTCAGTCTTACCATAACAGGAGTGTTGTATTAAGATTTCTCTGTTAAGTACCATGAGGACTTTTTTCACTCCTGTAAGGTTATCACTTCCTTCATATGAATGTTCTTGGTGTCACTGGATATTAAAGCGTATACATGGTCTCTCGGGGTCACTTGAGGCAAAGGTCTATATAATACTTGGGGAGTCTTGACTAATTAGGAAGAGTCACGGCCTCAGAGTGGGGTCTGCCGCCGGTGGCCGGACGGTCGTCAGCTCGAGCCCACGTTATTGTGTGTTCTTCCTTTTTCTTTTATCAACCTATTAATATAAATTCCAAACACTGGAAATCAATTAATAGGTAGACACAAGGAGCTGCAACGTGGTTCCATATTATAATGTTTTTCTCATAATATTTCTTATGGAAAAAGGATTATTTATTTTTCAATAACAAAGAAACGGGTTGCAATAACACATACTGATTTTGAGAAAGGTTATTACGAACGATAAGTCGACCAAGCCAGAACTCTACAAAATTTAATTGAAGGTTCTGGAGGCCCCAAACCGGATCCCAATCAGGGTTTTACAGCCAACCAGACAACACTCAGGCCTTCGGTAATGACGTTCACACTCTTACAATAGACACAGATCACAATGCAATCACAATGACGTGATATATTAATGAATATCATTTTGAGACAATGGAGTGACATGAACTCCACATGTCACTACATTACCCCATTGAAATATGGTGTCATTGTGATTTTACTACAATGAGGGTGATGGTGGTGAATTTTAAGGGAGGGTTATTGTAGTAAATAATTTTGAAAGTTAAAGTGGTGAATTATTATTAATAGTGTTAGTGGTAATTATTTAGAAGATTATTTCAGAAGATTATTTTGAAGGGTGACTGTGGTGGAGTTATATCCTAGAGTTATTGTGGTAGATTATTATTGAGGTCTGTTTTGGTAGATTATTCTGGAAAGTTATTGTTATTAGTTATTATAACAGCTTACTGTGGTGGATTATGAAGGAGAGTTATTGTTGTAGGTTATTGTGGTTTAATATAACTGAGGGTTATTGTTGAGGCTTATTAGGAAGGGTGAACATGGGGAATTATTATGGAGAGTTACTGTGGTGTATTATTGTTGATGGTTATTTTGGTGAATTAATATGCAGGGTTATTGTGAAAAATCTGAAGGAGGTTATTGTAAGAAATTACTATGGTAAGTTATTGTGGATGGTTATTATTGTAAGTTATTGTGTATGGTTATTATTATAAGTTATTGTGGATGATTAATAAGAGGATGATTATATAGAATAATTATGGATTTTATTGGGGTGAATAATTATAAGGAAAAATTTTGGTGGATTATTATAGAGGGTTAATCTTGAGGCTTATTATGAACAGTAACTATTGAAGATTACTGTGAGACGTAGTGTGGTGAATTCTTATGAAATGTTATTGTGATGGATTATTATGGAGGATTATTCTCTTATATTATTCTGGAGAGGTTTTGGAGCCTTATTATGAAGGATTACTTTGGTGGATTTTTATTGAGGGTTATAGTGCTGGGTTATTATAAAGGGTTATAGTACTGGATTATTTTAAAGGGTTATAGTTGAGGATTATTATGGACGGATATTATTGTATCTTATACCAGGAAAGTTATTTTTGTGATTATTCTAGAGGGCTATTTTGGTCGAATTATGTGGAGGGTTATTGTTGTTGATTATTAGTTACGTTTATTGTTGCAGATAATTAATGATGGTTATTATGAATAATTATTATGGACATTTCTTGTGTTGGATTTTTATTTAGCTTTTTTGTTAGATTATTATTTAGAGTTATTGTATTTGATTATTATTTAGAGTTATTGTATTGGATTATTATTTACAGTTATTGTGTTGGATTATTACAAAACGTTATTTTGGTAGATTAATATAGAGTATTATTTTTGAGGATTATATTAGAGGGCTTTTTTCGTGGATTATTAAGATAAGTTATTTGCGTGGATAATTTACAAATGGAATGCATTTGGAAGTGATGTGGTGGAGGCAGACTCGAAACAGAGTTACAAATGTTGATATTATGGAGCCCAATAGGCCCACAAACATGTGAATCAGCTGATTGACAGTTGAGAGGCGAGACCATAGAGCAGATGCTCAACCCCCCCCCCCCCGAATCACAACTACGTAAGTACAATATACAAGACCTCTTGGTTGTCAGACAAGCAGCTCGACAGTATACATGACCACACGTGGTCGTTAGGGTTATTATGGAGATTTATGGTTGAGGGTTATTATGTAGGGTCATTGTGATGGATTATTATGAAGGTGTATTGTGCTTGATTATTATTGTGGGTTATTTTGGTGGTTTATTAAGGAGGAATATTGTGGAGGGTGATTGTTATGTGGTATTAGAGTTATTGTTGATTATTATTATTATAAAAGTAATTGTTGAGTAGTAGTATTATTATATAGGGATATTGTTGTGGATTACTATTAAGGTTTAATATGAAGGATTATTTTGATGATTATTCTGTTGGAAAATTTTGGAGGCTTATTGTTATGGATTATTATGGAACGTTATTGTTGAGAATTATTATGAAGGGTTATTGCTGAAGCTTATTATTAAAGGTTACTGTTGAGGATTATTATTATGGCTTATTTTGGTGCATTAAGTTGTAGGTTTACTGTGCTGGATAATTATGGAGGGCTGACAATGATTGTTCAAGAACTAAACCCTTTGGTTCGCCACTAATAACTCTCCTCAGATACATTGTCTCTGATTAATGCTCTCATCTGTCTGTCAGTTAGAAATCTTTTCATTCATGACTGAAGTCTCCCTGTCACCCCGCCGGCATGTTCCAAGTTCCAGAAATGCCTCTTATGTGGGATTCTGTCGAAAGCAATTTTTTTAGCTCCAGAGAGACACAGTCAACCAAGGCACCGCCTTCCTGTATTATCTCTGTGGTTCTAAAGTAAGTAAAAAAAGAAAGTAGATTTGTTACACCGGATCATTCGGTTCGAAAACTATTCTTTCTGTCCGTTATTATGTTATTACTCTCGAGGTGTTCAACCCATTTAAATTTAACTATTTTTTCTAGTGTTTTTACTATCTCGCTTGTTAATGATACTGGTCTATAACTTGGAGAATCCTCTCGATTACCATTTTTATAGATTGATAAAATGTTTATCTTTTTTAATATATCTGCGAAGATTTATTTTTAGAGTTAATGGTTATGGTACGGCAGGATTTTCCGGATAAGAAATTTGTGCTTTAAAACATTTTACACACAAATTTCTTAATTTCCGAGGAGGAGGAGTTGTAATGATCTGGTGCTCAGATCACGGTTCTCCCCTCTCCCCTCCTTCCTTCTCCTTTTCTCCCCTCACCTTGCCCGTCATTCGTTTTCCCCTCTTCCCCCCCCCTTCACCAATTTGTCAAGGGCCAAGAGGTTGACCTGAGGGTGGTCTTGCTAGCTGGCCCTTGTGGTACCTTTGCTTCCCCACTCAATCCTCCCCACTCAGATTTCCCTCTCCATCCATCTCTCAATTCCCTCTCTTCCCCTCTCACCGGTTCCTCCCTCCATACCAGGTGAGTCAAATGTCCCTACCCTTTATTTAGGAGGAGACGGGGTTGAACATAATTTATCAGTTTTGTAAACATTGCTCAGAGGTACACTAGGCTCGGGTAGTCCAATATAGAGGCACCTTGTTCCCTTCAAATAGCTGGTGAGAGGTAACTCAATCTTCAAGAATTTCATGTATCCCTTAATCGCTGATCATAGAAGGTGATTGGCGGTAGATAAGTGCCAAGTTCTTATTGGCCCTAGAGAGCCAGACCTCAGGCCTAGTTTTAAATGGTTGGCCATAGCTAAATAATGGGTGAAGACCTGGGGGCTGTACTAGATTGTGGGAGAAGCAATCCTTGCCTCCGGTAAGTTGGTGAAACAAAATTTCAGTAGTGTGTTCTGGGAGTGTATGGGGAATAGGGACTCGGGCCCGCATCAAAGGGGCTGAGGACAGCCATCGACATCTTGGCATCAGTGCGGTTTAAGGTATTGTGCACTTGAGTATTCATGTCATCGGTAGATATCCACTTTGCCTCTTAGGATAATAGAGTAGAGTATATGTTCATTTGATTTCAATATATGCGTTAAATTTATTTAATTTTAATAAAGTATTAAAGTTTTTGATTGTTTAGTAATCTCGGTCCCTTATGTACTTAAAGTTTTGCATTTTTTCAATTGCGTTATATATATGTGTGGTACTTGGAAACCCCCATGTTCTCTTCCATTTAATAGATATTAAAGTTGCCCTTGGATTTAAATAAGCAAAGTAAATTAAACAAACTAATTACCAAGATTTATTACTAAAGTACCTATTACCCGGGAGTTCTTTGATTACTGATTCCATGCCTTTCTGGGGGAGTGGTGAAAGAAACATTTAAGTATGGTTCATTGGGAAGGTGGTGGCAATGACTAATGAGTTATTAATTATTAGTTATTGGTTATAAATTAATAACTTATATTCTTCTTGTGCCCTCCTCATTTAAAATTCAGCTTATATTCGTGACAGTTCAGTGAGGGGGGGTCATACCATACCATATCATACCATACCATACCATACCATACCATACCATACCATACCATACCAGCTCATTAAAGAATTTTCTAAGTTCCCCACAGTGTTCTCTCTCTTGAAATTGAGTTAAAAACCTGTTTCAATGTCCCAATTCTATTACCGAATATATCGCAAAGCATATTTAATTTACAACAGTACACGATCACTCTTTCCCAAGGGAGGCTGGTACCGGACGTCAAATATCTCTTCTTCTTTCCAAATGAATATTAGATTCAGTATTGACGGAACATCCCCTTCCCTCATTATTGTGGCCTGCTTTACGTGTTGAAACATGAATGTCTCCAGAATGAGGCATACAAATCTGATTGTCGAAATGTTATCCGTTCTTGCATCTTACGCCTCCCAGTCTATTGGTTTGAAGTTGAAGTCCCCGAGGACCAAGAATCGTCATTTATCTTTATCTGTTTTTACTATAATCTCTCTCATGACCATCATGAGGCCCCTCTCGCTTGTCACAGAGTTCCTCCTTAGTCCGTGTGTTGGTTGCTGGTGGGATAAGTGACCTGTGATCACCCAGAGGTCAAAACAGTCGTGCCAGGAGTGATCGCTTTCATTCTTACCATAACAAGAGTGTTGTATTAGAATTTCTCTGCTAAGTACCATGAGGGCAGTTTTTACTCCTGTAAGGTTATCACTTCCTTCATAAGAATGTTCTTCGTGTCACTGGAAATTATAGCGTATACATGGTTTCTCGGGGTCACTTGAGGTGAAGGTCTATATAATATTTAATGAGTCTAGACTAATTAGGAAGAGTCACAGCCTCAGAGTGGGGTCTGCCGCCGGTGGCCGGACGGTCGTCAGCTCGAGCCCATTTCATTTACGGTGATCTTCCTTTTTCTTTTTTCAACCTATTAATATAAATTCCAAACACAGGAAATCAATTAATAAGTAGATGCAAGGAGCTGCAACATGGTTCCATATTATAATTTTTATCTCATAATATTTCATTTGGAAAAAGTAATATTTCCTTTTTAATAACAAAGAAAGGGGTTGCAATAACACCTACTGATGATGAGAAAGATAATTACGAAAGATAATTACGACCAAGCCAGACCTCTACTGAATTTAATGGAAGGTTGTGGAGGCCCCAAACTGGAGCCCAACCAGGGTTTTACAGCCAACCAGACCACACTCTGGCCTTCTGTAATGACGTTCACACTCTTACAATAGACTCAGATCACAATGAAATCAAAATGACGTTATATATCAATGAATATCATATTGAGACAATGGAGTGACTTGAACTCCACAAGTCACTAAATTACCCCAAAATTATTTCCATTAATATATCATGCCATTGTTATTTTATTACAATGGTGATTTTTTGAAGAGGGTTCAAGGGAGGGTTATTGTAGTAAATAATTTTGGAAGTTAAAGTGGTGAATAATTATTAATAGTTTTAGTGGCAATTATTTAGAAGATAATTTCAGAAGATTATTTTGAAGGGTTATTGTGGTGGATTAATTCCTAGAAGTATTGTGGTAGATTATTATGAAGGGTTATTTTGGTGGATTATTATGGAAAGTAATTGTTATTGGTTATTATAACAGGTTTATGTGGTGGATTATTGCGGAGAGTTATCGTTGTCGATTATTGAGGAGGGTTATGGTGGTTTAATGTAATTGAGGTTTAATGTAGTGGCTAATTAGGAAGGGTTAATGTGGGATTTATTATGGAGAGTTATTGTGGTGGATTATTGTTGATAGTTATTTTCGTGAATTAATATGGAGGATTATTGTGGAATATCATGAAGGAAAATCGTAAGAAATTTAACTCGTAACTCACATCGTAATCGAAATCGTAACTCACTTGTAAGAAATTATTATTGTGAGTTATTGTGGATGGTTATTATGGTGAGTTATTGTTGGTGATTATTAAGAAGACTATAATATTTCATAATTATGGAGTTTATTGGTGTGAATTACTATGAGGAAAAATTTTGGTGGATTAATATAGAGGGTTATTCTTGAGGCTTATTATGAACGGTAACTGTTGAAGATTACTATGGAGAGGTAATATGGTGGATTTCTATGAAAAGTAATGGTGATGGAGTATTATGGAGGATTATTCTCCTGTATTGTTATGGAGTTTTTTAAGGGTTATTATTATTAAGGATTACTTTGGTGGGTTATTATTGAGGGTGGGTTATGAAAAAGGGTTATTGTTGAGAATTATGAAAGACGGATATTATTGTGGCTTATATCTGGAAAGTTATTTTTGTGATTATTGTGGAGGGCTTATTTGGTTGACTAATGCGGAGGATTATTGTTGACCAGTATTAGGCACGTTTAATGTAGTAGATAATTATTGATGGTTATTATGAATAATTAATACGGACATTCATTGTGTTGGATTAATATTTAAAGTTATTGAGTTGGATTATTTTTTATAGTTATTGTGTTGGATTATTATTTAAAGCTATTGTGTTGGATTATTATTTAGAATTACTTTGTTAGATTAATATTTAGAGTTATTGTTTTAGGTTATTATTTAGAGTTATTGTGTTGGATTATTATTTAGAATTATTGTATTGGACTATTTATTAGAGGTCTTGAGGTGGATTATTATTTAGAGGTATTGTGTTAGATTATTATTAAAAGTTATTGCGTTGGATTATTACAAAACGTTATTTTGATTGATAATTATGGAGTATTTTTTTTTATTATTATTGTGGAGGGCTATTTTCGTGGATGATTAAGATTAGATATTTGCGTGGATAATTTACAAGTGGAATGCATTTGGAAGTGATGTGGAGGAGGCAGACTCCAAACAGAGTTACAAATGTAGATATGATAGAACCCAATAGGCCAATAAAAATGTGAATCAGCTGATTGACAGTTGAGATGCGGGACCAAAGAGCAAAAGCTCAACCCCCGCTATCACAACTTGGTAAGTACAATATACATGATCACTTGGTTGTCAGACAAGCAGCTCCACAGTATACATGACCATCTGGTTGTCAGACAACCAGCTCCACAATATACATGACCACTTGGTTGTCAAACAAGCAGCTCCACAGTATACATGACCTTTTGGTGGTCAGACAAGCTAATTACAAAAACTTATGACCTTAGGGATGAGACAACCAACTGCACATGACCACGTGGCTGTCAGTCCAGAGAACTCTACAGTATACATGACTGTGTGATCACGTGGATGCCTGACAATAAACTTCCTGCGTGATATCACGTGAAACAAGATATCACGTAATATTATTAACGGTGGTTATGACTGATATCTTAATAAAAAGAGTAAATCCTTCGCATGTTGATTAATGGTAATATAAGTAAACACACACACGGGTGACCTCTGATGACCCAGAGGTCATAACAGTCGTGTCACGAGTGATCGCCTTCATTCTTACCATAACAGGAGTGTTGTATTAAGATTTCTCTGTCAAGTACCATGGGGCAGTTTTCACTCCTGTAAGGTTATCACTTCCTTCAGATGAATGTTCTTGGTGTCACGTGAAATTAAAGCATATACATGGTCTCTAGGGGTCACTTGAGGTGAAGGTCTATATAATACTTGGTGAGTCGTGACTAATTAGGAAGAATCATGGCCTCAGATTGGGGTCTGCCGCCGGTGGCTGGAGGGTCGTCAGCTCGAGCCCAAACTATTGTACTACTGTTACGGCCCTCTCGGGACGCAACGGGGTTCTTACTCTGATGTAGTTAGAGGAAGATATATATCCGGCCCCAAGCCAGTAGAGGCTATCAAGGGATGCGATCCGTGATGCAAGTAACTTAAAGGGAGTAGGGAAAGAAAGGTAAGAACTTAATATAATATAATATAACCTTCACCATTTAAATATATAAAAGTAAAACGTACACAAGGGGGAGGGGTATTAACACTTTACAAAGGGGATCAACACTGTAGTCTTCTGCTGGAGACTATGGATCCTCGAAGCTAGGTGCTGAGTCCGCGGTGCTTTCTTCGTGGCCTCAAGACGTGTCCTCTGAGAACGCCGAGTCTACCCTGGCCACAGGTCAGCCACAACACAGGTCCACTGGGGGCACCGTCGTGGAGGCCGTCAACCACACGTCCAGCAGGTCTGCTGGCAGGTACTGAGCCACCAAGGCTGGTACGGCCACTCCACGAACGATAAAAGGGGTATGCCCTAGACAGGAGTCTCGTGTGATATCACCAATCACCCTCCTGTCCTCAATACCCCAGTGGATTATCGTCTCCAACCGTCGGTCCCGGGTAAATCCTTTAACTGCCACTCCAATGGCCGGCTAACACACCACAGTGTTCTTCCGGGGGGGCGACGTCACGACAGCTGCAGCAAACTTCACTGTATGGAGACTGGCTGCCTCAGGTAGACTGACTACACCTTCAACACAGTGGTCCCAGGTCGGCTCTGTAAGCAGACACGTCATTAATAACCGGGACACTAATACACCACACTCACAGGCTCAGATACAAACTCCCGACATATCCACTCCATAGATGGCGCTGTCTTCGGAGCACCACCTCACCAGAGGTCAGGAGCGGCGGTGTTGAGTGCTGAACCAGACTGGAAACTGGTCCTCGAGGCCAGTACACGCTGTCCTCACTAGGTGTCGTCGTTCGTTTGGCGGGGGTTTCGGGAGCTGACCCACAGATGGCGTGTTTGTCACTGCTCCAGGCTCGGACGCTGAATCCGGGTCCGTAACAACTACTCTTCCTTTTTGTTTTTTATCATCCTTTGTCTGGAAAAGTTTTATAATGGACTACTATTGAGTATTATTATGTGGATTATACATAATAATCCATAATGTGGATGTAGAAACCCTGGCACAAAGGGAGCTTGAACATGGCAGGCGATGACCTGCCTGACGTAATCTTCCACGTCTCCACTGCGATGTCAAGCAGGGGCGTCATCTCACATCTCTCGAGTACGGATTGGCTTCGACGCGATCTGGGGTGACTCGACACTTTCCTATGTCGTGGCACCGATGATGGCTGACCACAGACGGCATTTCTGGTGCCAGTCCGATGGTCCTTCAGGGAGACAGGAACCTGGAATACAGGGGTCTGATAATTCAGAGTGATAGCGACCGCGAGTAAAACAGTACTTACAGCATACTCTACTAGGTCCACACCTAGTCCCAACGGGGCTGTTCGTACGTCGCAGGTGGCATTCGCTCTGCCACCGTCAGGTCGACCAACGTTCCACATAACGCTGCATTGAGGCTCAGCAGTCACGCGGGGGGTGTCAACCTGTCGGAAACAGTCACTCACATTATCACATGTCGTACCTCCTGTATCATCAATTACCTCCCAGGTCCCTTCTTCAACTGCAACACTTGCAGTACAACTCTTCAATCCCTGGGACCTCTTCTCGATGTTCACGGGAGCCATCATCCTTCGGGTCGTCCACTGATCCTTACTGAGAACACAGAGAGCACATAGGAGAACAAAACAAAATACTGCTAAGAAACATGGGGTCAATTGAGGGATATGCTTCCCGAGCCAGTCATGTCCATAGCCGGCAACATCCACTAGCCTGGCTTGGACCGAAGAGGGCACTAGACCTTTAGAACATACCTCACATACCTCTGACGTCTGGGGAATCTCTGGCTGGTCCATTACACGCTGTAACTTGCCATACCGCAAGCACACCTCAGCCTTCGCTCCAGACTCGTTGGTATCCGTGGGTGTCTGCACACGAGGCCTCTCTTCTAGCTCAGGTACCTCTGCCTTCTTAACCTCATGTTCCTTGTCGAGAGAATCAGGAGACACTGCTAGATAACTGTCGATCTGCAGGGGAGAGGACAAATTAGACATGTTCAAATCCGGGTCTGTCTTTACCTGGACATTACCATTGCCTGTTACCTCAGACCGTGCTGTTCTGGTAAACTCGTCCGCAACCTTGGGATGATTGGTGCTCCAATCGGTCACCAAGTCGTTGGCTAGTACCACGTCAATCCCAGCCACAGGGAGGGTATCGACTACTGCCAACGCACATGTGCCGCTGAAATAAGGCGAGTTGAGATGTACTGGCACTAAGGGGGCGATGTACTGCGTCCTTGGAAACCCAACCAGGATAACCTCTGGTCTCCCATCCACACTTACTCCCTCGGGTAACGAGCTCTTCACGATCAGGGACTGGGCTGCTCCACTATCTCTGAGCACTACAATTGATCTACCAGTATGATCACTCGTTACATACCCGGTTGAAGTGTGAGGGGCCAACAAACTTGGTCCTTCCTGCGTCGTCGTAGCCTGGTTTCCTACTGGTGATGTAACACAGCTCACCAACATCACCTCCCTTCGTGCGCTGTCACCTCTTCTACCTCGGCACCTAGCAGCTATGTGCCCTTTCTGCCCACAAGTCCAGCACACCACATTCCTCCTTGGACTACGGTGTTTCGGACTACTAGGACTTGTTCTTCGGGGGCTACTTGGGGGCGTCTTCTTAGCACTTTGTGGGACGGGTCTTTCTTCTTCTACGTCGTGAGGTCTGTCAAACCGGCGCTGGTAATTCCTCGGGACGTACTTAGCAGACGGCCTATGAGTCAGGATATACTCTTCAGCCATGGTGGCTGCTGCACTCAAGGTCTCTACCTGCTGTTCCTCCAAGTACGTCTTGAGGTCTCCAGACAAACAATCCTTGAAGTCCTCGAGCAGAATCAGCTGTTCGAGGTCTTCCCTGGTCTCCACCTTCCGAGAGGCACACCATTCCTGGAAAAGTCGCTCCTTGATGGTGGCGAATTCGGTGAAAGTGTGCTCTGAGGTCTTCTTCAGGTTTCGGAACTTTTGCCTATATGCCTCAGGTACCAATTGGTACGCCATGAGCACCACTTTCTTCACCATATCGTAATCGCCGGAGTCGTCAAGGGATAACGTAGAGTAGGCGATTTGGGCCTTCCCAGTCAAAACTGACTGTATCATGATGGCCCAATTCTCCCTTGGCCACTCCAAAGAGGCAGCGACTTTCTCGAAGGCTGCAAAGAACTTCGAGACTTCCCTCTCATTGAATTTGGGGACCATTTTGATATTCCTTACCGGATCGAAACCGCTGGTGTCCGTTGTTAGCCTCCGACCACCGCCTAACCGTAATACTTCTAGTTCATGTTGTCTCTGTCTTTCTTTTTCTTCTCTCTCTCGCTGTTTCTCTTCTCTTTCTCGTTCTTCTCTTTCTCGTTTCTCTTCTCTTTCTCGTTCTTCTCTTCTTTCTTCTCTTTCTCTCTCTTCTCTCTCTCGTTTCTCTTCTCTTTCTAATTCTAAACGCCTCATCGCCAATTCCTTTTCTTTCATCTCCATTTCTTTATCTTTTAATTCTCGTTCTACTTCTAACTTCTTCCACTCTATCTCGCGATTGATCTCTAGGGCACGCATTTTGACTGTTAGGAAGCTGATATTAAGCTCACCTGCATCACTGTCAATGTCACTGCCCTTATCTTCCTTTTCTGTGGAAGCTATTTCCTCACCTTCCCTTGTACTAGGAGTCTCGCCTTCCTGTTTCTCTTCTGCCTTCAGGTGCCGGTGAACCTTGGACAAGATCTCCACACGGGAATCACTGGCACGGATCTTGATCTCCAGGTAGGCGCTCACTAGTACAAGTTCCGGTTTGCTCAGATACTTTAATCTGGCAAGACAGTCCACTCTGTTCAGAAAAGCCTGAACATCGTCCAGATCATCGATGGTAGCTTTGTCTGCCATTGTCACAGATGGAACACTTAGCACTTAACACACTGCTTACACGTTAGCACTTAACGCACTGAGCACTGTTCTACGTCAATATGGCCCTTTATCGCACCAAACACTGCACTTGCCAATATTGCACGTAATTACTTCGGGCACCGCACTACCCAATATTGCACTGAATCACAGCGAACTCTCCGCTCTACAGTATTGCACTGAATCACTGAGCACCGCACTACTCAATATTGCACTTAATCGCTTAATCACAGCGAGCACCGCACTGCACAATATCGCACTTAGTCACTGAGCACCGCACAGGACGTATAACGTCACAATCGTCACACAGGGGGAATTATATACAGGGATTACGCCACTTCACCACCCCTGTCAAACATACTTAACAAGGGGACGGATCCCGCTGGGGATGCCAATTATGTTACGGCCCTCTCGGGACGCAACGGGGTTCTTACTCTGATGTAGTTAGAGGAAGATATATATCCGGCCCCAAGCCAGTAGAGGCTATCAAGGGATGCGATCCGTGATGCAAGTAACTTAAAGGGAGTAGGGAAAGAAAGGTAAGAACTTAATATAATATAATATAACCTTCACCATTTAAATATATAAAAGTAAAACGTACACAAGGGGGAGGGGTATTAACACTTTACAAAGGGGATCAACACTGTAGTCTTCTGCTGGAGACTATGGATCCTCGAAGCTAGGTGCTGAGTCCGCGGTGCTTTCTTCGTGGCCTCAAGACGTGTCCTCTGAGAACGCCGAGTCTACCCTGGCCACAGGTCAGCCACAACACAGGTCCACTGGGGGCACCGTCGTGGAGGCCGTCAACCACACGTCCAGCAGGTCTGCTGGCAGGTACTGAGCCACCAAGGCTGGTACGGCCACTCCACGAACGATAAAAGGGGTATGCCCTAGACAGGAGTCTCGTGTGATATCACCAATCACCCTCCTGTCCTCAATACCCCAGTGGATTATCGTCTCCAACCGTCGGTCCCGGGTAAATCCTTTAACTGCCACTCCAATGGCCGGCTAACACACCACAGTGTTCTTCCGGGGGGGCGACGTCACGACAGCTGCAGCAAACTTCACTGTATGGAGACTGGCTGCCTCAGGTAGACTGACTACACCTTCAACACAGTGGTCCCAGGTCGGCTCTGTAAGCAGACACGTCATTAATAACCGGGACACTAATACACCACACTCACAGGCTCAGATACAAACTCCCGACATATCCACTCCATAGATGGCGCTGTCTTCGGAGCACCACCTCACCAGAGGTCAGGAGCGGCGGTGTTGAGTGCTGAACCAGACTGGAAACTGGTCCTCGAGGCCAGTACACGCTGTCCTCACTAGGTGTCGTCGTTCGTTTGGCGGGGGTTTCGGGAGCTGACCCACAGATGGCGTGTTTGTCACTGCTCCAGGCTCGGACGCTGAATCCGGGTCCGTAACAACTACTCTTCCTTTTTGTTTTTTATCATCCTTTGTCTGGAAAAGTTTTATAATGGACTACTATTGAGTATTATTATGTGGATTATTATGGAAGTGTATTGTGGTGAATTATTATTAGAATTGTATTATTATTGAAGGTGATTTTGGTAAATTATTGAAGTTATTGTGGGAAATAAACATGGATGGTCATTGTTTAGGGTTATTATGGAGATTTATTCTTGAGGGTTATTATGTAGTGTTATTGTGATGAATTATTATGAAGGTGTATTGTGCTTGATTATTATTGAGAGTTATTTTGGAGGTTTATTAAGGAGGATTATTGTGGGTTATTATTATGAAGGGTGATGGCTGTGTGTTATTAGAGAGTTATTGTTGATTATTATTATAGAGGTAATTGTTGAGTATTAGTGTTAATAAATATTGTTATTGTTGCGAATTACTATTAAGGGTTATTGCTTAGGATTATTTTGGTGATTATTGTGTTGGAAAATTATGGAGGATTATTGTTATGGATTATTATGGAGGATTATTATGGAGGATTATTGTTATGGATTTTTATGGAGGATTATTGTTGAGGATGATTATATAGGATTATTGTTGAAGTTTATTATTAAAAGTTAATGTTGGAGTTTATTATTAAAGGTTAATGTTGAAGTTTATTATTAAAGGTTAATGTTGAAGTTTATTATTGAAGGTTAATGTTGAAGTTTATTATTAAAGGTTAATGTTGAGGATTATTATGGGGCTTATTTTTATGGATTAAGATGTAGGTTTACTGTGCGGGATTATTAATAGGTAAGACCATTCTTGTTCAAAAACTAAACCCTGTGGTTCTCCACTAGTAACTCTCCTCCGGTCAGATACATTGTCTCTGATTAATGCCCTCATCAATCTGTCAGTTAGAACTTTTTTATCCATGACAGAAGTCTCCCTTTCACCCCGCCATCATGTTCCAGTTTCCAGAACCGCCTTTTATGTGGGACTCCGTCAAAAGCCATTTTTTAAGGTCCAGAGAGAGACACAGTCAACCCATGCACCGCTTTCCTGTGTTATCTCTGTGGCTTTATCATAAAAACTAAGTAGATTTGTTACACAGGATCATCCGGTTCGAAAACCGTTCTTTTTGTCCGTTATTATGGCATTACTCTCGAGGTGTTCAATCCATATAGCTTTAACTTTTTTTTCTAATGTTTTGACTATCTCGCTTGTTAATGATACGGGTCTATAATTTAGAGAATCCTCTCGACTCTCATTTTTATAGATTGGTACTATGTTTACCTTTTTCCATATATCTGTTAAGATACCTGTGCACAAGGATATCTGAAATATTATTTAGAGTGTAATGCTCAGTTCAGTTGCACATTCTCGCAGCAAGGCAACTGCTTTATTTCCTCCTAGCCCCTTCAGTAACTTTTTCACTTTGTCTTGAGATACCTGAATTGCGTGCTCTGGAACTGGTATTTGGTCCGGCTCTCTGAAATCCTCATTTTGTGGAGATACACTTTGGAACTGTACATTTAGCATTTCACACATTTATTTTTCTATTCTCAATTGTCCTGTTCCCCCGTTCTCATTCTATGGATTTTATCCTTTACGAGCAGCATGCTTTTAATTAATTTAAAAAATGCCTAGATCTGTTTTATATATGTCCGCTATACCTTTCTTAAAGTTGTTTTCTACCTCCTCACCGCTGTGTAATTGTTTCTTCCTTGCTTGTATTGCTGGCATGTTTGCAGGTATTGAACTTGTTTCGATATTGAATCAATTTTCTTACCTTGTTTTCTCTGACCCTATCACATTTTATGTTGAACCAAACCTGTTTTCTGATCCTGCATCTCTGTTTTGATATAAATGTTGTGTTCCTTCATCGTATATTTCGCATAATTTGGAATACATTTCACTTACTTCCTTGCCTAGCAAGGAGTCTGTCCATTTAAACTCATTAAAAAATTTTCTAAGTTCCCCACAGTGTTCTCTCTTGAAATCGAGTTTAATAACTGTTTCAATGTCCCAATTCTATTATAGAATATATCGCAAAGCATATTTAATTTACAACACAACACGATCACTCTTTCCCAAGGGAAGGTGGTACTGGATGTCAAATATCTCTTCTTCTTTCCTGATGAATATTAAATTCAGTATTGACGGAACATTCCCTTCCCTCATTCTCGTGGCCTGCTTGACGCGTTAATACATGAATGTCTCCAGAATGAGGCTTACAAATCTGATCGAAATGTTCTCCGTTCTTGCACCGTACGCCTCCCAGTTTATTGGTTTGAAGTTGAAGTCCCCGAGGACCAACAATCGTCATTTATCTTTATCTGTTTTTACTATAATCTCTCTCATGACCATCATGAGGCCCCTCTCATTTGTCATAGAGTTCCTCCTTTCTCCGTGTGTTTCTTGCTGGTGGGATGGGTGACCTGGGGTGATCCAGAGGTCATAACAGTCGTGTCACGAGTGATCGCTTTCATTCATACCATACAAGGAGTGTTGTATTAAGATTTCTCTGTTAAGTACCACGAGGGGAGTTTTTACTCCTGTAAGGTTATCACTTCCTTCAGATGAATGTTCTTGGTGTCACTGGAAATTAAAGGGTATACATGGTCTCTCGGGGTCACTTAAGGTGAAGGTCTATATAATATTTGGTGAGTATTAACTAATTAGGAAGAGTCACAGCCTCAGAGTGGGGTCTGCCGCCGGTGGCCGAACGGTCGTAAGCTCGAGCCCTCATCACTAAGACTTCTCCCTTTTTCTAATTTCAACCTATAAAAATTAATTCCAATCACAGGAAGTCAATTAATAAATAGACACAAGGAGCTGCAACATGGTTCCATATTTAAATTTTTTTTTCTCGTAATATTTCTTATGGAAAAAGTATTATTTTCTTATTCAATAAAAAAAACGGGTTGCAATTACACACACTGATGTTGAGAAAGACTATTACGAATTATAAGTCGACCAAGCTAGAACTCTACTGAATTTAATGGAAGGCTCTCGTGGGCCCCAAACCGGAGCCCAACCAGGATTTTCCAGCCCGACCACACTCACTCCTCCGGTAATGACGTTCACACTCTTCCAATACACTCACATCACAATGAAATCACAATGACAAGATATATCAATGATTATAATTTGAGACAATGGAGTGACTTGAACTCCTCAAGTCACTACATTACCCCACAATGATTTCCATTGATATATGACGCCATTGTGATTTTACTACAATGAAGGTTATTGTTGTGAATTTTAAGGGAGGGTTATTGAAGTAAATAGTTTGGAAAGTTAAAGTGGTGAATTATTATTAATAGTGTTAGTGGTAATTACTTACAAGGTTATTTCAGAAAATTATTTTGAAGGGATATTGTGGTGGATTAATTCCTAGTTATAGTGGTACATTATTATGGGGGTTTATTTTGGTGGATTATTCTGGAAAATTATTGTTATTAGTTATTATAACAGGTTATTCAGGTGGATTATTACGGAGAGTTATTGTTGTATATTATTGAGGAGGGTTATTGTGGTTTAATATAATTGATTATTATTGTAGTGGCTTATTAGGAAGGGTTAATGGTAGGGAATTATTATGGAGAGTTATTGTGGTGGATTATTGTTGATGGTTATTTTTGTGAATTAATATAGAAGGTTATTGTAGAACATCATGAAGGAGATTATTGTAAGAAATTATTATGGTGAGTTATTGTGGATGGTTATTATGGTGAGGTATTGTGGATGATTATTATTAGGTTTATTATATTGCATAATTATGTATTATATTAAGGGTGAATTATTATCAGGAAAAATTTTGGTGGATTATTATAGAGGGTTAATATTGAGGCTTATTATGAATGGTAATTGTTGAAGATTACTGTAGAGAGGTATTGAGGTGGATTATTATGAGGATTTATTATTGTATTATTATGGAGTTTTTTTGGAGGCTTATTACAAAGGATTACTTTGGTGGGTTATTATTGAGGGTTATAGTGCTGGATATTAAAAAGGGTTATTGTTGAGGGTTATTATGAACGGTTATTATTGTGGCTTACATCTGGGGAGTTATTTTTATAATTATTCTGGAGGGCTATTTTGGTTGACTAGTTCGGAGGGTTATTGTTATGGATTATTAAGTACGTTTATTGTAGTTGATAATTACTGAAGTGTATTATGAATAATTATTATGGGCATTTCCTTTGTGGGATTATTATTTAGAGTTATTGTGTTGAATTATTATTTAGAGTTATTGTGTTGGATTATTGTTTAGAGTTATTGTGTTGGATTATTATTTAGAGTTATTGTTTCGGATTACTACAAAACGTTTTATTGGTAGATTAATATTGAGTATTATTAGTGAAAATTATTGTAAAGGGCTATTTTCGTGGATTATTAAGATAAGTTATTTGCGTGGATAATTTACAAATGGAATGCATTTGGAAGTGATGTGGTGGAGGCAAACTCCTAACAGAGTTACAAATGTAGATATTATGGAGCCCAATACACCCAGAAACATGTGAATCAGCTGATTGACAGTTGAGATGCGGGACAAAAAAGCAGATGCTCAACGCCCCCCCCCCCTAAACCCCCCACACCCCCGCCCGCAATCAAAACTAGATAAGTACAATATACAAGATCGCCTGGTTGTCAGACAAGCAGCTCTCCAGTATACATGACTATATGATCCCGTGGCTGAATGACAATTACTGTCCACGAGATATCTACAACGTTTATGACGGATCTCTTATTAAAATGTAAATCCTTCGAATGTTGATTAATGGTAATATAAGTAAACACACACACGGGTGATCTCTGATGACCCAGAGGTCATAACAGTCGTGTGAGGAGTGATTGCTCTCAATCGAAATTAAAGAGAATTTCTCTTAATTAAAGAATTAAAATTAAAGAATTTCTCTAATGCGAAATTAAAGCGTATACATGGTCTCTCGGGGTCTCTTGAGGTGAAGGTCTATATAATACTTGGTGAGTCTCGACTAATTAGGAAGAGTCACAGCCTCAGAGTGGGGTCTGCCGCCGGTGGCCGGACGGTCGACAGCTCGAGCCCAAACCAGTGTACAATTCTTCCTTTTTGTTTTTTTCATCCTATGTCTGGAAAAGTATTATAATAGATTACTATGGAGGCTTATTCTGTTCGATTTTTATGGAAGTTTATTGTGGTGAATTATTAGTAGAATTGTATTATTGTTGAAGGTGATTTTGGTAGATTATTGAAGGTATTGTGGGAAAATAACATGGAGGGTCAATGTTTAGGGTTATTATGGGGGTTTATTGTTGAGGGTTAATATGCAGGGTTATTGTACTTGATTATTATGAAGGAGAATTGTGCTTGATTATTATTGAGGGTTATTTTGGTGGTTTATTAAGGAGGAATATTGCGGGTTACTATTATGGTGGGGTGATTATTGTGTGTTATTAGAGAGAATAATTGTTGATAATTATTATTATTCTGTATGAACATTTTGGAGGATTATTGTTATGGATTATTATTTAACGTTATTGTTGAGGATGATTATAAAGGGTTATTGTTGAAGTTTATAATTAAAGGTTAATGTTGAAGATTATTGTTGGGGCTTATTTTTGTGGATTAAGTTGTAGGTTTACTGTGCTGGATAATTGTGAAGGTAAGACGATGTTTGTTCAAGAACTAAACCCTGTGGTTCTCCACTACTAACTCTCCTCCAGTCAGATACATTGTCTCTGATTAATGCCCTCATCAATCTGTCAGTTCGACTATTTTTCATCCTTGTCAGTAGTCGCCCTGTCACTCCTGATGTGATTAAGTGCTTAATTGCACACTAGTTTCTTTATCAGCTATCTCACCCTGTCAGAGTAAATGAGACAGATGTATGTAAATGCATGTGTGTGTATATATGTATGTATATGTGTGTGTGTGTATGTATATGTATGGGTATAAAGTATTTATGGAAGCTGATCAGAATTACATTTCACCTTTGTGAATGTACATTAATGACACTATGTAAAAGACACATCAAACACTTTATGTAGGGCATACGTAAATCTGTGTATCTATTTATTTACGTATGTAGGTTAGCTTAGCATTTTAAAAGCACCGAATCACCGAATCAGCATTGTTAATGTGTGGTCACGTCTGTGGTAGAAAATAATAATAAAAAAAAAACTCCTGTTGATATGCTTGCTAAGACAACCTGCAGAAAACCAGTGGTAGAAATTGATATGGGTGTTTCATTAGTAGTGACGAAGAGAATACTTAAACAAATATCTAATGAAAATCTCACCGACCTTATAAATTCTCAAAGACCTGAAAGTTGTAGCATTAAATATTATAATAGATATCGTGAGGAGACATTCACATATGGGACTAATAGAACAAGAACCCGGCAATGTGATGTTATAGTGGCCAGAATACACCTTGGGTATAGACGTATCTGGCAGCTTTCTCAAAACCCAAATGTCGAGTACACAATGTGTCAACTTTGTGAAAGAGAAAACATGCACTCTCTTGAACATTATATTGTAGAATGTCCCATACTGACTGACTTTCGCCCTCCTGGGCTAAGGTATGCTGAACTCTGTAATTACTATATGAGTACTGGAACACTTGATGATATATTGGACTTGTATCCAAGATTGACCATGTAATATATCAATCATACAATGTATATATATGATGTAACTATATAACCTGAGCTTGTAAAAGCACCTTCATCACCTTCAGTAATTAAGTGCTTAATTGCACACTAGTTTCTTTATCAGCTATCTCACCCTGTCAGAGTAAATGAGACAAATGTATGTGAATGCATGTGTGTGTGTATATTTGTATGTATTGTTACAGTGCCCTCTCCTATTTCTTTCGTTTGCCTGCTGTAAGAGTCATATCAGCTCTCCCTACTGATTCTCTGAGGTTCAGGGAGTCTATTGATATATGTGGTGATCAGACCGGTTGCCAGTTAATGGAGAAAGTTACATTATAAGTTGTAAGTAAGGGGAAATTGGCACCCTGATATAAAATGAAAGAGTATCCCCTACTGCAGATATGACGTTTTGGAAGGGACACTAGCCGATCGCGGATTGGCCGACTTAGGTCGCGGGCGACCAATCAGGGCCTGCCATGACGTCACCGAGTGCCCCGGGTGGCGCCAACGTCAGAGTTGACCTGACCTCGGAAGCGAGAGGACGCGCCTCGGTCTGCTCTCAAGGATTAGAGGCTCTACAAGGCTTTCTTAGTGGATTAGTGCTGGCTATCGCAGCCCATCTGAGGTATTGGAGACCCCGCGCTCTTGGGAAGCAAAAAGGAACCAAGTTTATTGAGCGAAAGAGTGCCAAACTTGGAAAATATTCGGCGACGACGCTGGGCGGTGACGCTGTACGTTGAGGGTCTGAAATGGTGTGGCGGGCAAGCCTAGCTGTGACCGGGTCACATCCACTTAGGATTTTGGAAGGACGACACCGTGCCTAGGACAATTAGCAACGCCTTGTGGAAGGGGCGAGTGTGGGAAAATAGTGGTTAGCTCAGCGCCCATCGATGAACCAGGATTGGGGTAGCTGAATCTCAGGGATTGGAACGGCGACGACGCGAAGGCTCCACGACACCTGAGGACCTGTGGAACGTTCCTGGATCGTCGAGGATCAACTCAGGAAGCGTGAGAACCTCACACCATCGAGGGACAGGCGTCATGAGCCAGGAATGTAAGGTAGATCATTTTCCCTCCCATTACCCCTTGTGTGAGTAGGCTAGTTAGGCCACAATATTTACTCATGTATGTGGAAATAGGACATTAATACTTTAGTAGTAGAATAGGCTGCAAGGCAGCTTGTGTCCAGGACTGTCAGAGGGGGTAGTGTGTATGGATGGCAGGACAGTGAAGAAGAGGCGCCGACGTGGTGAAGAGGCCCTCCTGTGAGAGAGTGTGAGACTCCTGTCTTTCTGCCCAGTTGAAGGAGTGTTAGAGGTCGTGGAAGAAGGGGCTGACGATCTCCATACTTATTATCCTTATTTCCATATTCATGTATTACTTGTGATTGTATGCGTGTTCATGTAATTTGCGTCAGTAAATTCACACATTTTATCATTGTGTTTAAGTGTGCCTCCATATATAATATTTCTCTATGAGCATACACGAAGGTTATCATAGTACCACCTAGGGAACACTACGTTCTCTATAGAAGTTCTTTTTGCCTGGAGAGTGGTAAAGACAGCACGGACCTATATAAAAGTGTACCCTTAGCCATCCGATCAGTATCAGTGCCTGAATGGTGGCAACTAGTAACGTAGTGGCTAGAGAGAGGTAAAGCCACACAGCCCTTCCTTGGAGAGTACCCTGGGCCGACAGTCTAGTAGCAGATCTATGGAAGTAGCAATCTTCTGGTTACAAACAATATATAATACACCCACTGAACTGCACTGCTGAGGTGCAGATATAATAACCCAGCTGGCGACCTTGTTAAGAAGAAGATAGAGAAGACAGGCGGGAAAGGAGTTCCTGCAAACTTTTTGTCTGGCAGGCAAGACTCAGGGAGGTTATGGTTATAAGGTAAGCCTGAGTCTTCCTTCACTCCTCCACGGGTCTAGGCCGGAACTGTTAACAGCAGTTTCCCCGTGTTTGACTGAAGGGCTTCCAGGGTGTATCAGGGGCACCCCTTTTGTGGTGGAAGCAAAGACCTGCGGAGGTGGGCATTGTTGGTCCTCTTCTGTGTGACCAAAGGACTCCGGTGAATCCTGGGAGTCGGAGGGGCTGAGTATTCGGCCTTTTGAGCCCCTAGCAGCTGAGTGCTAGCAGAGCCCCGGCCCACCTCCACGTGACAGTATATGTATGCGTGTATGTATATGTATGGGTATAAAGTATATATGGAAGCTGATCAGAATTACATTTCACCTTTGTGAATGTACATTAATGACACTATGTAAAAGACACATCAAACATTTTATGTAGGGCATAGGTAAATCTGTGTATCTATGTATTTACGTATGTAGTTTAGCTTAGCATTTTAAAAGCACCGAATCACCTTCTGTGGTTGAGTGTTCAACAAACCCTTGAACTATATGTTTAACACTTCTCTAACCCTGTCCATGAAGGACAGAAGAAAATTTATATATGCTGGTTAGCATTGTAAATGTGTGGCCACGTCTGTGGTAAAAAATAATAAAAAAAAAAATAAAAAAAAAAATAAAAAAAAAAAAAAAAACTCCTCCAGCATGTTCCAGGTTCCAGAACCGCCTCTTATGTGGGACTCTGTCAAAAGCCATTTTTGTTAGGTCCATAGAGACACATGAAACCCAGTCACCGCTTTCCTGTATTATCTCTGTGGTTCTATCATAAAAACTTAATAGATTTGTAACACAGGATCATCCGGTTCGAAAACCATTCGTTCTGTCCGTTATTACGTCATTACTCTCGAGGTGTTCAATCCATTTAGCTTTAATTATTTTTTCTAGTGTTTTCTTGACTACTTCGCTCACTAGTGATACAGGTCTATAATTTAGTAGATCCTCTCTCGACTACCATTTTTATAGATTGGTACTATGTTTGCCTTTTTCCATATATCTGCGAAGATTTCTGTGCACAAGGATATCTGTAATATTAATTGGAGTGGAATGCTCAGCTCAGTTGCACATTCTCGCAGCAAGCCAACTGCTTTATTTCTTCCAAGCCACTTGAGAAATTTTTTCACTTTGTCTTGAGATACCTCAATTGCGTGGCCTGGAATTGGTATTTGGTCCGGCTCTCTGAAATCCCCATTTTTGTACGAACACACTTTGCAACTGTTCATTTAGCATTTCACACATTTCCTTTTCCATTATCTGCTTTATATTTGTCCGCTATACATTTCCCAAAGTTCTTTTCTGCCTCCTCACCGCTGTGTAATTGCTTCTCCCTTGCTTGTATTGCTGGTATTTTGCAGGTATTGAACCTGTTCCGATAATGAACCAATTTTTTTACCTTGTCGTCTCTGGCCCTATCGCAATTTATGTTGAACCAATCCTGTTTTCAGATCCTGCATCTCTGTTTTGATATAAATGTTGTGTTCCTTCATTGTATATTTCGCAAAATTTGGAATACATTTCACTTACTTCTTTGCCTAGCAACAAATCTGTCTATTTAAACTCATTAAAGAACTTTTTAAGTTCCCCACAGTGTTCTTTGTCTTGAAATCGAGTTTAATAACTGTTTCAATGTCCCAATTCTATTATAGAATGCATCGCAAAGCATATTAAATTTACGAGAGGACAAGATCACTTTTTCCCAAGGGAGGGTGGTACTAGATGTCAAATATCTCTTCTTCTTTCCTGATGAATATTAAATTCAGTATTGATGGAACATCCCCTCATTCTTGTGGCCTGCTTGACGTGTTAATACATGAATGTCTCCAGAATGAGGCTTATAAATCTGATTGTCGAAATCTTCTCCATTCTTGATTCATACGCCTCCCAGTCTATTGCTTTCAAATTGAAGACCCCAAGGACCAACAATTGTCATTTATCTTTATCTGTTTTTACTATAATCTCTCTCATGACCATCATGTGGCCCGTCAAGTTTGTCATACAATTCCTCCTTTGTCCGTGTGTTGCTTGCTGGTGGGATGGGTGACCTCTGATGACCCAGACATCATAACAGTCGTGTCACGAGTGACCGCTTTCATTCTTACCATAACAGGAGTGTTTTATTAAGATTTCTCTGTTAAGTACCATGAGAGCAGTTTTCACTCCTGTAAGGTTATAACTTCTTTCAGATGAATGTTCTAGATGTCACTGGAAAGTAAAGCGTATATATGGTCTCTCGGGGTAACTTAAGGTGAAGGTCTATATAATACTTGGTGAGTATTGACTAATTAGGAAGAGTCACGGCCTCAGAGTGGGTTCTGCCGCCTGTGGCCTGACGGTCGTCAGATCGAGCCCACTTTGTAAACAAACTCTTCCTTTTTTTTCAACCTATATATATAAATTCCAAACACAGGAAATCAATTAATAAGTAGACACAAGGAGCTGCAACGTGGTGCCATATTATAATTTTTTCTCATAATATTTCATATGGAAGAGTATTTTTTCTTATTCAGTAACAAAAAAATCGGGTTGCAATAACACATACTGATGTTGAGAATGATTATTATGAAAGACGAGTCGACCAAGCTAAAACTCTTCTAAATTTAACTTTCTGGCAGGTTCTGGAGGCCCTAAACCGGTGCCCAACCAGGGTTTTACAGGCAACCCGACCAAACTCAGGCCTTTGGTAATGACGTTCACACTCTTACAATAGACTCAGAACACGATGAAATCACAATGACGTGATATATCAATGAATATCATTTTGAGACAATGGAGTGACTTGAACTCCACAAGTCACTACATTACCCCAAAATTATTTCCATTGATATATGATTCCATTGTGATTTTATTACAATGTTGGTTATTGTGGTGAATTTTAAGGGAGGGTTATTGAAGTAAATAATTTTGAAAGTTAAAGTGGTGAATTATTATATTATTATTAATAGTGTTAGTGGTAATTATTTACAAGGTTTTTCAGACGATTATTTTGAAGGGATATTGTGGTGGATTAATTCCTAGTTATTGTGGTAGATTATAATAGAGGTTTATTTTGGTGGATTATTCTGGAAAGTTATTATTAGTTATTATAACAGGTTATTGTGGTGGATTATTACGGAGAGTTATTGTTATTGATTATTGAGGAGTGTTATTGTCGTTTAATATAATTGAGGATTATTCTAGTGGCTTATTAGGAAGGGGTAATGTGGGGAATTATTATAGAGTTATTGTGGTGGATTATTGTTGATGGTTAGTTTGGTGAATTAATATGGAGGGTTATTGTGAAATATCATGAAGGAGGTTATTGTAAGAAATTATTATGGTGAGTTATTGTGGATGGTTATTATGGTGAGTTATTGTGGATGAATATTAAGAGGATTACTATATTGCATAAATATGGATTTTATTTGGGTGAATTATTATGAGGAAAAATTTTGGTGGATTACTATAGAGGGTTATTCTTGAGGCTTATTATGCCGGTAACTGTTGAAGATTACTATCGAGAGGTTTTGTGGTGCATTCCTATGAAAGGTTATTTTGATAGATTATTATGAGGATTATTCTCTTGTATTATTGTGAAGTTTTTTTTTGGAGGCTTGTTATAAAGGATTCCTCTGCTAGGCTATTTTTGAGAGTTATAGTGCTGGATTATTAGAAAGGGTTATTGTTGAGGATTATTATGGACGGATATTATTGTAGCTTATATCTGGAGAGTAATTTTAGTGATTATTCAGGACGGGTATTTTGCTTGAGTATTGCGGAGGGTTTTTGTTGTGGATTATTAGGTACGTTTATTGTAGTAGATAAATATTGATGGTTATTATGAATAATTATTATGGATAATTATTGTGTTGGATTATTATTTTGAGTTATTGCGAGTTATTACTCGCTTTGCATGTGAGAGGCCCCGGGTTCTATCCCCGGCACTTCCAAGTATGGTTTGCCTGAAACGCTTTGCCTAATAGTGGCTTTAGGTTTTGAATGTACTAGCTCTATCTATAAATCCATCAAAGTTTGTATCTCACCTTGTATGTATCTACTTTACCTGAATAAACATTTGATTTTGATTTGATTTGACATTTTACTGTGTTGGATTATTTTTTACAGTTATTGTGTTGGATTATTACAGAACATAATTTTGGTTGATTAATATGGAATATTATTTTAGGGGATTATTGTGGAGGTCTATTTTCGTGGATTATTATGATAAGTTATTTGTGTGGATTATTTACAAATGGAATGCATTTATAAGTGACGTGGTGGAGGCAGACTCCAAACAGAGTAACAAATGTGGATATGATACAGTCAAATAGGCTTACAAACATGTGAATCTGCTGATTGACAGTTGAGATGCGGGACCAGAGAGCAGAAGCTTAACTCCCACTATCATACCTAGGTAAGTACAATATACATGATCACTTGGTCGTCAGACAAGCAGCTCCACAGTATACATGACCACTTGGTTGTCTGACAAACAGCTCCATAGTATACATGACCACTTGGTTGCCAGACAAGCAGCTCCACAGTATACATGACCACTTGGTCGTCAGACAAGCAGCTCCACAGTATACATGACCACTTGGTTGTCAGACAAACAGCTCCATAGTATACATGACCACTTGGCTGACAGACAAGCAGCTCCACAGTATACATGACCATTTGGTCGTCAGACAAGCAGCTCCACAATATACATGACCACTTGGTTACCACACAAGCTAATTACAAAAACATATGACCTTTTTGAAGAAGGAGAAGCATCTCCACATGACCACGTGACGGTCAGTCCAGAGAGCCCTACGGTATACATGACTGTGTGATTACGTGGCTCCCTGACAATAAACTGGCTAAGTGATATCACGTGAAACTAGATATCACGTAATATTATGAACAGTGATTATGACTGATATCTTAATAAACAGAGTAAATCCTTTGAATGTTTATTAATGGTAATATAAGTAAACACACACAGGGGTGACCTCTGATGACCCAGATGTCATAACAGTCGTGTCACGAGTGATCGCTTTTATTCTTACATAACAGGTGTGTAGTATTAAGATTTCTCTGTTAAGAACCATGAGGGCAATTTTCACGCCTGTAAGGTTATCACTTCCTTCAGATGAATGTTCTTGGTGTCACTGGAAATTAAAGAGTATACATAGTCTTTCGGGGTCACTTGAGGTGAAGGTCTATATAATACTTGGCGAGTCTTGACAAATTTGGAAAAGTCACAGCAACAGAGTGGGGTCTGCCGCCAGTGGCCTGACGGTCATCAGCACGAGCCCAAGTCATGAGATACTCTTCCTCTTTCTTTTTTCTACCTATTAATATAAATTCCAAACACAGGAAATCAATTATGAGTAAACACAAGGAGCTGCAACATGGTTCTATATTAAAAAAAAATTCTCGTAATATTTCATATTGTTACGGCCCTATTGGGTCGCAACTGGGTTCTTCTCTGATGTTATTAGAGTTTGGGTATCCGGCCCCAAGTTAGTAGTGGCTTTCAAGGGGTGTGTTCCGTAACGCAAGTAAATTAAAGGGGAAGGGATACAAATGCACTGCTTTTGTATATATATATTGCTACCACCACCATAAATAAATATATCATAGTCACACGCGGGGTTATTATAACTACACTTATTATATAAAGATTAGTCTTCCTCTGAAGACACAGGATGCTCCATGGTGCTCATGATGAGTAGCCCTGGTTCTCTTCGTCGTGGCCCACGATGAATCCTCTGATTCTCTCGGCGAATCTACCCTGGCCTCAGGCCAGCCAAATCACAGTCCCCCCGGGTGCACCGTCGTGGAGGCCTTCAACCACAAATCCAGCCTGTAGCTGGCAGGTTCCAATCAGCTCCGCTGTGTAGGCCACTCCACGACCGATACTAGGGTTGCGAGCCCTAGGCAGGAGCCTCGTGTGATTCCGCAGATCACTCTCCTCTCTCCGCATCACAGTGGCAAGTCTCTTCCACCAGCCAGCCCCCAGATAAGATGATTCCTGGTACTGCCACGTCACAGGCAGGCTAACACACTCAACAGTGTTCGTCCGGGGGTAACCCACAGCTTCTGCTGCAAATACGTGGAGAGACTTTGGCTGCCTTGGGTAGACTGATCCACTGTCCAATACAGCAGTCCCAGGTCGACTCTGTAATCAGACACGTCATCAGTACTAGGGACGCTCTCGGGCACCTCACTTACAGGCTTAGACACAAATGTCCACCTATCCACTCCATAGATGGCGTTTTGCTTTCTAAGCGCCACCTCACCAGAGGTCAGCAGCGGGATGTTATGAGCTGATTAAGACGGGAAACCAGCCCCTGTGGCCGGTATATCCTGTCCTCACTAGATGGCGCTGTCCATGTGGAGGGAGTTTCGGGAGCAGACTGGCAGATGGCGTTGTCGTCACTGCTCCGTGCTAGGACGCTGGACTCGGGTCCGTAACACCTCCCCACCAAAAAGAACTTGGTTTGAGTCTCTACGAAAAAAGAAACAAATTAGTACGTGGGTACAACTCCAAATGGACTCACATAAACTATGAACTGGAGTGGCGAGGATGTCTTGTCCACAGAACTGTCCCAATGAGAGATTCTGGCATAAAAGAAACTCGAAGATGTAAGGCAATGACCTGCCTGATGAAACTTCCCACACCTTCGCTGAGATGTCAAGCAGGGGCATAATCTCATGTGCCGCGAGTAAGGATCGGTATAGACGCGATCTGAGGTGACTCGACACTTCCCTGTGTCGTGGCACTGATGATGGCTGGTCACAGACGGCATGTCTGGTACTGGTCCGGTAGTCCTTCAAGGAGACGGGAATCTGGAATACAGGGGTCTGATAATTTAGAGTGACAGTGATAGTTAAATCAGTACTCACAGCATCACCGTTTACTAGGCCCACACCTAGTCCAAACAGAGCGGCTTGTACAACGAAGATGGTGTTCGCTCTGCCACCGTCAGGTCGACCAACGTTCCACATAACACTGCATCCAGGCTCAGCAATCACACGGGGAGTGTCAACCTGTTGGAAACAGTTACTCATAATTTCCTTTCCCATACCTCCTGCATCTACCATCACCTTCCAGGTCCCTTCTTTGACTGCAACACTCACAGTGCAAATCTCCAATCCCTGGCATCTCTTCACGATTTTCATGGGAGCCATCATCTGTCGGGTCGTCCACTGGTCCTTACTGAGAACACACACAAGAACACAAAATACCGCTAAGAAACATTCGGCTAACTTAGGGATAAGTTTCATGAGTTTGTAATGTCCATAGCCAGCTATATCCATTAGCCTGGTTCGGACCGAAGAGGGCACTATAACCTTCGCACATACCTCACATACCTCTGACGTCTGGGGAATCTCTGGCCGGTTCAATGAACGTTGTACCTTGCCATACCGCAAGTACTCAGGTGCCTTCCCTCCAGACTCTGGGGTATCCGTGGGTGTTTGTACACGAGGCCTCTCTTCTCGCTCAGTCGTTTCTGCCACCATAACCTAATGCTTCTTGTCGGGAGAAGAATCAGGAGACTCTGCTAGAATACTCTCGATCTGTCGGGTAGAGGAAGGACTAAACATATTATCTAATTCCGGGTCTGTCTGTACCTGGATATTACCACTGTCTCCTGTTACCTCGGACCTTGCTGTTCTGGCTGACTCGTCCACAATCTTGGGATGATTGTTGCTCCAATCTGTCATCAAGTTGTTGGCTAGTATCACGTCAATCCCAGCTATATGGAGGGTATCAACTACTGCCAACGCACAAGTGCCGCTGAAGTAAGGCGAGTCTAGATGTACCGACACTAATGGGGCGACGTACTGCGTCCTAGGAAACCCAACCAGGACAACCTTTTGTCTCCCATCCACACTCACTCCCTCGGGTAACGAGTTTCTCACGATCAGGGACTGGGCTGCTCCACTATCTCTGAGCACTACAACTGATCTACCAGTATGATCACTCGATACATACCCGCTTGAAGTGTGAGGGGAAAACAATCTTGGTTCTTCCTGAGTAGTCATAGACTGGCTTCCTGCTGGTAGTGTCACACAGCTCATCAAAATCACCTCCCTACGTGGGCCGCTACCTCTTCTGCCTCGGCACATAGCAGCTACATGCCCTTTCTGCCCACAAGTCGAACACACCATATTCCTCCTCGGACTCCGGTGTTTCAGACTGTTAGGACTGGTCCTTCGAGGGCTACTTGGGGGCGTCTTCACAGCGCTTTGTGGGACGGGTCTCTCTTCGTCATGACAAGGTTTGCCAAACAGACGTGGGTAATTCCTCGGGACATACTTATTGGAAGGCCTATGCGTCAAGATGTACTCCTCAGCCATGGTGGCTGCTGCACTCAAGGTCTCCACCTGCTGTTCCTCTAAGTACGTCTTCAGATCTCCAGACAGGCAGTCTTTGAAGTCCTCTAACAGTATGAGCTGCTCGAGGTCTTCTTTGGTCTCCACCTTCCGAGAAGCACACCACTCTTGGAAAAGCCGTTCCTTGATGGTCGCGAATTCGGTGAATGTGTGCTCCGAGGTCTTTTTCAGGTTCCTGAACTTCTGCCTGTACGCCTCAGGTACCAATTGGTACGCCATGAGCACTACCTTCTTCACCTTGTCATAATCGCCGGAGTCGTCAAGGGACAACGTGGAGTAGGCGATTTGGGCCTTCCCAGTCAAGACTGACTGTATCATGATGGCCCAATTCTCCCTTGGCCACTCCAAAGAGGCGGCGACTTTCTCGAAGGCCGCGAAGAACTTCGACACTTCCTTCTCATTGAATTTTGGGACCATTTTTATGTTCCTTACCGGATCGAAAATACTTGTTTCCATTCTTTGCCTCCCACCGCCTAACCACAATACTTCTAGCTCATGTTGTCTCTCCTTTTCTTTTTCTTCTCTCTCTCGCTCTTCTCTTTCTCGTTTCTCTTCTCTTTCTTGCTCTTCTCTTTCTCGTTTCTCTTTTCTTTCTCGCTCTTCTCTGTCTCGTTTCTCTTCCCTTTCTCGCTCTTCTCTTTCTCGTTTCTCTTCCCTTTCTCGCTCTTCTCTTTCTCTTTCTCGTTCTTCTCTCTCTCGTTTCTCTTCTCTTTCTCGCTCTTCTCTTCTTTCTTCTGTTTCTAATTCTAAACGCCTCATCGCCAATTCTTTATCTTTCATCTCCATTTCTTTATCTTTTAATTCTCGTTCTATTTCTAATTTCTTCCATTCTATCTCACGATTTATTTCCAAGGCACGCATTTTGACTGTAAGTAAACTTATATTTAGCTCACCTGCATCACTGTCAATGTCACTGCCTTTATCTTCCTTTTCAGTGGAAGCTACTTCCTCACTTTCTTTTGTACCTTGTGCCTCACTTTCCTGTTTCTCATCGGCCTTCAAATGCCGGTGAACCTTGGACAAGATCTCCACACGGGAATCACTGGCACGTATCTTGATCTCCAGGTAGGCACTCACCAGTACGAGTTCCTGTTTGCCCAGATATTTTAATCTGGCAAGACAGTCCTCCCTGTTCAGAAAAGCCTGAACATCGTCCAGATCGTCGATGGTCGATTTTTCTGCCATTGTCACTTGGTACACTAGCACTTAACACACCGCTTTCACTTTAGCACTTAATGTATCGAGCACTGTTCTACGTCAATATTGCACTTTAACGCGCCAAACACTGCACTTGCCAATATTGCACGTAATTACTCCGGGCACCGCGCTACACAATATTGCACTTAATCACAGCGAGCACATTGCTCTACAATATTGCACTGAACCACACCGAGCACCGCACTACACAATATTGCACTTAATCACAGCGAACACCGCACTGCACAATATGGCACTTAGTCACTCAGAGCACCGCACAGGACGTATAACGTCCTAATAGTCACACACAGGGGGAATTATTTACAGGGATCACGCTACTTCACCACCCCTGTCAAACATACTTGACATGGGGTCGGATCCCGCTGGGGATGCCAATTATGTTACGGCCCTCTCGGGTCGCAACCGGGTTCTTTCTTTGATTTAAGTAGAGTTTGGGTATCCGGCCCCAAGCTAGTAGTGGCTTTCAAGGGATGTGATCCGTAACGCAAGTAAATTAAAGGGGAAGGGAAATAAAGGCAAAAACTTAATATAATTATTACCGTCACCATAAATAATATATAAAAGGTTACACAAGGGTGGGGGGGGGGGTTAAACACTATTATATACAACGTAGTCTTCTTCTGAAGACTCTGGACGTTGACGGTGCTCAACGATGCTAAGCTCTTGGTCCTCTTGTGGCCTCACGACGAATCCTTCGATTCTCTTGAGTCTACCCTGGCCACAGGCCAGCCAAATCACAGTTCCACTGGGGGCACCGTCGTGGAGGCCATCAACCACAAGTCCAGCCGCTAGCTGGCAGGTTCCAATCAGCAACGCTGGTTAGGCCACTCCACGACCGATACTAGGGTAGCGAGCCCTAGTCAGGAGCCTCGTGTGATCTCACAGACCACTCTCCTTGCCACAACACCCCAGTGGTTAATCGTCTCCACCAGTCAGTCCCGGGTACGACAATCCCTCAGCTGCCTCGTCACAGACATGCTAACACCACAGTGTTCATCCGGGGGGGTGACTCACAGCTGCTGCAGCGAACACTTGGAGACAAGACGGCTGCCTTGGGTAGACTGATCCACCATCCGATTCAGCAGTCCCTGGTCGACTCTGTATTCAGACACGTCATCAGTAATAGGGACACTCTAGGGCACGTCACTTACTGGCTCAGACCCAAACGCCCACCTATCCACTCCATAGATGGCGTTGCTGTCTAAGCGCCACCTCACCAGAGGTCAGCAGCGGCTGTGTTATGACCTGATCAGGACGGGAAACTAGCCCTTGTGGCTGGTATTTCCTGTCCTCACGTGATGGCGCCGTCCATTTGGAGGGGGTTTCTGGAGCTGACCCACAGATGGCGTGGTCGTCACTGCTCCGTGCTTGGATGCTGGGCTCGGGTCCGTAACAGTTATTATGGAGGGTTATTGGGATGGAACATTATGAAGGAGTATTGTGCTTGCTCATTATTGAGGGTTATTTTTGTGGTTTATGAAGGAAGAATATTGTTGGTTATTATTATGGAGGGTGATTGTTGTGTGTTATTAGAGATGTTATTATTTATTATTATTATTGATTATTATTATTATAGAGATATTTGTTCCCAATTCTATTATAAATTATATCGCAAAGCATATTTAATTTAAAACAGGACACGATCACTCTTTCCCAAGGGTGGGCGGTACTAGATATCAAATATCTCTTCTTCTTTCCTGATGAATATTAAATTCAGTATTGACGGAACATCCCCTTCCCTCATTCTTGTGGCCTGCTTGAAGTGTTAATACATGAATGTCTCTAGAAAGAGGCTTACACATCTGATTGTCGAAATGTTCTCCGTTCTTGCTTCGTACCCCTCCCAGTCTACTGCTTTTAAACTGAAGTCCCCGAGGACCAACAATCGTCATTTATCTATATCTGTTTTTACTATAATCTCTCTCATGACCATCATGAGGTCCATCTCGTTTGTCGTACAGTTCCTCCTATATCCGTGTGTTGCTTGCTGGTGGATGGGTGACCTGTGATGACCCAGAGATCATAACAGTCGTGTCACGAGTGATCGCTTTCATTCTTACCATAACAGGAGTGTTGTATTTAGATTTCTCTGATAAGTGTTGAGGACAGTTTTCACTCCTGTAAGGTTATCACTTCCTTAAGATGAGTGTTCTTGGTGTCACGTGAAATTAAAGCGTATACATGGTTTCTCGGGGTCACTTGAGGTGAAGGTCTATATAATACTTGGTGAGTCTTGACTAATTAGAAAGAGTCACGGCCTCAGAGTGGGGTCTGCCGCTGGTGGCTGGACGGTCATCAGCTCGAGCCCTTCTCGAAGACCTCTCCCTTTTTCTAATTTCAACCTACAAATATTAATTTCAAACACACAGGAAATCAATAAATAAGTAGACACCAGGAGTTGCAACATGGTTCCATATTATAAATATTTTCTCATAATATTTTTTGTTGAAAAAGTATTATTTCTTATTTAATAACAAAGAAACGGGTTGCAATAACACATACTGATGTTGAGAAAGATTATTACGAAAGATACGTCGACCAAGCCAGAACTCTGCTGAATTTAATGGAAGGTTGTGGAGGCCCCCAAACGGAGCCCAACCAGGGTTTTACAGCCACCCCGACACACTCAGGCCTTCGGTAGTGACGTTCACACTCCTACAATAGACTCAGATCACAATGTAATCACAATGACGTGATATATCAATCAATATCATTTTGAGACAATGGAGTGACTTGAGCTCTACAAGTCACTACATTACCCCAAAATTATTTTCATTGATATATGATGCCATTGTAATTTTACTACAATAAGGGTGATGGTGGTGAATTTTAAGGGAGAGTTATTGTAATAAATAATTTTGAAAGCTAAAATGGTGAATTATTAATAATAGTGTTAGTGGTAATTATTTAGAAGATTATTTCAGAAGATTATTTTGAAGGGTTATTGTGGTGGATTATATCCTAGAGTTATTGTGGTAGATTATTATTGAGGTCTATTTTGGTGGATTATTCTGGAAAGTTATTGCTATTAGTTATTATAAGAGCTTACTGTGGTGGACTATGAAGAAGAGTTATTGTTGTAGGTTAATGAGGAGGGTTATTGTGGTTTAAAATAATTGAGGGTTATTGTAGAGGCTTATTAGAAAGGGTAAATATGGGGAATTATTAAGGAGAGTTACTGTGGTGGATTATTGTTGATGGTTATTTTGGTGAATTAATATGCAGGGTTATTGTGAAATATCATGAAGGAGGTTATTGTAAGAAATTACTATGGTGAGTTATTGTGGATGGTTATTATTGTGAGCTATTGTGGATGATTAATAGAAGGATTATTATATAGAATAATTGTGGATTTTATTGGGGTGAATAATTATGAGGAAAAATTTTGGTGGATTATTATAGAAGGTTAATCTTGAGGCTTATTATGAACAGTAACTGTTAAAGATTACTATGAGAGGTAGTGTGGTGAATTCTTATGAAAGGTTATTGTGATGGATTATTATGGAGGATTATTCTCTTATATTATTGTGGAGGGGTTTTGTAGCGTTATTATGAAGGATTAATATAATTTGGTGGATTTTTATTGAGGGTTATAGTGCTGGATTATTATAAAGGGTTATAGTGCTTGATTTATGTAAAGGGTTATAGTTTAGGATTATTATGGACGTTTATTATTGTGGATTATATCCAGAAAGTTATTTTTGTGATTATTCTGGAGGGTTATTTTGGTTGAATATTGCGGAGGGGTATTGTTGTGGATTATTAGTTACGTTTATTGTAGTAGATAATTAATGATTGTTATTATGAATAATTATTATGGACATTTCTTGTGTTGGATTTTTAGTTAGATTTATTGTGTTAGATTATTATTTAGAGTTATTGTGTTGGATTATTACAAAACGTTATTTTGGTAGATTAATATGGAGTATTATTTTTGAGGATTATATTAGAGGGCTATTTTCGTGGATTATTAAGATAAGTTATTTGCGTGGATAATTTACAAATGGATTGCATTTGGAAGTGATGTGGTGGAGGTAGATTTCAAACAGAGTTACAAATGTAGATATTATGGAGCCCAATAGGCCCACAAACATGTGAATCAGCTGATTGACAGTTGAGAGGCGGGACCAAAGAGCAGATGCTCAACCCCCCCTCCCTACCCAACCACTTGGGCTGGACGGTAGGGCAACGGTCTCGATTCATGCAGGTCAGCGTTCAATCCCCGACCGTCCAAGTGGTTGGGCACCATTCCTTTCCCACCGTCCCATCCCAAATCCTTGTCCTGACCCCTTCCAAGTGCTATATAGTCGTAATGGCTTGGTGCTTTGCCCTGAATTCCTACCTTCCTTCAACCCCCCCCCCCCGGGAATCACAACTACGTAAGTACAATATACAAGACCGCTTGGTTGTCAGACAAGCAGCTCGACAGTATACATGACCACACTTGGTCGTTAGGGTTATTATGGAGCTTTATGGTTTAGGGTTATTATGTAGGGTCATTGTGATGGATTATTATGAAGGTGTATTGTGCTTGATTATTACTGTGGGTTATTTTGATGGTTTATTAAGGAGGAATATTGTGGGTTATTATTATGGAGGGTGATTGTTGTGTGGTATTAGAGAGATTGTTGATTATTATTATTATAAAAGTAATTGTTGAGTAGTAGTATTATTATATAGGGATATTGTTGTGGATTACTATTAAGGTTTAATATGAAGGATTATTTTGATGATTATTCTGTTGGAAAATTTTGGAGGCTTATTGTTATGGATTATTATGGAACGTTATTGTTGAGAATTATTATGAAGGGTTATTGTTGAAGCTTATTATTAAAGGTTACTGTTGGGAATTATTATTATGGCTTATTTTGGTGCATTAAGTTGTAGGTTTACTGTGCTGGATAATTATGGAGGGATGACAATGATTGTTCAAGAACTAAACCCTTTGGTTCGCCACTAATAACTCTCCTCAGATACATTGTCTCTGATTAATGCTCTCATCTGTCTGTCAGTTAGAAAACTTTTCATTCATGACTGAAGTCTCCCTGTCACCCAGCCGGCATGTTCCAAGTTCCAGAAATGCCTCTTATGTGGGATTCTGTCGAAAGCAATTTTTTTAGCTCCAGAGAGACACAGTCAACCAAGGCACCGCCTTCCTGTATTATCTCTGTGGTTCTAAAGTAAGTAAAAAAAGTAAGTAGATTTGTTACACCGGATCATTCGGTTCGAAAACTATTCTTTCTGTCCGTTATTATGTTATTACTCTCGAGGTGTTCAACCCATTTAAATTTAACTATTTTTTCTAGTGTTTTTACTATCTCGCTTGTTAATGATACTGGTCTATAACTTGGAGAATCCTCTCGATTACCACTTTTATAGATTGATACTATGTTTATCTTTTTTAATATATCTGCGAAGATTTATTTTTAGACTTAATGGTTATGGTACGGCAGGATTTTCCGGATAAGAAATTTGTGCTTTAAAACATTTTACACACAAATTTCTTAATTTCCGAGGAGGAGGAGTTGTAATGATCTGGTGCTCAGATCACGGTTCTCCCCTCTCCCCTCCTTCCTTCTCCTTTTCTCCCCTTTTCTCCCCTCACCTTGCCCGTCATTCGTTTTCCCCTCTTTCCCCCCCTTCACCATTTTGTCAAGGGCCAAGAGGTTGACCTGAGGGTTGTCTTGCTAGCTGGCCCTTGTGGTACCTTTGCTTCCCCACTCAATCCTCCCCACTCAGATTTCCCTCTCCATCCACCTCTCAATTCCTTCTCTTCCCCTCTCACCGGTTCCTCCCTCCATACCAGGTGAGTCAAATGTCCCTACCCTTTATCTTGGAGGAGACGGGGTTGAACATAATTTATCAGTTTTGTAAACATTGCTCAGAGGTACACTAGGCTCGGGTAGTCCAATATAGAGGCACCTTGTTCCCTTCAAATAGCTGGTGAGAGGTAACTCAATCTTCAAGAATTTCATGTATCCCTTAATCGCTGATCATAGAAGGTGATTGGCGGTAGATAAGTGCCAAGTCCTTATTGGCCCTAGAGAGCCAGACCTCAGGCCTAGTTTTAAATAGTTGGCCATAGCTAAATAAAGGGTGAAGACCTGGGGGCTGTACTAGATTGTGGGAGAAGCAATCCTTGCCACCGGGAAGTTGGTGAAACAAAATTTCAGTAGTGTGTTCTGGGAGAGTATTGGGAATAGGGACTCGGGCCCGCATCAAAGGGGCTGAGGACAGCCATCGACATCTTGGCCTCAGTGCGGTTTAAGGTATTATGCACTAGAGTATTCATGTCATCGGTAGATATCCACTTTGCCTCTTAGGATAATAGAGTAGAGTATATGTTCATTTGATTTCAATATATGTGTTAAATTTATTTAATTTTAATAAAGTATTCAAGTTTTTGATTGTTTAGTAATCTCGATCCTTTATGTATTTAAAGTTTTGCAGTTTTTCAATTGCGGTATATATATGTGTGTGGTACTTGGAAACCCCCATGTTCTCCTCCATTTAATAGATATTAAAGTTGCCCTTGGATTTAAATAAGCAAAGTAAATTAAACAAACTAATTACCAAGACTTATTACTAAAGTACCAATTACCCGGGAGTTCTTTGATTACTGATTCCATGCCTTTCTGGTGGATTGGTGAAAGACACATTTAAGTATGGTTCATTGGGAAGGTGGTGGCAATGACTAATGAGTTATTAATTAATAGTTATTGGTTATAAATTAATAACCCCTATTCTTCTTGTGCCCTCCTCATTTAATATTCAGCTTATATTCGTGACAGTTCAGTGAGGGGGGGTCATACCATACCATACCATACCAGCTCATTAAAGAATTTTCTAAGTTCCCCACAGTGTTCTCTCTCTTGAAATTGAGTTAAATAACAGTTTCAATGTCCCAATTCTATTATCGAATATATCGCATAGCATATTTAATTTACAACAGTACACGATCACTCCTTCCCAAGGGAGGGCGGTACCGGATGTCAAATATCTCTTCTTCTTTCCTAATGAATATTAGATTCAGTAATAACGGAACATCCCCTTCCCTCATTCTTGTGGCCTGCTTAACGTGTTGAACCATGAATGTCTCCAGAATGAGGCATACAAATCTGATTGTCGAAATGTTATCCGTTCTTGCATCTTACGCCTCCCAGTCTATTGGTTTGAAGTTGAAGTCACCGAGGACCAACAATCGTCATTTATCTTTATCTGTTTTAACTATAATCTCTCTCATGACCATCATGCGGCCCCTCTCGCTTGTCAGAGAGTTCCTCCTTTGTCCGTGTGTTGGTTGCTGGTGGGATAAGTGACCTGTGATCACCCAGAGGTCAAAACAGTCGTGCCAGGAGTGATCGCTTTCATTCTTACCATAACAAGAGTGTTGTATTAGAATTTCTCTGCTAAGTACTATGAGGGCAGTTTTCATTCTTGTAAGGTTATCACTTCCTTCAAATGAATGTTCTTGGTGTCACTAGAAATTAAAGTGTATACATGGTCTCTCGGGGTCACTTAAGGTGAAGGTCTATTTAATACATGGTGAGTCTTGACTAATCAGGAAGAGTCACGGCCTCAGAGTGGGGTCTGCCGCCGGTGGCCGAACGGTCGTCAGCTCGAGCCCCCATAACGAAGACTTCTCTCTTTTTCTTATTTTAACCTAAAAATATTAATTCCAAACACAGGAAGTCTATTAATAAGTAGACTCAAGGAGCTGCAACATGGTTCAATATTACAATTATTTTCTCATAATATTTTATATTGAAAAAGTATTATTTCTTATTCAATAACAAAGAAACGGGTTGCAATAACACATACTGATGTTGAGAAAGATTATTACGAAACAAGTCGCCAAGTCAGATCTCTACAGAATTTATTGGAAGGCTGTGGAGGCCCCAAACTGGAGCCCAACAAGGTTTTACAGCCAACCAGACCACACTCTGGCCTTCGGTAATGACGTTCACACTCTTACAATAGGACTCAGATCACAATGAAATCAAAATGACGTGATATATCAATGAATATCATATTAAGACAATGGAGTGACTTGAACTCCACAAGTCACTACATTACCCCAAAATTATTTCCATTAATATATCATGCAATTGTTATTTTATTACAATGGTGGTTTTTTGAAGAGGGTTCAAGGGAGGGTTATTGTAGTAAATAATTTTGGAAGTTAAAGTGGTGAATAATTATTTATAGTTTTAGTGGTAATTATTTAGAAGATAATTTCAGAAGATTATTTTGAAGGGTTATTGTGGTGGATTAATTCCTAGAAGTATTGTGGTATATTATTATGACGGTTATTTTGGTGGATTATTATGGAAAGTAATTGTTATTGAGTATTATAACAGGTTTATGTGGTGGATTATTGCGGAGAGTTATCGTTGTCGATTATTGAGGAGGGTTATTGTGGTTTAATATAATTGAGGTTTATTGTAGTGGCTAATTAGGAAGGGTTAATGTGGGATTTATTATGGAGAGTTATTGTGGTGGATTATTGTTGATAGTTTTTTCGTGAATTAATAATGAGGATTATTGTGGAATATCATGAAGGAGATTCTTGTAAGAAATTATTATTGTGAGTTATTGTGGATGGTTATTATGGTGAGTTATTGTTGGTGATTATTAAGAAGATTATTATATTTCATAATTATGGATTTTATTGGTGTGAATTACTATGAGGAAAAATTTTGGTGGATTATTATAGAGGGTTATTCTTGAGGCTTATTATGAACAGTAACTGTTGAAGATTACTATGGAGAGGTAATATGGTGGATTTCTATGAAAAGTTATGGTGATGGAGTATTATGGAGGATTATTCTCCTGTATTGTTATGGAGTTTTTTAAGGGTTATTATTATTAAGGATTACTTTGGTGGGTTATTATTGAGGGTGGGTTATGAAAAAGAGTTATTGTTGAGAATTATGAAAGACGGTTATTATTTTGGCTTATATCTGGAAACTTATTTTTGTGATTATTGTGGAGGGCTATTTTGGTTGACTATTGCGAAGGATTATTATTGACCAGTATTAGGCACGTTTATTGTAGTAGATAATTATTAATGGTTATTATGAATAATTAATAGGGACATTTATTGTGTTGGACTAATTTTTAAAGTTATTGCGTTGGATTATTTTTTATAGTTATTGTGTTGGATTATTATTTAAAGCTATTGTGTTGGATTATTATTTAGAATTATTTTGTTAGATTAATATTTAGAGTTATTGTTTTAGATTATTATTTTGAGTTATTGTGTTGGATTATTATTTAGAATTATTGTATTGGACTATTTTTTAGAGGTCTTGAGGTGGATTATTATTTAGAGGTATTGTGTTAAATTATTATTAAAAGTTATTGTGTTGGAATATTACAAAACGCTATTTTGATTGATAACTATGGAGTATTATTTTTTATTATTATTGTGGAGGGCTATTTTCGTGGATGATTAAGATAAGATATTTGCGTAGATAATTTACAAATGGAATGCATTTGGAAGTGATGTGGAGGAGGCAGACTCCAAACAGAGTTATAAATGTAGATATGATGGAACCCAATAGGCCCACAAAAATGTGAATCAGCTGATTAACATTTGAGATGCGGGAATAAAGAGCAAAAGCTCAACCCCCGCTATCACAACTTGGTAAGTACAATATACATGATCACTTGGTTGTCAGACAAGCAGCTCCACAGTATACATGACTGCTTGGTTTTCAGACAAGCAACTCCACAGTATTCATGACCACTTGGTTGTCAGACAAGCAGCTTCACAGTATACATGATCTTTTGGTGGTCAGACAAGCTAATTACAAAAAAGTATGACCTTAGGGATGAGACAACCAACTGCACATGACCACGTGGCTGTCAGTCCAGAGAAATCTACAGTATACATGACTGTGTGATCACGTGGATGCCTGACAATAAACTTCCTGCGTGATATCACATGAAACAAGATATCACATAATAACATTAATGGTTGTTATGACTGATTTCTTAATAAAAAGAGTAAATCCTTCGCATTTTAATTAATGGTAATATAAGTAAACACGAACACACGGGTGACCTCTGATGACCCAGAGGTCATAACAGTCGTGTCACGAGTGATCACTTTCATTCTTACCATAACAGAAGTGTTGTATTTAGATTTCTCTGATAAGTATTGAGGACAGTTTTCACTCCTGTAAGGTTATCACTTCCTTCAGATGAATGTTCTTGGTGTCACGTGAAATTAAAGCATATACATGGTCTCTCGGGGGTGACTTGAAGTGAAGGTCTATATAATACTTGGTGAGTCATGACTAATTAGGAAGAGTCACGGCCTCAGATTGGGGTCTGCCGCCGGTGGCTGGACGGTCGACAGCTCGAGCCCAATCTATTGTATTGTTCTTCCTTTTTGTTTTTTTTCATCCTACTGTCTGGAAAAGTTTCATAATGGACTACTATTGAGTATTAATATGTTGGATTATTATGGAAGTTTATTGTGGTGAATTATTATTATAATTTTATTATTATTGAAGGTGATTTTGGTAAATTATTGAAGTTATTGTGGGAAATAAACATGTAGGGTCATTGTTCAGGGTTATTATGGAGATTTATTCTTGAGGGTTATTATGTAGCGTTATTGTGATGAATTAATATGAAGGTGTATTGTGCTTGATTATTATTGAGAGTTATTTTGGAGGTTTATTAAGGAGGATTATTGTGGGTTATTATTATGGAGGGTGATGACTGTGTGTTATTAGAGAGTTATTGTTGATTATTATTATAGAGGTAATTGTTGAGTATTAGAATTAATAAATATTGTTATTGTTGTGAATTACTATTAAGGGTTATTGCTTAGGATTATTTTGGTGATTATTCTGTTGGAAAATTATGGAGGATTATTGTTATGGATTATTATGGAGGATTATTGTTACGGATTATTATGGAGGTTTATTGTTGAGGATGATTATATAGGATTATTGTTGAAGTTTATTATTAAAAGTTAATGTTGGAGTTTATTATTAAACGTTAATGTTGAAGTTTATTATTAAAGGTTAATGTTGAAGTTTATTATTGAAGGTTAATGTTGAAGTTTATTATTGAAGGTTAATGTTGAAGTTTATTATTGAAGGTTAATGTTGAAGTTTATATTTGAAGGTTAATGTTGGAGATTATTATTAAAGGTTAATGATGAAGGTTATTATTGAAGGTTAATGTAGAGGAATATTATGAGGCTTATATATATGGATTAAGATGCAGGTTTACTGCGCTGGATTATTATTTAGTTAAGACGATTCTTGTTCAAAAATTAAACCCTGTGGTTCTCCACTAGTAACTTTCCTTCGGTCAGATACATTGTCTCTGATTAATGCCCTCATCAGTCTGTCAGTTAGAACATTTTTCATCCATGACAGAAGTCTCCCTTTCACCCCACCGGAATGTTCCAGTTTCCAGAACCGCCTTTTATGTGGGACTCCGTCAAAAGCCATTTTTTTTTAAGCTCCAGAGAGAGACACAGTCAACCCATGCACCGCTTTCATGTATTATCTCTGTGGCTTTATCATAAAAACTAAGTAGAATTGTTACACAGGATCATCCGGTTCGAAAACCGCTCTTCTTGTCCGTTATTATGGCATTACTCTCGAAATGTTCAATCCATATAGCTTTACCTATTTTTTCTAATGTTTTGACTAACTCGCTTGTTAATGATACCGGTCTATAATTTAGTGAATCCTCTCGACTATCATTTTTATAGATTGGTACTATGTTTACCTTTTTCCATATATCTGCTAAGATTCCTGTGCACAAGGATATCTGAAATATTATTTAGAGTGGAATGCTCAGTTCAGTTGCACATTCTCGCAGCAAGCACACTGCTTTATTTCTTCCTACCCTCTTGAGTAATTTTTTCACTTTGTCTTGAGACACCTGAATTGCGTGCTTTGGAACTGGTATTTGGTCCCGGCTCTCTGAAATACTCATTTTATACAGACACACTTTGGAACTGTTCATTTAGCATTTCACACATTTACTTTTCCATTCTCAATTGTCCTGTTCCCCTGTTCTCAATCTATGGATTTTATCCTTTACGAGCAGCTTGCTTTGAATTAATTTAAAAAATGCCTAGATCTGTTTTATATATGTCCGCTCTACCTTTCTTAAAGTTCTTTTCTACCTCCTCACCGCTGTGTAATTGTTTCTTCCTTGCTTGTGTTGCTGGAATGTTTGCAGGTATTGAACCTGTTTCGATATTGAACCAATTTCCTTACCTTGTCCTCTCTGACCCTATCACAATTTATGTTGAACCAATCCTGTTTTTGGTCCTACATCTCTGTTTTGATATAAATGTTGTGTTCCTTCATAGTATATTTCGCAAAAATTGGAATACATTTCACTTACTTCCTTGCCTAGCAACTAGTCTGTCCATTTATACTCATTATCGAATTTTCTAAGTTCCCCATAGTGTTCTCTCTTGAAATCGAGTTTAACCCTTAAATTGCGCAACGCGCCTGCAGGCTCGCGTCTGGTTTGCGCAACGAGCCTCCAGGTATTTTGATTTTTCACGTTCCATTCAAAACTGGCGCGCGATGACGCGGGTATGGTATGTGTGGGTGGGGGCCCCAGTGATCGTCCGCCATCATAAAAAAAAATCCCAGCATGCCCTGCGGCCGTGGGGAGCCTCAGTTTCTCGGCAGCAACCATGTCTGACGCATCCTCTACGAGCTCCCGCTCCACGGTGACCAGCGGGCATGGAAAACGACTCTCTGAGGAGGAAATACGCGATATTTTGTATGATGATGGTGCTCTGGATGATGACCTGGACTATGATCCAGATAAAGACCTAACTCAGAGATCTGATACGAGTGTGGAAGAGACAGAATTGGAAGATGTGGCGAGTGTGTGGGGTACTCGTGCCTCGCCCGGCCTGCCTAGCCGCCCTGGGTCAACACCGTTATCATCACCACCATCATGTATGTCCCCAGACGCTAGTAGTTTATTCAGTGATAGTACATGTGACGAATCTTTCTCGGGCTTCAGTGACATTGGCTCCGATACGAGTAGTGTGGACGACCCGAGTACGAGCAGTGGTGGTGTTACCAGGCGGGGTTTTGCTACCTCAGCAACACGCCGCGGCAGGCGGCAGCGTGCCTCACAGCATGTGGACAACGACAGTGGCCCCTCAACATCATTTATTCGTGGTAGGTCTACAGTACGTAAATCTGCCTCAGCGCCTAGCATACCCTCACGCAGCTCCAGCAGAAGCAGCGGACGACGTAGCCGTAGTTTTGGTGCTCGTGGTGGTGTTGGCCGTGGTGTTGGCGCCAACACCAAACCCCCTGGTGTACTTGTGTGGGAGGATTGCACCACATTTGTCCCTCAAATACCAACATTTGATGATAGCGATTTTGGTGTTACACCATTATTCCCATATACTGGTGATGATATGGCAGACATGGAATATTTTCAGGCATATTTTGACAATGTATTCATGACGCATCTTGTGACTGAGACAAACAGGTTCGCTCACAGCCTCATAGACGAAGGCATTTTACCTGCCTCACGGCTCACACGATAGAAGAACACGACAATCGACGAAATGTACGTGTTTCTGGCACTCTGTATGATGATGAAGCACTCTGAGAAAGCTGTCATCCAGGATTATTGGAGCATAGACAGCCTTGTTCCATCGCCTGTGTTCAACCGGTACATGTCGCGCGATAGGTATCTCTTGATTCTCAGGAGCCTGCATTTCGAGAATAATGCAAATGAGGACAGACACGACAGACTGTGGAAAGTACGGAAGATGTTCAGTGACATGAGAGGGAAGTTCAGGGATTATTTTGTACCTGGACAGAATGTGGTTATTGACGAGTCGCTTGTACTGTTCAAGGGGCGACTGGCATTCAAGCAGTACATTCCATCAAAGCGGCACCGATTTGGACTGAAGTTTTTTGTGCTATGCGACTGTGAGACTGGTATTGTCTTGGACATGATATCATATTCTGGTACAGACGTCGACATAACGGCTCAAGATGAACACGGGTTCTCTGGCAGTGTTGTAAAAACACTGATGGAACCGTTGCTGAACAAGGGGCATGTACTGTACACCGACAACTATTACACCAGCCCCTTATTGACAAGATACCTCCTTGCCCACAACACCGGCGTATGTGGCACTGTGAAGAGCCACAGGAAGGAAATGCCAGTGTTCGGTAAAGCTATAGCCGCGAGTGAGTGCCAGCTGCGCAAGTGTGACAATACGCTGTCAGTGCGGTGGAAGGACAGACGCGAGGTGAATATGCTGACTACGATTCACACCGGTGCCATGTTGGACAGTGGGAAAGTCCACTTTCAGACACGCAACACCGTGTATAAGCCAGACTGTGTCATAGACTATAACGTGAACATGCGCCTCGTCGATAAGTGTGACATGATGCTTGGTGGAGTGGAGTGCGTGCGCAAGTCTGTGAAGTGGACTAAAAAGTTCTTCTTGCACCTCATGGATGTTGCAGTGCTCAAATGCTTCAATATGTACTTAGTAAAATCTGGCAGGAGACCGTCTATACGTACATTCAGTGCTGGTGTTGTGTCACAGCTGCTAGTAAAGTATGGCAAAGAAGGTTCTGTTGTACCGTGCAGAGTACAAGCAACAATGCCACATGCAGCTCCAGACAGATTGAGGGGTAATGAGAACTTCGGAGTACATATGCTCGAATATATGCCAGGCACAGCATCACGGGAGAAGGGTAAACGTGCGTGTATAGTATGCAGGAACACTACCCGCAGAGAACAGAAACGAAGATGTATCAGCACCTGGTGCGTGGAGTGCAAGGTGCCACTCTGCCCCGTTGGCTGTTTCGCAGCATATCACACACTCGCGGAGTACTGAGTGTGTTTATGGTGTGTGTATATAGTGTGTGATACTGTACAGTGTGTATATAAAGTGTAAATATAAATTTATTTGGCATGATACATTGGAAATTGTGCAGGATAAGTGAACTTGTTTGCGATGCACGTAACACAGAGTCTACGGACAGTACGGATGTTGTACTGCGATATTATAGTGTACGTGTTCATTATACATTGGATTGGCACATAAAAACAATGAAAATGTATTTGGAAATGTGCGCAATAAATGAACGAAAATATATTCGCGGCAACTCGCGCGCCCCGCCCTGAGCGCCCCACTGCCTCCGAGAGCTTACGCCACGGGCGCACGGGGAATGATGACGTCACGCCCCAACTTCTGGACCCCATAGCAGCCAAAGAAAGTACAATTTCGATTTTTTTTTTACATACCCATACTCAGGGAAGGGTTTTTGACACTTTAAAAAGAAAAAAGAATTTTTTCCAGAGAATTTATTTCCTGCGCACTGCGGGGGTGTCACATTTGGAGGCAACGGAGTTAGGGGGTTAATAACTGTTTCAGTGTCCCAATTCTATTATAAATTATATCGCAAAGCATATTTAATTTAAAACAGGACACGATCACTCTTTCCCAAGGGTGGGCGGTACTAGATATCAAATATCTCTTCTTCTTTCCTGATGAATATTAAATTCAGTATTGATGGAACATCCCCTTCCCTCATTCTTGTGGCCAGCTTGAAGTGTTAATACATGAATGTCTCTGGAAAGAGGCTTACACATCTGATTGTCGAAATGTTCTCCGTTCTTGCTTCGTACCCCTCCCAGTCTATTGCTTTTAAACTGAAGTCCCCGAGGACCAACAATCGTCATTTATCTATATCTGTTTTTACTATAATCTCTCTCATGACCATCATGAGGTCCATTTCGTTTGTCATACAGTTCCTGCTTTGTCCGTGTGTTGCTTGCTGGTGGATGGGTGACCTGTGATGACCCAGAGATCATAACAGTCGTGTCACGAGTGATCGCTTTCATTCTTACCATAACAGGAGTGTTATATTTAAATTTCTTGATAATGTCCTATAGAGACTCGGCAAGGTATGCCTACATTCTTGGACTACCTAATTCACTTTTGAGGCAATTAAATGTTTCATTTGTTTTAGAAACTCAGTTTCGCTTATTTAGTAGGATTTTCTTGCCCTTATCCTCTTACATTGAGTACCGGGTACAAGATTTCCTGCGATCTTGATTTATTAATCATTTCCATCTTGAAATTAACATTAATTGTTAACGATTCCACAGGATAGGTACCAGTTGCCACGTTGTCCTGTTTCTGACATTCACCATATCACAACAGTATATTCGTTGTACCTTTATTTGTTAATTTCACATGTTTCGTCTCCAAGCTTTCCGTGCAGATCCAGCAGGTGAAATAGGGACCTTAAGTCGTGCCAAGAGGACTGAATTACAAACTCTTGCACATGAGTATCAACTAGAAGTTCCCCATGGAGCCAACAAAAATGAACTGCATAACCTGTTACTGGATCATCTCTTAGAGGAAGGTAAGATAGACTCTGAAACTCACGAAACTTACTCTATTGCAGATAAACCTGATTTGGCAACTCTGAAACTCAAACTAGAGCTTGCCAGATCGAAGAGAACAGCAAAAAGAAGCCCTCGAGCAACAAAGGGAAGCAGCTGCCATACGAAAAGAAGAACAGGAACGTGAGATTGCAATACTCCGTGAACGTGAGCGAGTACAGCTTGAAACAAAACAACGCCACCTGGAGATGCAACGAGCATGACAAACAACAAGCTGCTATGGCTATGGAATGTCGTCAACAAGAATTCGCGTTGGAACTACACACCTCGCTCAACGCCAGCAAGCTACCGCCAGTCTTCCTGTAAGTTTCAATATCTCACATGCAAGTAAGTTAATGCCACCATTCGTAGAGACAGAAGTTGATGTATTTTTCACCACCTTTGAGACCCTTGCTAATCAACTTAGTTGGCCTGCCGACCAATGGGCAACCCTTCTCAGAGTACATCTCACAGGTAGAGCTGCAGTTACACTCAGTACTTTGGCGTCTGAGAATGACTACCAGACTCTGAAACAAGCAGTGTTGGACGCCTACCTTCTCTCCACCGAAAGCTACCGAAGAAAATTCCGTGACCACCTGAAGGCAAGTACCACTACCTTTCTAGAATTTGCTAATACCAAAAGGAGATATTTTATGAAATGGCTGGAAGCAGCACATGTCTCTACCTTTGCAGAACTCGTCAACCTCATGCTAGTTGAAGAATTCTTGAGGCGTGTGCCGCCTCCTGTCCGTTTATATTTAGCAGATAAAGAAGAGACCGACTACCTAAAGTGTGCTAAGTCGGCTGACACTTACAGCCTCATCCACCGGCTGACACCAGAACCACCTTCCAGTAAGAAGTCTTGGTACAGTTACGAGAAAGTGAGTACCGATCAAGCTGGCTCGCAATTGTACTGTAAGTATTGTATTGTAGACTCTATGGACATACCATAGATAAATGTGGTAAGTCTCAATACAAAGGTAATACTGAATCAACTAAACCCAAACAGACTCCTCCTAAGTCCGGTAAGCCTGTGATGAATGTTGTGTTCATGTTAATGATCTTTCTCTCTTCAGTAAACACCTGTATACTGGAACTGTCTCTACCAACGGTTAGATCCGGAGGGACGTTTCAAACTGAAGATCTTGAGGGACACAGCGGCTCTTCAATCAATTATTTTGAAATCAGCTGTGCCCAATATCGCCTACACCGGAGAAACCGTCTTCATCACTGACCTCACTGCTACCACTCCTTATCCTCTCGCCAGAGTCCACCTGGATTGTCCCTTCGTGACCGGAGAAGTCCAAGTCGCCATCAGGGAAAAGCCTTTTCCCATGCCTGGAGTGCAACTTCTCCTGGGCAACGACTTGGCAGAAGACCTGCAACCGACCAACCTGATCGTCATGGACAAACCCCAGGTGTGTACCTCTGTGATGGATAATCCCATCTTTGAGTATGTTCCAGCAAAGGTTCAAGAGAGTGATGAAGTTTCTCCTCCGGTTTTAGTGACCACCCGTGCACAAGCTGCACGACCACAGCCAGCTGACTCTACTGCTACCGCTGTCCCTCAAGACCCTCAGAAACTACCCCCGAATCTGACCACGTTGGAGTTCCGTAAGTTACAGAGGGAAGATCTTACCTTGACACCATTATTCTTCCAGCTGAGACTCAACTAACAGTATTCCTGGGTTCTTCCTAGAGAACGAGTTGCTCTACCGCAGATATAGACCCAGTAAACTGAAGGAGAGGACGATTGGGCCAACGTCGAACAACTAGTGATTCCTGCCAGCCTGCGGCCCACTATTCTACACCTGGCCCACGGCGAACTCTCACACTACGGATTTAACAAGACCTACCACGGATCCGTCAAGACTACTACTGGCCAGGTATGGTAAATAGCGTCAAATAGTGTCATACATGTCAGTTAGCAGGTAAACCGAACATCTCTATCCCCAGAGCACCACTGACTCCCATACAGGTGCCTGCAGAACCTTTCCACAGACTTATTATAGACTGTGTTGGTCCTTTACCTCGGACCAGTTCTGGTAACGCCTATATACTAACCATCCTGTGTCCTACCACCAGATTCCCCATAGTAGTTCCAGTAAAGAACATTACGGCTGCTACGGTTGTGAAACACTTATTGAAGATCTTCACCCAGTATGGATTTCCAAGGGAGGTTCAGAGCGACTGTGGCACCAACTTCACCAGTGGACAGTGATCTCTTCAAGAGGACACTGGAAGAGTTCAACATCACACAGGTATTGTCCAGCCCCTATCATCCTGCTTCACAGGGTTCTCTTGAGCGTAGTCATCAGACTATTAAAGCACTCCTGAAGAAGTTTTGCAATGAAACCTCTAAGGATTGGGATAAGCAAATTGATTTGATAATGTACATCTTTAGAAGTCTTCCCAATGAGTCTCTAGGAGTATCTCTTATGAGATGCTCTACGGACATAAGTGCCGTACTCCTCTCAAAGCTTTCAAAGACTCTCTACGTGATGCCACCTTCAGTGAGCATCAGAATGTGCCCCAGTTTCTTCAAAACCTACAACACATTCTAGAGAGGGTGCATAACTTTGCTAAGGATAATCTATTGAAAGCACAGAAGAGGATGAAGACTCATTACGAAGAACAGCAAAGTAAGGAAATTTAAACAGGGAGACTTCGTGCTTGCCTATTTCCTATCCCAGGTTCTCCTTTGCAAAACAGGTTTTCAGGACCCTACCGCATCAAGGAGTGCAGAAACAACCACAACTACGTTCTAGAGACTCCAGATAGGCGGCGGAAGACCCAGTTGTGCCACGTCAACCTCCTGAAGCTATATAACGGTACTCCTCCCACTGTATTGATAACATATTCTTCCTTTAAAGGCCATACATCCACAGTGAGACCTTCCCTGTTTCTCCTCCCGAAAGCACTGACCAATTCGGAAATCCTAACTGATCTTCATAATTATTTTCAGGACAATAATAGTGCACCTCTCATCAAAATCTTCAAAGAACATCAGGAGTTGTTCCGAGATGATCCACAAGAGTGTAATGTAACTCAGCACGACATCCAACTGCTCCCTGACACCCGGCCGATTCGTCAACCCTTCTACCGAATCAGCCCTAGCAAGAAGGAAGTCATGCGTGTTGAGGTACAGTATCTCCTGGATCATGGACTGGCTACACCTTGTGAGTCCCCCAGGGCCTCACCCTGTATCTTGGTGCCAAACCCCAAGGTAAGGTTAGATTATGCACAGACTACCGGAAATTAATAATGTGACTGTCAAGGATGCATACCCCTTGCCAAGGATAGATGACATCCTTGACGCCATTGGTAATGCCCGGTACTTGTCCCAAGTGGACTTGCTCAAGGGGTATTACCAAGTGTGTTTAACAGAGCGACCAAAGAAATATCTGCCTTTATCACTCCCTTTGGACTTTTCAGGTATGAACGCCTTCCCTTTGGACTATGTAATGCCCCGGCCACCTTTCAGAGAGCTGTCAACCGCGTCATCCAGGGCTTGGATAACACCTACGCCTATTTGGATGATATCGTTGTAGCATCCAACACCTGGAGCGAACATCTGCTCCAGCTGCAACGACTGTTCGCCAAGCTCCTGTGGACTTGCCCTGATTGGGCAAGTCCACATTTGCCGAAGGTAAAGTGCGTTATCTGGGTCATGTAATAGGGAGTGGCAGCCTAGCTCCGTTAAACATACACACTCAAGCCATCAAGCATTATCCACAGCCTACCACCAGGAAGCAGCTCCTGTGCTTCCTTGGTCTTGCCTCCTACTACCGTAGGTTTGTGAAGAATTTTAGTACGGTAGCAACACCATTAATCACTTTAACCAGTCCCAAGCAACGGTATAATTGGACCATTCAGCAAACCGATGCTTTCGAACAACTCAAATTCCTGCTCTGTTCTAATCCTATTCTCGCCTCGCCAGATAGCTTTCACCAAGCTTTCATCCTTCATGTCGACGCCAGTGGTACCGGCATCGGGGGTGTCCTGATGCAGCAACGAGGCGAGGAGGTTCTACCTGTCAGCTACTACAGCTACAAGTTGAAACCCCACCAGAGGAACTACAGCACTATCGAGAAGGAGCTACTCTCCATCGTCCTGAATCTACAGCTCTTTGCTCCATACCTACAAGGTGCTAGGTCTACCACCATCTAATCAGACCACAATCCTCTCGCTTCTTACATCAAGCCCAATTCAATAACCAAAGTCTTATACGATGGGCTTTATATCTGCAAGATTTCAACCTGGAGATCTGCTATATCAAGGGTTCTGACAACATCATAGCCGACGCCCTCTCCAGAGTCTATGAAGTAGAGGCAATCCACCTATCACTCTACCACATGAAGACGTCACTTCTTCCGGAACCGCAGGCTTCGGGGGAGTTGTGACGATAATCTCTTTCAAGAGAGATTGAGCCTGCTCTTCCCTACATGATTCACGTCATTCAAGTACAAGATACTATATTGAAGATACGTCCACCAGTATCGCCAAACGTTTTGCCCAGGAAGCAAAGTGTACCTTGCACCACCAGACACACCGGCTCCTGCCCGCCGTCAACGAGCAAACTACCCATTCTCCGCCTGCCTGCTCCTGATTGGCTGGTGTGTCACCGCACCTGCACTCATGCTACTACCTGAGTCAACGTCTGGGCCAGCACACGCCGTACTCCTCAGAATATCTCTGTGCTCTTTGGAGTTGACATCTCTCTCTAGTAGACAAAGCTCTGGCTGTCGTGTACTAAGGGAGGTGGCAGCTTAAGCCAGTATTCTCATCACCTGATTAATATTATTATTATTCTTGCACTTTATTTTGTTTTAGAGTAAATTTTACAGCCATTAATTATTCATGTTGTTTTGTTTGTTGACTTGTTTTGAATTTTACATAAGCCAAGTGATTGTCTTTATTCATATCTTGTTTTCTAGAGTAATTAAAATTTCATTGTTTATACTTTGTGTTTTGTGTGTCTTCCCATTACCTTACCACAGGAAACTGTTTCTTTTTTTTCTATAAATGTGACGAGGCACTGCCCCCTGCTATTGAAACTGCCGAACATCAACACTCCAACACTTTACCGTCACAAAATATATATATATATATATATATATATATATATATATATATATATATATATATATATATATTTATTATATATATATATTATATTATATATATATATATATATATATATATATATATATATATATATATATATATATATATATATGACTGAAAATTCAGTCATACATATATATTCAGCCAGAAGTGACTCAAACCCATACTGCCAGGTGCAACGTAACTGGTATCTACAGGACGCCTTAATCCGCTTGACCATCACGACCGGACATAAGGAAGTGATAGCCAAAGCTATTTTGAACCACTTCCCCACCGGCACTCGGATGGGTATCTTGGGCATAGCATTTTATCAAATCACATCATTCTTTGGGGGTCATGTGAGGAACACAAATGCGAACAAGCCTGAATGGTTCCCAGCACTATAAGCGACTGAAAAATTACACCCCAGAAGTGACTCGAACCCATACTACCCGGAGCAATGCAGTTGGTATATACAGGATGCCTTAATCCGCTTGACTATCATGACCGGACATAAAGAGGTGATAGCCGTAGCTATTTGAACCCCCCCCCCCTCGCCGGCACCCGGATGGTAATCTTGGGCATTGCATTTTATCAAATCACCTCAATCTTTGGGGCACACGTGAGGAACACAAATGCGAACAAGCCTGAATGGTCCCCAGGACTATATGCAACTGAAAACTCACATCCCAGAAGGGATTCAAACCCATACTGCCAGGAGCAACGCATCTGCTATGTACAGGACACCTTAATGCACTTAACCATCACGACCGGACATAAGGAGGTGATAGCCGAAGCTACTTGAACTACCCCCTTGCTGGCACCCAGATGGTAATCTTGGGCATAGCATTTTATCAAATCACCTCATTCTTTGGGGCACACGTGAGGAACACAAATGCGAACAAGCCTGAATGGTCCCCAGGACTATATGCAACTGAAATCTCACACCCCAGAAGTGACTCTAACCCATACTGCCAGGAGCAACGCAACTGGTATGTACAGGACGCCTTAATCCACTTGACCATCACGACCGGACATAAGGAGGTGATAGCCGAAGCTATTTGACCCCCTCCCCTCTGCCGGCACCCAGATGGTAATCTTGGGCATAGCATTTTATCAAATCACCTCATTCCTTGGGGCATACGTGAGGAACACAAATGCGAACAAATGCAAAGTATGGGCCTATTGGCCCATACTTCCTCTTGCTGCTTCCAAATTGGTTCGGGGTCTTGAAGTAAGTAGAATATCTTTGTACATTAATTGGCTGTCGATTACTGGTGCTGACTTTTTGATGTGTAGTGCTTCACTGATGTCAAGCCGCCTGCTATCTGTGTACCTATTGATGATTTCTGTGTTGTTTGTTAAGATTTCTCTGGTGATGGTCTGGGTGTGAGAAGAGGTTATGTGTTCCTTGATGGCTCCTGGTTGCTAATACATTGTTAGTCGCCTGGAAAGAGACGTTGTTGTCTTGCCTATTTACTGAGTTCTTTAGAGCTTACAGTCCCCAAGTGAGCATTTAAATGCATAGACAACGTTGGTCTCCTTCAAAGCATTCTGCTTGGTGTCTGGGGAGTTTTTCATGAGTAGATTGGCCGTTTTTTTTGTTTTATAATAAATTATCAATTGTACTTTCTGATTTTTGTCTGTACGGATGATGTTCCTATTAACAATATCTTTGAGGACCCTTTCCTCCGTTTTATGAGCCGTCGAAAAGAAGTTTCTGTAAAATAGTGTAATTGGGGTTACAAGTGTTGTGTTGGTTGACTCTTCAGAAGTTGCATGGCGCTTTACCTTTCTTTTGTGATGTCTTTAACGAAACCGTTAGAGAAGCCGTTGTTGACTACAACTTGCCTTACCCTACAGAGTTCTTCATCGACTTCTTCGATGTAAGCGTTGACAACACTCCTCTTGTACCTGTCTTGGCAGTCACTATTGGCATTGAGGCACATTCCTTTGATTGTTTCTTTGGTGTAGACTACAGTATGGAAGCCTCCGCTCCTTTCCGTGACTGTTACATCCAGAAAGGGCAGCTTCCCATTGTTCTCTATCTCGTACATGAAACGCAACACAGAATTCTGTTCAAATGCCTCCTTCAGCTGCTGCAGACATCTGGCATCAGGTACCTGTGTAAAAATGTCGTCAACATACCTGCAGTATATGGCGGGTCTCAAGTCCATGTAAACTAAGACCCTCTGCTCGATGGTGTCCATGTAGAAGGTCGCGAACAGGACACCTAAGGGAGAACCCATGGTGACTCCATCTACTTGCTTATACATGTGCCCATCTGGGCTCACGAAGGGTGCCTCTTTAGTGCAGGATTGAAGTAGTTTCCTCAGTATGTTTTCTAGCATGTCAAGAGGAGTGCAAGGCGGGTCACGATACATTCTGTCTGCTATCATCCCGATTGTCTCGTCCACAGGTACGTTGTTAAATAGTGACTCCACATCCAACGAGGCTCTTATCCCCGTGGCCCGTGCTCCGCGCAGTAAGTCGACAATTTCCTTAGGAGACTTCAAGCTGAAAGCACAGGGTACGTAAGGAGTCAGCAACCCGTTGAGTCGCTTAGCCAGTCTGTATGTGGGCGTGGGTATCTGGACAGTATGGTGCTTCTGTAGTTACCTCGAAACTTTCCTCCTTCTGCAATAAGTTCTGCTTGCAAGGTAACTTTGGTGGTAACCTTCTTTTGCTTCTCGAGATCGAATATATCGAAGACCGTTCATGCTTGTTCGCATTTGTGTTCCTCACGTGCGCCCCAAAGAATGAGGTGATTTGATAAAATACCATGCCAAAGATTACCAACCGAGTGCCAGCAGGGGGATGGAAATAGCCTCGGCTACCATCCTCATTTGTCTGGTAGTGTTGGTCGAGTGGTTAAGGGATCCTGTACATCAGATGTATTGCTTCTGGCAGTACCTCAAGATAACCGACCTTCTTATTAAAAACAGCCCAAAGCCGACGGAGAACCCTTTACAGCAGTCAAGTGTTGTATACATGTACACTTGCCCCCACGAAGGATGTATCCTTTAATCCAAGTACATAGGTATGATATTGACCAAGCTGACGAGGCGTTTGACCTGTCATATTCAATCCGGTGCCCCTAGGAATCACATGAGACAAGCCCATGACATCACCCTAACAAAATAAATGCTGAATAAAAACACTTGTTTAATAGACAAATCCCAAGATGTAAGAAGATTACAAATTCTTGAAGCAATCCACATAAGAATAGAACAACCTACCATGAACACCCAAATCATGAAACTATTTACTCTACCCACCATGAGAGTAAGGTCAAGACCGGAACATAACGATGCCAACACAGAAGACACTGCTCAACATAATAGGCCTAATACACAAAATTAATCTTTGAACGTGCTTCGTCCCCTATTATCCCCTATTTATTCCCTATTTATCCCCTTGTCTTTTCCTTTATTTTACTTGTTTTCTCACCTGACCCCGTAGTACTGGTATAAATATAACAAGGTCTATAATTTCTTATCACTTGAGAATGAACCATGTTGGTTTGAAACGTTGTACATATGTATAATAAGTGTATAATAATTCGGTCCGTCCTGGACCATTCTCAAGTCGATCGACTTGAGAATGGTCCAGGACGGACCGAAACGTCGTCGTCCCTTCAAATTCTAGTGTGTGGTCTGGTCAACATGAGTAGCCCCTCACTATGCTCTAGTTGCCCTTTGGAGGTGGTGATCTTTGGGGGATTTAAATTCACCAAAATTACCATCTCTTTTAAGGGTCTGAGCTGTGGTGCAGTGCGTTAAAGGCGTACCAGCTTTGCTAGTTGCTGTAAGGCTTCTGTGCTGGCTAGGGTTCGAATCTCCTGGTGGGAAAGTGTTCTAAGGTTGTATAACTTTTCTTGCATGTTTAGGCAAGTTGTGCATTAAGCATAGACACAGAGTTCTCCCATATTAACAGGAATTTGATGAAAGAACGTGAGTAGCCCCTCACTATGCTCTAGTTGCCCTTGGGAGGTGGTGATCTTTGAAGGATTTAAATACTCCGAAATTACCATCTCTTTTAAGGGTCTGAGCTGTGGTGCAGTGGGTTAAAGGCGTACCAGTTATGCCAGTTGCTGTAAGGCTTCTGTGCTGGCTAGGGTTCGAATCTCCTGGTGGGAAAGTGTTCTAAGGGTGTATATGAATATAATATATGCACAGACTAGCTTATTCCACTAGCTGAAGTTTATAACTTTTTAGACACTCAACCCATCAGGGGACTCGAACACTGGCAACAAGGTGGCAGTTGCACGCTGTATCCACTACACCATACTTCAAAGCCATAAGAGAGGTAGGAATTCTGGGGTATTTAACCAACCAGAACTCCAATCCTCTCCCAGGCAATGAGATAGTGTGGGACCCCTGGTGCTCTTTCATCGAGCCCTGTTATGTGGGAGAACTAAGGGCCAAATGCTTAATGCACAGACTAGCCTATTCCACTAGCTGAAGTTTATAACTTTTTAGACTCTCAACCCACCAGGGGACTCGAACACTGGCCAACAAGGTGGCAGTTGCATGCTGTATCCACTACACCATACTTCAAAGCCATAAGAGAGGTAGAAATTCTGGGGTCACCACCTCCCAGAGTTCAGAGTTCTCCCATATTAACAGGATTGTGATGAAAGAACGTGAGTGGCCCTTAACTATGCTCTAGTTGCCCTTGGGAGGTGGTAATCTTTGGGGGATTTAAATACTCTGAAATTACCATCTCTTTTAAGGGTCTGAGCTGTGGTGCAGTGGGTTAAAGGCGTACCAGTTATGCCAGTTGCTGTAAGGCTTCTGTGCTGGCTAGGGTTCGAATCTCGTGGTGGGAAAGTGTTCGAAGGTTGTATAACTTCTCTTGCGTGTTTAGGCAAGTTGTATATATATATATATATATATATATATATATATATATATATATATATATAATATATATATATATATATATATATATATACATATATATATATATACAGAGAGAGAGAGAGAGAGAGAGAGAGGGCAAATAAAATTATAAATACTTGAAAATAATAGAATTTGAAGGAGGAACTCTTAAACTGTTCCCCACACGGGAACACAAATTATCCAGCCTCACAGGCAACTTTAATAGAACATTAATTATCAGTTTCCAGAGTAGCAACAGACATCTAAACCAATTGACAAAATTAACCTTTCCTCTCCTTGTAAGTCATGCTCTGGGAAATAACATATCATAAGATAACTTGTATTTATCAAAGTAAATGTCACCCAAGTATAAATCTTGCCTTTCCTCTAAATGAGATGATGTAAGATATTTTCACAAAAAAAAAAAAACATTATTACAGTTCAAGTGGTGATAAACAACATTTTACTGAAAAGTAATAGAACCTTTATAATCCTCAACAATTGTTCATTCCTAGCCATGTGCTCGACACATTAATAGCCAGCCTGAGGTACCAGCAAGAAACCCAAATTACAAAAACACAGTAAGAATCTGGACGAAGTGCAGAAATTACCTTTCTGGGTTGTAAATGAATAAATGAACTTTCGAAAGTAACAAAGAATATCATACAAGTCATAATTGGGGTACCGACTAATGGGATGTGGAAAGGTTAAAATTTGATATAAAAAAACATTTATATGCAACTGTCGTCAGGTACATGGGCGTTGCCATTCCGGGCGTCGAGCCACTATGCGTCGACTACCTCTCAGTCGGCCCTTTTGTCTTTGGTGTGGTCAATAACCGGACGACAACCCATAGAGGGAAGGTGTGGCCATCACACGGGAGTTGGACCACGACAGGGAAGGCGTGGCTAACACTCAGGCGTCAGACCAAGACAAAGAAGGTGTGGCCAACAGACTTGGTGGGTAATACCTGCAGCACCCTCGCTGTCTGCTCACTACTCTCCGGGATCCCCAGCCAACAACAAGTGATAGTCCACTCTCGTGTTGAAGCTCCTCGTTAACTAGTAAGTTCAAGACATCTTTTTCTTCTTCTGTTGTGTCAGTGGCAAATACTTGCACCATACCCTATGATGGTGAGGAAGATATATTGAGAAGGAAAAGATTTTTATATCAAATTGAAAGTATATCAATTCGGATTATTTTTTGAGTTTCGTCTCATTCTGTGGTATATCATTACGTTGGGAGAGATATACGGTATAGAGTTATCTACCGTATCACAACCAAATATTTTGGGAGTGTGCAAGAGAGTAGTGTTGACTGGCAACTGGGCAACGTGAGTTTAGAGAGTATTTTTGTTTACAGGTTAACCCATGTTAACACTTTGACTTGTGTTACCAAGTTGATCCGTTTTTACAATCTGACAACATTATCAAGCTAACTCGTGTAAAAAAAAAAGCCTTTGTTAACAAGCTCAACAGTTTTAAGAAAACAAACCTTCGTTATCTAGCTGATGTGCGTTAACTATTTGGTCCTTGTTAACATTTTTTCTCATACTAAACTGATACGATTTAACAAGCTGGATCCTATTATGCTGATGCATTTTAACAAATTTCCCATGTTATAAGACTGACGTGAACAAAAGTGGTCTGAATGTTCTGCTCTTTGACAATTAGACTATTTAAGGTCTGAACTTGGGACCACGGAAATAAAGAACTGGTAAACCAGGAGTAACTTATAATAAAAAAATTATCTCTGTAACAGGTTTTAATGTTATTGCATTCATATTTGGTTTATAAATACATCAACACGCCTTTAGGAATATGTGATGTTCTACTTCTGTGAGAATAATGGTTAAAATAATTTTTAGACTGACATAATTGAAATGTTTGAGGACTGGTCACGTCCTGGGTGAAACTTTGGTGATATTGCTATCCTATGACATAACAAAATGCAATATATTTTCTTAACGAGAAATGAAACGATGATATTACAACTTTCGACAAATTAAATTATCCACACTAATCTTGATTGCAATTTGAATCAGAACGGTCTGAATTACTATTTACATTTATCTTGTCATTGCTAGCAATGGAGAGGAAAGACAGTATTACCATGAAAACCTGGGAACAACTGTGGGTGATTGGAATGATCACAACAGAGGATTCCAAAATCTGTCTATCATTTGGAAAAACCTATGGAAAGGTGAGGGAAGTCAGCCATCTCTTGGGCTCCCCATACCTAACACTAATGCTCAAAATGAGTACATATTAAGCATTATTTCACATGCAGTATATATTATGAATTAGCTTCCCACATCTAAAACTAATGTTCAATACGAACTAATATTGAGCATTATGAATTCAAATGGAGCATTATGAATTAATGCTTTAGTTATTGCACTAATGCATTAGTTAAGTTTTAACTAATGAACATTAGTTAAAACTAATGTTCAATACGAACTAATATTGAGCATTATGAATTCAAATGGGGCATTATGAGTTGTACAGAGTTCACATCCATACAACCCGACTGTCTCGGAGTATATAGATGTGAACTATGGGACTTATGAAATACTGACTTTGGAAAGATGAATTGTGAATAGAAGATTTTTTCAGCACGCATCTAAGGAGTAAATCCTCGCACTCACTGAGATCACCTTCCTGGACTAAACTATATTTAAAAAAAAATTATAGTCCACAATATTTGTGGATTATATTTATAGTCCACAACTATATTTAAAAAAAATAGTTCACAACCGAGAAAAGAATAATCTGTCCAGCAACCATATTGAACTCTTTTATAAGGCATTCACTTGTCACTCGCATTTAAAATAATTCCAGAAATCCAGAAAAAACATTATTAGGAAGGACAGCATAATAACAAGCGACCAATATAAATGTGTTGCAGGTCTGCACGAAAGAATATAACAACTAATCAGCAAAGAAAGCAGGAAGACCTTTAGCTGACATTGAGAATTATTAAGGAATTACTGTTACAAATAGATGACTAGCATTTAAAATCCTATTGATATCAGATCTGTGTTACACGAGCTGTGTGCAGAATTTTTATCCTTGCTTGACCCTAAAACTGTCGATGTTAAGTGCTCGGAATCTGCAAATGCTTTTATCTTCAAGGTATAAATTGCTTATATTAGTCCTTCAAATTTTCTTGTCATTTTAATTCTATGCTTTATATTCAACCTGTCCTCGCAGATAATACAGACTTTTGAAATCAAGTTCCCCATACAACTTGAAAATTTTCGTCGGGGAGAAAATGGGACCGGGGAAGGGGGGGAAGGAATGGTTCTCATCCACTTGGACTGAACGGTAGAGCGATGGTAAACATATTTTTTTTAAGTTTAAGCGGGTACAAGAGCAGGCGACTGCTGACTCCTGTTAGCAGGCTGAGATTTTTCCATCCCATAGCTCATGGTAAGCCTTATCCACTAGATTCCCCTTAAATACGACCACCCAATCGTTCAACATCCAGGTACTCAAACACTGCTGAGTGAACAGAGGCGTATAGCTAAGGATTGGCGCCTAGTTAATATTTTCCTTCCCCACCCCCTTCCCGTGACCAGGATACGAACCCAAACCAAATCGTTCACGAAGCACGGAACGGATGTGTGCCTCTGTAACTTTTTCCACTACTTACCACAAGATGGGTATAGGGTTCACTATCACCCACAGGATATGTAAAGGATCCATACCGCCAAATTGATGGTTATGGGGTCCACTAACGCCCACAGCATGGATATGGGACCGCTTCCGCACACAAGAAGGGTTTGGGGCCCACCAACGCCCACATGATGGGTATGGAGTTCACTACCGCCCACAGGATGGGAATGGAGTCCACCACCGCCTACAAAATGGGGAACGTGGTCCAGTACCGTTCACAGGATGGGTATGGAGACCATTACTGTCCCTGGGATGGGTATGGGGTCCACTGCCACTCACAGGATAGGTATGGGGGTCCACTACCACCCACAGGAGGGGTGTAGGGTCTACTACTGCCCACATGATGGTTATGGGGTCTACTACAGCCCACAGGATGGTATGGGGGTCCACTATTGCCCACAGGATGGATATGGTGTCCACTATAACCAACAGGATGGGTATGAGGTTCACTATTACCCACAGAAGGGGAATGGGGTCCACTATTACCCACAGGATGGGTATGAGGCTCATTAACGCCCATAGGATGGGTATTGAGCCCAATATTACCAACAAGTTGGGTATGGGGCTCACAACCGCCCAGAGGATTAGTATGGGGTCCATTACCGCCCACAGGATGTGTATGGGGTCTACTACCACTCACGGTATAGATATGGGGTACATTAACGTCCACAGGATGGGTATGGGGTCCACTACCGCCCACAGGATGCGTATGTGGTCCACTACCGCGTTAGGATTGGTATGGGGTCCACCACCGCCAACAGGTATACTTTCGCCCACAGGATGAATAAGGGGGTGGGGGTCCATTACCGCCCATAGGATGGGTATGGGTCCACTACCGCCCACAGGATGGATAAGGGGGTCCACTATCGCCCATAGGTTGGGTATTGGGCGCATAATAAGCAAGTACAATCAATCAGTCTTAGAGCACAAGCAGAGAAGTACCTTTGATCATCACAGCACAAATGTTAAAATGATGACCCTTGTTAGCTCTGTATTAATGTACAGACAAGTGATGTTAACATTAGTTAACAAACTAACTCTAATTAACAACCTAACCCAAGTTAAGCTGGCTTGTATTAACTATTTCATCTGATTTAACAAGCTGTCCAGTATTAATAGAGACTAATATTGATATCAGTTATTTTCAGTGGCAGCTTGTTCATTTCTAAATTCCACTGTCATTCTCATTTGTGTATGATGCTCTGTTCGTTGTATCCTAACAACCAAAAGCTGGTTTACTAATATGCTATGAATATCATACATGAATATGTAATTACGTTATTATTCTCAAAACATTGTAAATTGTCTTCTTGTTTGCTGGAGGACAAGTCCGTCTCTCTGGAAAACACACTAACAGTGAATTTTCCATTTTTGACGATGTGCATTGGCAAGTTATTAGTAAATGGTATAGTTGTATCAGACATAAATGCAAATTATCAGTGAATGTCAGTTTTGATATATACTGATTTATATAAATTATTGTGCATTTACCTTCTACTTCTCTGATTATTTTTATTTAACATTTTTAGGGGGTCCTGACGGTTGAATTGATAGCGCTCGGCGTTCGTAGACCTAAGTGTCCGGGTTCGATCCCCGGCAGAGGCGGAAACAAATGGGCAGAGTTTCTTTCACACTGATGTTACTGTGTTCCTGGGAGATAGACAGCTGCTTCAGAATGCTTCTTGGAGATGTGTGTGTGTATCTGAAAATTGGGATTAAGGACTTGCCCTAAATGCTATTGGTTGTACAAGAATGCAAGAACTCGTGTATATAAATAAAAAATAAAAAATATAAATAAATAAAAAACATACATTCTAGGTTCATAGAGACTTCTCTTTCAAAATGCTGGGAGAATAATGGAATTGTTCATTTACCTTTTTCTCTTTCACAATAACCGCAGGAGATTACGAGTATCTTCGGTACAAGTGTCCACACCTTCTAAACATTATTATGTCAGTTAAACATTGAGAGTGTGTTAACTGGTGTATTTTGTTGGACACAGGAATATGAAGCAACTACAAGGCTGCAGGCAAACCACTTTAGCCGATCGTGTATTGTTTGTACAGAAGTGGAAAAGAGGAATGTCAGCCAGAGCTATTGCTAGAGAGAGAGGTACCAGCGTCTCAACGGTAGCAAGATGGATTAGTCGCTGGAAAAATGAGGGACATTTGAACACGATGTTCCACGAAGATGTTATTATCTTCAAACGTCTACAGGAACAGGTGGACATCGCCCGGAGACCCTTGAGGTCCTATTTACCTCCACAGGTCACTGATCTCACCACCCATGAGTACTGGAGTCTACATGCTGATCTGTATTCATTACTGAACACACAACAATTGTGTGAACACACAATTCATTACTTAGCTCACGTTCTGGCCACACTCAGACCAAGCTCATCTCATGCTCAGCTCACGCTCAGCCCATACTCAGCCCGCGCTCAACCGAGCACACACTTCTCACTATATATAATGTTTCTACAGTTTTTATTTAATATTGTATCATAAGGCAATACATTTATCATTGGTTTCCTTATTTCGTCGAGTGATGTGATGAATTGCTCATCCCACAGAGTGTGATGAATGACTCATCCGACCCAAGGTGATAAATGGCTCATCGCACTTAGGGTGATGAATGACTCATTCCACTTAGGGTGATGAATGACTCATACTACTCAAGGTGATGAATAATTCAGCCCACCCAATGTGATGAATGACATCCCAACAAATTTGAGGATGAGTCATCTCACTCAAGGTGATGAGTATATCATTCCTGCCAAAGTGATGAATGACTCATTCCACCTATGATGATGAATATCACGTTCTCCAAATTGTGACGAATGACTTATTCCAGGTGATGGACAATTTATCCCTGTTAAGGTGATGAATGACTCATCCAAGGTGATGGACAATTCTTCCATGTTAAGGTCATGAATGACTCGTCCCTATTCACAGTGAAGAATGGATCATTCCACTTATGGTGATAAATTACTTATCCCAACCAATGTAATGAGTGACTCACCCCATCCAATGTGATGAGTGATGCATCACACTCAAGGTGATGAATGATTCATCCCACTCAAGATTATAAATGATTCACGCCCCAAATGATGATGAATCATTTCTCTTAATGATGAATCACTCATGCCACTGAAGTTGATGACATATTTTATTTGAATTGCTTTTAATTAATTGGTAAAAGGCATAGACTTCTTCATCATTGAATCTGTTGCTTTATTAACCTTAAATATTTAGTAAATAAAATTAATAAATACAGCAACTCACACTCTGACTTATTTGGTGGGAGGAAATATGAGTGTTACAAGATATGAAATATGTATTTCTAAGTTATTTTTTAAGGTGTTTGAAGGAAATACAGCTGTTATATCATCTCATTCTACAATTTATGACCTTTTCTTTAATTGTCGTTTCATCTTTGTTTAGTCGTACTCATGAAAAATTAAATAACTTTTTTTCCTCTGGTGTCTTTTAGGAAATGTTAGAACTTAGCATTAATATTGTGAGTTAGAGTTTTATTGATATAGAGTCCCATCTAGAGTGTGCAGTGATTTCATGTTAAACATTTTCAGGAATTTAGGTAAGATTGCTGAGTACTTTCTGGGATTTGAGTGTGACATTGCTTTAATTACTGGTTTAGATTCCATAATTATGATTATATATAATTTTGGGTTTTAAATCCCCCTGCAGAGATACTGTAGCTGTAGTATTGATAAATGGCTGATTAATAAAGTGTTGTTAAGATAGAGCTAGATATGTAGTATCATATTTTAGAGAGAAAGCCTACTGTTTTGGAACGTTTTTCATAATATTTTGCATATGTCCATTGAAATTCAGTTTGTTGTCAATGTAACCACCAAGGAATATCCTATCTACTCTGCTCCCAATTTGGTATTTGTTAATTCTGAGTTCAATTTGAATAGTTGATTTCCCCAAAAAAACATGTAAAACGTTTTTCAATGTTAAGGGTAGACTTTTTCAGTTATCAATAACTAATGGAACTTTATTATTCCATTATTCACTGTGTCTGTTAGATTAACTGTATTAGCATTTGAGAAAATGAAAGTAGTGCGTCAGAAAAAAATCTTGTAATGTACTGGCTTCAGGTATTGCATAGCATTTTGTTGGTCATTGATATCAATGAGAAAGAGCTTTGTATATTACACTTGTGGAGTAAAGAGCAATCCATAAGCCATGTACTAGAAATAAGTATATTAAATTAGCTACTTTAAGAAATTTACAAATAGTTGTAACTGTTATCCTTTTTCCTTCATAACTATGTCTCTCGTCCCCAATAAAAGGAACCACATTAATGATAGTAATACAAATACAAATATTGATGGAACCAAGTGTCCATAATTCCCTTCCTAGGAGGTTGAGTTAGACACGACCAATAATCTAATGGAATTCGTTGAATTCTGTGTATTGCTCTAAGCTGTTAATTCTATTGATAACCGCTGTTAGTAGTTGGTCATATTGCATTGGCGATATTACCATCAGAAGTGGCCCAGGAAATGTTATTTGGCATACATGGCGCCTAACGTAATGGCTAGCATGGAACTCAAGAGTTGAACTTGCAACTTGCAACATAGAGTAAAGTGTTATAATTTTATTTTAATTAGCACTATTGATTTTGAGGGAGAACGGTTAACAGATTGCTAGATACACACACATGTTTGGCTGAGGTGATGAGAGATGTGTACAGGAAGCTGTCTATTTTAGTGATAGACACTTCAGTGAGGAAGTGTGTGCCGACCGTATCCAGGCGATTAACGAACACATCCAATGTGATGTGTGCAGTGTGCAGTGCAGTATACAGAGTAACAGGAAAGGGAATGGGAGAATAGTTCCGAGCTCAAACGATATTAACTGTATTAACGAAAACAATACAGATTACAGCCGATAGTCGGGAATATCCGAGACTTCGGTTCATAGCAGTGTTAACGGCGTTGCTAACGTGAGCATAGAATCTATTACCACGAAGGAATTGCAGGAACAGGCCAAGTAGTTCGGCCTGTTTGAAACTGATTGTGTAGATTATGTTGGGTGTTGTTATGACCCCCCAGGAAGCCAGGGGAAGCGAGTCAACCAGGTGAGAGTTATTCTGTTCACTTGACCAGAGATCCAGATGTCAGACAAAGGAAAAATATTAAATAAACGTCAGTGACTGACTTAAAGAGTACAAGCAGAGGATGAACATCTTATGAAAGTGGGAATAAGATGTCGACAATTTATGACGTGATGTGACGCTGGCGGACATTGTAACACATCACTTGAGTTGCCAGTCATCAGGAATGGACGTATTCCAGAGTGTCCCGGGAAGATAAAAGAATACGGTTCTGGATAAAGTGTTTGAATGAAGGCTACAGTGTACAACTGATGAGGAAGCTGCCGAGGAAACAACGCACTTCATTTCTCATTATTTATGAAGATTCTAGAGACGGCCTAGGGCAGGTATTTCTGTGTGGAGCCTGCCCGGCGACTCTGTGTGCATCAAGTCAGGAGGAGAGAAGCTGTGAGAGGCATTCTTAAAGTGACTTTGTCTGGCGGCTGAGAGTGACACCATCTTGGAGCGCCCGAGGGCAGGCGCCCTCACGTCCCGAATTCTTCGGTAAGCTCATTTAATTAGTTGATATAATATTTGCCAGTGTTGATCGTGTGCCAGCAATCATAGAGAACGTATATGAATGTAGGGTACATATATTATTAAGACAGTTAACAGATATAAAGAATTAGAGATGAGAGGACATTCTAAAGAAAGGAGCAGTATGTGTTTCCTCGCCTGTGTTCAGTAAGGGACTGAGGGGCGGAGGCCTTTTGTGTCACATCGGTGCTCGATTTTAAGGAAAAGGAAAGGAAACTAAGGAAACGAACTTAGTAATGTGCCTAAATGCCAACAGCGACTGCCCAGACAGGTACAAGAGGAGTGTTGTTAACGCATATGTCGACCGTGCTCTCAGCCACAGCTCAGAATGGAAGCAAGTCGACGAAGAACTCTGTAGGGTAAAGCAGGTCCTAGTCAACAACGGCTTCTCCAATGGTTTCGTCGAAGACATCATAAGAAAGAAAGTGAAACGCCATGCAACCTCTGAAGAGACAACTAACAACACCTATACCCCCTATTAGACTATTTTACAGGAACTTCTTTTCCACACCTCATAAAACGGAGGAAAGGGTCCTGAAAGATATTGTTAATAGAAACGTTATCCCTACAGACAAAAATCAGAGGATACAACTGACGATTTACTATAAAACCAGAAAAACGGCCAGCCTACTCATGAGAAACTCTCCAGACACAAAACAGAACGCTTTAAAAGAGACTAACGTCGTCTATGCCTTCAAATGCCCTCTTGGGGACTGTAAGCTCCAAAAAACCCAGTATATAGGCAAGACAACAACATCTCTTTCTAGGCGTTTAACGATGCATAAGCAACAGGGCTCCATTAAGGAACATATAATCTCTTCCCACAACCAAACCATCGCCAGAGAAATCCTAGTAGACAACACAGAAATCATCGATAGATACAGCGATAGCAGGCGGCTTGACGTTTGCGAGGCACTACACATCAAGAAGTCAACACCAGCATTCAACAGCCAATTAATGCACAACTATATTCTACCCACCTCAAGACTCCGCTCCAATATAGAAGCATCAAGAAATATGGACCAATAGGCCTTCTACAAACACTTCTATTCAATACCCATTGTTTCGTGTTCTGTCTTGTGTTGATGAAATTAATACCCTATTAATGCCACCTCTTGTTCTGTCTTGTGTTGATGAAATTAATACCCTATTAATGCCACCTCACCCCTTCCACCTCACTAAAATGTAGATATAAAATCGGAGATGCGTAAGTTCTATTCAGTTGTGTATTTGTAAACTAAAGTCTTTGAAAATGTAATAAGTTTTATGAAACGCGCTCGTGTCGCGTCAGACTAGAAATAAAAATGAATTTTGGAGAATTGATTTTTGATTTACCTCCAACAGTGAAAAGAAATGTACGAAAGATTGAGAATATTCGTGTTAGAATTATTAAACTTACTTTTTCGGTCATATTTAATAATATATGTCTACAGGAAAGACTGCTACCAAAATATACTAATATATATATATATATATATATATATATATATATATATATATATATATATATATATATATATATATATATATATATATATATATGTTGTTCCTAGAAGCTTGAATGCAGTACTCGGCCCAGTATGCAAGGCCCGGTTTGCCTAGTAAGCCAAGTTTTCCTGAATTTATATATTTTTCGATTTGTTTTCTTATGAAATGATAAAGCTATCCATTTCATTATATATGAGTTATGTTTTTTTATTTTGAGTTAAAACTAACGTAGATATATGACCGAACCTAACCAACCCTACCTAACCTAACCTAACATATCATAAAGTAACCTAAACTAACATAACTAAGTCAATAATTTATGTTCCCAATATAATATAATAATAATATATCAAAAACCAATTGGAAACAAGATTTTGAAAATAAATAAAATCACTCAGCCTATTAAGGAAATCGGGCATTGCATAATAGGCCGAGAAGTGCGTTCTGGCTACCATGCCCCACTCCTCTGTCTTTTTGTCCTCCCCACTTTTCTCCATACCCCCATACCCTTGTCGTCACCATCACAAACTCCCCCGTCCCCTCGTTCTTCCCAACTATTACCCCCTCCCTTGTCCCCTCGTCCTCCCCACCATCTCTCGCTTCCATCCCCTTGTCATCCCCAACATTCCCCACTCCCTTGTCCGATGCCATCCCAAATGGTCTGATGTTCCCATAAAAAAATTGGGAACATCAAGTGATATGATGTTCCCATCACTGAAATATAAGAAAAACAATTAAAAAATAAAATGAAAATATGAAAATTTAAAAATTAACTATATTCACGAAATGAACGGTATGGTAAACAACACAGCTCAATTCCAATGCAATTCACAAAAAATAATTAAATCAAAATGATTATATATCAAAGTCTATGAAAATTAAATTTATCAATGCAATCAGAAACATTGAAATGGAATTGTAACATATTTAGTATAGCATGTGTGTTGCTCTTACATGGAATAGATGGCGCTTTTTTTCAAGAAAAAACATGTGCTTACCTGTCCTAGGTGTGGCATGTATACTTATACTTACGAAATGAACGGTATGGTAAACAACACAGCTCAATTCCAACACAGTCGCACAAAATATTCAATAAAAATAAAATAAATCGAAATCTATGAAAATAAAATTTATCAATGCAATCAGAAACACTGAAATGGAATTCGTGATTAATTAGTATAGCAAACATGTTGCTATTATGTGCAACAGATGGCGATGTTTTTAAAAAATGCATGTGTTTACCTCTCACGAGGGTAGCATCTATATAGTTTGTATATAAAAAGACACGCCTATTCGAATGCAACGTTGTTTCAAAATTTCAAAGCAATCGGTGAAGAACTTTCGGAGATTACAGCGTGTGTTGCTCTTACGTCCAACAGATGGCGCTGTTTAAAAAAAAACGTTTTTTTCCTGTCACAGGTGAAGCATGTATATAGTAGATTTATAAAAAGACGCATCTATTCGAATGCATCGTTGTGTCAAAATTTCAAAGCAAACGGTAAAGAGGTTTCGAAGATTTCCCTCACTTGAAAAACATATGAGAAACACAGTTATTTTCAGAAAAAGCATGTTGTTTACCGTCACAGACGAGATATCTTTAGAGTATGTATATAAAAACCTGGCCAAATGCAAATGGAACGTTGGGTGAAAATTTCAAAGCAATCGGTGAAAAACTTTCGGAGATTAGCTACTATGCACATACAAACATTTCCATTTTTATTTATATAGAAGATATATATGTATATATCTAAATAAATAAAAATGCAAATGTTCGTTTGCTCAAAATCACTAATCTCCGAAAGTTATTCACCGATAGCTTTGAAATTTTTACACAATGTTCCATTCGCATCAGTGAGGGTTTATATATACATATTATATTGATGTCACGTCTGTGACAGTGAAAAAAACATGTTTTTTTTTTAACTGTTTTTTTAATGTTTTTTTTCTGTGAGCGAAATCTTCGAAACCTCTTTACCGATTGCTTTGAAATTTTAACACAACGTTGCATATGAATAGGCGCATGTTTTGATATACTTACTATATATATGTCTCACCTGTGATGGAAAAAAAAAACATGAACAGCGCCATCTATTTATATAAGATCAGCACACACTGTTTTCTCCCAAAGTTCTTCACTGATTGTTGACCAGACCACACACTAGAAGGTGAAGGGACGACGACGTTTCGGCCCTTCCTTTATGGCCTCATGACCTTAGTCTTTTCCAGCCTTTCCTATCCTCTCTTAATAATCTGGCTCCTTCTATCCATTTCAGAGTTGAGTGGGAATCTAATTCCCTCCTTCCTTTTCTTGACGTTCATGTTCACAGTTCTGTGTCTGGGTTCTCTTTCTCTGTCTGCCGCAAACCCATGCACAGTGGCATGTACATTCACTTCCTTTTCTACCATCCTCCTTCTGTTAAGAAAAGTGTCCTCGTCTCTCTCTTCCTCCGCGCTCTACGCATCAGCGACCCTCAGTTTCTTGATTCTGAAATTGCCTTTATCTACAAATCATTCTCTCGCCTTGGTTACCCTTTGCATTTCATCAACTATGCCTACTCTCAAGCTAAACGAAATTTCTTTCTTCCTAAACCTGCTTCCAACACTAGTAGCACTGTACTATGCCTTCCCTTCATACCTGAACTCAAAACTTTTATCAATACCTTTCGTCCTCTTGACATTAAACTCGCCTTTCGACAAACTAACACACTTCGTAGCAATCTAGTTCACACTGCTCTTCCTGCTTCTAATGCTGCTGGTGTCTACTCTATTTCCTGTTCGTCTTGTCCTCACCAATACTTTGGTGAAACTGGCCGTACACTGAATGACAGACTTAAAGAACACAAGAGAAGTGTTAAGTCTGCAGAAACTAACAATGCTCTCTTCTGCCATGTGAGGGATTCTAATCATCCCATTGATTGGTCTTCCTCCAAAATAATCTTTCCTGCCTCTACTCTACACAGACGCCGTCTTCTTGAATCGGCTCTAATACACAATGTACCCAACATGAACTTGAGTCCTGGCTTTGTTGTTGTGGACTCTTCCCTTTCACAGTATATACTCAAATGCTCTGATCCTTCTAACAAACGTGACCTAATATAAGCTTACCGCTTCCATTTATCTTTCTTTCTCTTTCCTTTTCTTTCTCTCTTCTCCCTTTTTCTGTTCATTGTCTTCTCCAACGCTCCTTTGCTATCCTCTTCTAATTCCTATTACTATCTCCTCATTCGGTGGTTATAATAGGAGCTGCCTCGTATGGGCCAATAGGCCCTCTGCAGTTCTTATTATTACTACTATCCCCTCTACTACAACTTACTTTGCTCCTCAGCTCTCTCTTGCCTATTTATTGCTTGACTCTACTTCCTCATCACAATCGACTTGAGAATGGTCCAGGACGGATTGAAACGTTGTCGTCCTTTCACCTTCTAGTGTGTAGTCTGGTCAAAATACTTTAGCCACGTTATTGTTCTTCACTGAATGTTTTGAAATTCTGACACAACGTTCCATTCGAATATGCGTGTGTTTTTATATGCCTACTATATAGATGCCACACCTGTGACAGGTAAAAACATAATTTAAAGAAAAAACATTGCCATCTGTTGAACGTAATAGAAACACACACACACACACACACTATACTAAATATGTTATGATTTCCTCCTCAGTGTTTCTGATTGCATTAATAAATTGAATTTCATAGATTTCGATTTATTTTAATTTTGATTTAATTATTTTTTATAATTAACAAAAACAGGAACCTCTTTAAGCACCAACGTATATACCAAGCCCACTAACATAGGATTATGCCTGAACGGTAGAAGTGAGTGCCCCCAAAGATACAAAGCCAGTGTTCTCAATGCTTATATTCGTCGAGCGCTTACCCACTGCTCTGAATGGAGCAACGTGAGTAGAGAGTTTGAAAGAGTAACTCAGGTATTGGTGAACAACGGATATAGCAACGCGGAAATAAACGCTGCTATAAGAAGACACTTGGACCGTTGGTATAATTCAGAACCTAGAACAGAAACCACAACACCCCCAATAAAATTATATTACAAATCAACCATGCACAGTGAACATATAAAAGAGGAAAGAATAATGAAAGAAATAATCCGTAAAGGAGTAAAAAGCACTACTCCTAACCAAAACATAAACCTGATAATATTCTACAAAACCAAGAAGACTTCCGAACTTCTTATCAAAAACAGCCCGAAGCCGACGGAGAACCCTCTACAGCAGTCAAGCGTTGTATACATGTACACTTGCCCCCACGAAGGATGTAACCTTCAATGTAAGTACATAGGTATGACGTCTTCCAAGCTGACGAGGCGTTTGACATGCCATCTTCAATCTGGTGCCCCTAGGAATCACAAGAGACAAGCCCATGACATTACTCTAACAAGAGAAATGTTGAACAAGAATACTTGCATAATAGACAAAACCCAAGATTCAAGAAGATTACAAATTCTTGAGGCAATTCACATAAGAATAGAGCGACCTACCATGAACACCCAAATCACGGAACTATTTACTCTACCCACCATGAGAGTAAGGACAAGACAAGAACATATCGATGCCAACACAGAAGACAATGTCCAACATAACAGGCCAATTACACTGGATTAATCTTTGTGTTTAGATAGGAGATGCCTCGTATGGGCCAATAAGCCTTCTGCAGCCCCTATGTTTATCCCTTATGTATCCCCCCATGTTTTCACCTTCATTGTATTATCACCTGACCTAATGCGGGTATAAAATCAACTAGTATTGTAAGATCTGTTCACTTGAGAATGAACCATGGAGGTTCGAAACGTCGTGCAAATTATACAAATAAGTGTAATACACTCTATAGTAAATCACTTCTTTTCTTCACCTTAAAAGTACGAAAATGAGTTTTGGAGAACTCCTATTTCAATTAAGCCCTGATGCTAAGAAAATAATTAGAGGGATAGAAGCCCTAAACCAGAAAATAATAAATACAGAATATGCGGTCATATTCAATGAAACATGTTTGAAAGAAAACCTGCTGCCAGTATACACCAATAAATATATATATATATATATATATATATATATATATATATATATATATATATATATATATATGATGACTGAAAACTCAAACCCCAGAAGTGACTCGAACCCATACTGCCTGGAACAACGCAACTGGTATCTACAGGACGCCTTAATCTGCTTGATCATCTCGACCGGACAAAAAGAAGTGATAGCAGAAGCTATTTGAACCACTTCCCCACCGGCACACGGAGGGTAATCTTGGTCATAGCATTTTATCAAATCACCTCATTCTTTGGGGCAAACGTGAGGAACACAAATGCGAACAAGTATGAATGGTCCCCAGGACTATATGCGACTGAAAACTCGCACCCCAGAAGTGACTCGAACCCATACTGCCAGGAGGAACGCAACTGGTATCTACAGGACGCCTTAATCCGCTTGACCATCACGACCGGACAAAAGGAAGTGATAGGCGAAGCTATTTGAACCAATTCCCTGCCGGCACTTGGATGGTAATCTTGGGCATACCATTTTATCAAATCACCTCATTCTTTGGGGTACACGTGAGGAACACAAATGCGAACAAGCCTGAATGGTCCCCTCTAGGTCTCTGTACTTGTGGATTTTCTAGGCCTCCCTGAAGGTGGCCGCCCCACGTCTCTCCGCTGAGCTGTAACATAGATAGGTATCAGCTAATGTGGAAGCACATGTGTAATCGCATACGACCTGTTTACCTTCCCTCCATGGGTGCAAGGTGGCTGTAGGGTGACTCCATCTGGGCGTTTTTGGCTGTTGTTGATGGCTATAAATAGCCAGAGGTCTGAGATGACAATGGTGTGTTATCGAGTAGTAGCAGCTTAGGGTGCTGCACTGTAAAACTACTTTTATATATTATTTTGTCTGTCTTCATGTAATAAATGTTTGTATGTTAACAGCTGATTTTTGCCCTTGTCTTGGTGAGGCTTCCGGGATTGTGTGAGAGAGAAACACGGTTGCCAATTGGGTGACAGGGGTCAGTAACTCATATAGGGAGATTTAGGAGATCATTCCATAACGAGAGTGTGTGGGAGTCACGGGGGCTTGAGTGGGTGTGTACTCATGACAACAAGGCCAGTTTGGAGCCGCACCCCTGAATAAAGGTGATCCTAAACCCCTCTCCGAGAACAGCACGATTGCAGGGTGATCCTCCCAACTAATTACAAGCACTCCAATATCCATTGCTGGTCGATTGACGGCGGCAAGAGTGTGGTGGCCATGGTCCGTCATATTTTATCAGGTAGTGGTTGGGGGCCTCTGTTTGTTGGTAGGCAAATATCAGTCTGGTTCAATAACCAGTTCTTAAAAATATCCAACCTCCTGATAGTGGGGGGGGGGGATATGTGGAACAACCAAAAGACATGACAAATAGGCGAAACAATTCCTACAGTGAAAGTCGCTTTCGAGAGGAAATAGAGCGACTTCGGGGTTTTTGTCATATTGAGCCTCAAAAGGAAGGGCGGGGGGGTGGGGGGAGGGGCCTTCACAAATTGCTGAAACTGGCAAATTTCTGGAACAGGTCGACCTTATGAACGCTTACATAAAACTGTTCAAGTGCACAGCTGTGGACTGAGGATTGGCTAAGACCAAGTGTTCCACGAAGTTTGTTTTATCGCTGACAGACACGTCATTAGATGTCTACCGTCAGCTAGGTAGAAGTTGGTGTGATGACCAAGAAACTCTCAAGAAGGCATCACTGCATAGTCTCAATAGTAATGCAGATAACATGCTTGAAGAATTCTGGGAGGCTAAGTCAAGGGGCAGGAGTGTATTATACCTTGTTCATTTTTGCGAGCTTGCATCTTTTATTCAGATACATAAACCATTGCATGAACAATTGAAATTTAAATAAGTTTATTGACGTAAAATACACACAAAGGCTTGAGCTACCTCATCCCTTTGTGTGCATTTTACCCCAATAAACTTATTTCAATTTCAATTGTTCATGCAATTGTCTGTGTCTGAATAAAAAGTTCCGGCTGGCAAACATTTTACATAGGGAAATTAGGCTCATTGATTTCATAATTATTCGGAACAATTCCTAAAGATGTGTAATTCAGCTTAAATTGTATACCTTTGATAATTTAATTGTATACCATAGATAAGAGAGGTTTCCGATAAAGCGTAATCAGGGGAATTGTTATGACTGCATTAAACCAGGCTATCATTCATCAGACTGCAGAGGATCCGAGGCGAGAGGCCAGAATCTGAGGCGAAGAAGAATAATTTCAGGTATTAGTACTTTAGGGCAAAGGACGACCGAAGGTGGTGAGGTTCTGCGGGTGCAAGATCCGCTAGAGTACACCCTGAATATGGCTAGTGGGATTATAAACTACGAAAGTGAGAATATTTTCCATGATAAGGAAACCACAACTCTCATGATGAAGAGAGATTCAGTGCTTCAAAGCTGACAATCTTGACACCATGTTGAAGTCTAATTCCCCAATGGGTATAAGAAGGCGATGATTGAAGCGCATTGAATTCAATACAGTTCAACAATGGGCAAGATATGTGCAGTGTAGGCTAAGAATATTCAGTTTTGTTTATTATTGGGAAATTTACCAGATGTATCAAATTACCTTAGTTATTGGAAGGAAGTGCTGCCCAGAAATAGAACAAAGAAGAGCCCGAGCCAGAACATTGAGAAAATGGATGACAGAAGTAGACCTCAACTGCTATCGTTCAGTTCAGAGCCACTCAAGAACCGGGAGGACAGGGAAGGGGCGTAATTGAGCAGGAGTGCTAAATGCTGAACTAGTCGATAGTGCAGTCCCTTCCCGCTCGTGTGCCTGGGCCGAGATGCGCCAGCATCATTGCAGGGAACTCGATGAAAGTAGACAGGTTTCATCAGGAGGTGTCGGGGCTTTGTGATGCTTATCAAAGACATGGTGAGCGGATACGAAATGAACATCCACTTTAATACTTAGGTGTGATGGTGTGTGTAAGTTGTAATTTATCAGACAAAGGTGCATATCCATAGTGGTATAATGTATAGTGCACTGTTGAATGTCTAGTGTGCTGTAGAATGTTTAGTGCACCGTTGAATGTCTAGTGCGCTGTAAAATGTCTAGTGGGCTGTAGAATTTTTAGTGCGGTGAAGAATGTCTAGTGCACTAGAAAGTTTAGTGCGTTGTACAATAAGTTCGATTATCATTGTCACAGGTTAGAGTACCGTTGTGTTGTGTCCCTGGAAAGTAAATCGCGTTTGCAGATCAGATACAATATTTGGGCAGTTATATGATGTCTGATTATGCCACGAGATGAAGGAAGATCGATTTTCGTTTCGTGTATAGCATGGGTGATCGCCACAATTTCAAATGGTGTAAGCTGTGGCAGGAGATGACTAGCCTCAAGTTGTGTGGTCTTCCTGATCTGACTTATTTTGGCTGGGAACACCGGGTTTCTTCACTCCCCAGAGATGTCACATGAACCAAGGGAAGGACCAGTCAGGTGATAGGCCAAGATAGAGGCTATAGTTTGATTGCTGCAGCCACACAGATTCATTGAAGCGAACTCATAAGGTTGGAGCCAAGAGTGTCCACTGCAGCTCATTCAATATTCGGATGCTGTTTCCGCTAGAACTGCATGTCCTCCTTCTCAACATAGGACCACGTGGTCAGTAGTAGCTAGTTCAGGAAGCTATTGAGGCAATAGGGATGGTGGGCGAGGCCTTGTTGATAATCACGTGCCTACCTTTTTCAGAATTGAGATCCTATGAACAAATCCACAAAGACCACGATGAGGGTTCGAACCTCTGCAAGGGATGTTCCCAGATGCGTCTTAGTCAACTGTGACATATTTCCTAGTGAGGACAGTAGCACTCCAGGTTGCAATTTTTTACCATGTTATGGTACAGTTGACTAAGGTGGTATACGAGATCCTAATTTTTCTCCTGCTATGGTACCATAACCACAAGCAGTGAAGATGAGATTACCGGAGTGTTGAAGATATCTGCAGTCACAGACACAAAGCATGTGATTGGGAATGTGTGTGTGTGTGTGTGTGTGTGTGTGTGTGTGTGTACAAGTGTAAATGTATTATTACATACTATTATGTTACGGTATTTTGTTGATAAGATACACAAAGTTTAGTTGTTTTTACTTTTATTTAGTAGTCTTTGTTATAGCAGTCGGTTTGTTGGCAGTGTCGTAGAAGTTGAGACGAAGCCTGGAGCAGAGCAAAGAGCCGAGTGAGGCCGGGGGTAAAGAGCTCTAATGCGGGGTGAGAGTTATAGAGCGTGGCGCTCTGAAGGAGAGCGGAGTCGAGGAGTTCGATGCGGAAGAGAGCGTGGAGCTCGATATGGGACGAGAACATGGCAGCTCGATGTGGCTGGAGTCTGGCTGCAGACTCTTAAGCTGCAATAGCCTGTAAGGGGAAGATATTTTTGTCTTTGAGTGAAAGTATACTGTATGCTGAAGTTGCATTTAAATCGTCAGGCAGCAATCGTGGGGAAGGATACTGTTTGACAGTATAAATGAGGGTGTCTTGCTGCTGGACACTTTTTTCCACCAGAAGATTGGCAGTGTTAATGGTTTTAGGGCTAATGGCTAAAGCTACTGCAAGATTTAGGGACTCTTAAAAGCTTTTCTAAGGTCGTTGGTTGTTTGCCATTCCAGGAGATCCACCAGTCTCCGTGGTGTAGTGGTAAGACACTCACCTGGCGTTCCGCGAGCGCTTTGTCATGGGTTCGTATCCTGGCCGGGGAGGATTTACTGGGTGCAAATCCTTAACTGTAGCCTCTGTTTAACTCAACAGGAAAATGAGTACTTGGTTGTAAAAACGATTCTTCGCGGCGGGGATCGTATTCCAGGGACCTGCCCGAAACGCTACGCGTACTAGTGGTTGTACAAGAATGGAACAACTCTTGTATATATAAAAAAAAAAAAAAAAAAAAAAAAAGATACTGAAGTGGTGGCTTTTCTGTGACTGGCATAAGATGCACTTCCCCTGTCTGGATTCACTAATTTTCCAGTTGCATTTGAAAACTACATGTAGTCTAAATAACTGAACTGCTATCTCCCTGTTGATTCCTTTCGAGATATTTAACCTGTCCAAGTTGGTGGTCTGAAAATACCATACAGCGGAGGGCAAACCTTCTGCTACTCTACGTTATAGATGGGCTTTGCGAGCGAGTTTTTGTGATGGTGGTTATATTGTGTTACGGCCACAATGGGACGCAACCGGGTTCTTTTCAGATGGTACGAAAGTTCTGGTATCCAGCCCCAAGCTAATAGTGGCTTTCAAGGGGTGAGCCCAGTACTGCAAGTAAAACAAAAGGGGGAGGTACATTAAATACACCAGTTCATCACTTTAACAATATATAATTAGTCTTCCCATCACCATATATATATATAAAAGTTTTAAACAGAAAATATTACTACACTATGTACATCATCTCTCTGAAGACACTGAACACTCGGCGAAGCTCACTCCGTGCAGTTTTGTACCGGGTTTCCTTATCTAGGGCACTACCCTCAGCAGGTACCAGGAAACAACGATGAGTCTACCCTGGCCACGAGCCAGCCAAATCACAATTCCACTAGGTGCCTCGTTGTAAAGGCCCACAACCACAGTCCAGCCTGTTGTTGGCAGGTACCAATCAGCCTCACGCTGTTAGGCCACTTCCTGAGCGAATACTAGGGTTTCGAGCCTTAGGCAGGAGCTTCGTGTAACTCGCTGGTTACTCTCCTCTTTCGGCACCACAGTCGGCTGTCTCTTCCACCAGCCAGCCCCGGGTACGGCGAATCCCGTCACGGCCACTCCTCAGGCAGACAGTTGAACACACTACAGTTCTCGTCCGGCTCACTGCTTCTGTAAAGCAGACTGGTGCAGAGACCTTTGCTGCCTTGGGTAGAATGACTCTTCGTACATCCCAACAGCCTTACGTTGACTCTGTGAATACAGACACGTCATCAGTACACTGGGACACTACCTGGGACCACTAGGAAACATCACTTATTGGCTTAGCCACAAACGTACACCTTTTTGCTCCATAGATGGCGCTCATTGTCTAAGCACCACCTCACCAGAGGTCAGCACCGGCTACCTCTCGAGCCGACTAGGACAGGAATCCAGCGCCTATTGCCGGTATATTCCCGTCATCACTAGATGGCATTGCCCATGTTGTGGGGGAATTTCGGGGGCGGACTCACAGATGGCATTGACGTCACTGCTCCGTGATCTGACGATGAACTTGGGTTCGTAACAATTGTACTCTGGGCTGGGTTGGATTATTTGTTGGATTACTGGATGCGCGGGCCCTAAGCCTCTGGCTGGCCCACTAAGTGATGCTTGTTTCTGTTTTACTTGGGCGGAGGATGAGTATTCATGCCTCGTATGGTCGCTTCAGTAAGATTTTGCCATATGTGTTTAACAACTTCCTCTGCTCTGTTGAATCTAAGGTGAAATCTGAACGGGTTTGTAACTGTGCACTGTGTTAGATAATGTTCCAGTGGTCTGTCGGGCATTTCTCCACAGTGTTGACATTTCCCCTCATCTTCCGGAACCTGTAAGCCTATTTCCCATGCACATGGGTATCCAAGCCTGATGCGCTGTAAGTGCACTTCTGTTGTTCTACTGCCCCCTCTCACCAAACTAAGTGGTTCGTAGTTGGTTGAATACTTGCACCAACCCGCAGATCCTGATGTTGCAACTGCTGTGGTGTGGTCACTGTACAGCATTCGCATTGCTCTGTTTCGAATTACTTTCTTCATCTGGGATAGACTCTGTGGTATGTAAATGTCTACATTTCCCCTCTTAGTAGCAAGTTTTGCAGCTTCGTCTGCAATGTCATTTCCTATTAGTCCCACATGACTTGGCACCCAGTTGATAAGTACCCGTCGGCCTTGTCGTTTGAGTGTGTGCATGAATGACAAGACATTTGTGATCAGATGGATGTTATCACATATGTGTTCTTGTTGCAAGGTTTCAATGGCGGTTCTCGAATCTGTATGGATGATAACATGTTGTCGGTGTTCAGCAAGAGCATGTTCCAAAGCCTTTTGAATGGCTAGCATCTCTGTTTA